>NC_092387.1:11486516-11795116 GCF_030028105.1 Mobula birostris | reverse complement strand
GGAAGAGTGAAGCACAACCAGTACAGGATCAACAATAGAAATGAATATTGGAAAATCCTTAACACAAACATGTTAGTTTAATAATTGCCAGAGTACCTCAGTGTAAGAGACAGCATCGTGACTGATGACATCATAATCCTCTGTACATGTTCGTGCCACATTCTGCAGATATTTCATGTACTCTAGTATCTCATTCCAGACGATACTCTTTAGCTCCTGTGACAGAGTATTACAATGCAAACAGTACACATTACTAACTGAAGGCAAAGCTATGTGCAAAAAGATTTAATGCTTAATCTAGGAAATTGGAACGGATCAATAGACTAAAAAAATTACAGCAAAGACTACAATTCTTAAGATCAGGAGATTAAAATTGGCAAGGAGACATTAATAAACAGCTTAACAGTACGAAACTGGCAAATGAATTTCACTATAGTGTCTAAGAATACGTTTGACACAGATGCGCTGTTGACAGGATCCCGACTAGCTGTATCATGGCCTGGGTACAACAACTTCGACACTCCGAAGCTGCAGAGAGTATTGGATACTGCCCAGTACATCAGGAACACTGCCCTTCCTAACATTGAGACCTAAAGGAAGCATTATCTCAAGATGACAGCATCTACCATCAAGGATTCCCACCATCTGGGTCATGCCCTCTTCACAATGCTAACGTCAGGCAGGAAGTACAGAAGCCTGAAGTCCCATACCACAGTTACTTTCTTACAACCATCAGATTCTTGAATTGACCTAAGCAAAGGAATCCTATGGACTGCCTCTTGCACTATTATTGGTTAGTCCATACAAAACTGGATTCCATGTTACAAAAAGAATACAAAGTCACTGAAGACTGTGGATAAAAATATTATCCCAATACCAAACACAAAAAAAATCTTTCTATCCATTCCAACCCCATCCCTCCCCACCTCTCGTTCCCAACTGGTGACATCTATTCACTGTTCCCTTGCTTGCCTGATTCTTCCCATTGCCTGCTTCACCATTTCCCCTCACCCCTACACTCTCAGACCCAATGCAGGGCACTGATGTGAAACCGCAGCCACTCCTCTCTCTGCCCAGATTCTGCGTGAGCTGCACAGTTTACCCAGCAGTTCGTATTTTGCACCAAAACACATTTGTAGCCATCATGAAAAAATTACAAGTTGCTGCGGCTGCATTTGGGGTGGTACAACATAGAGTGAAACTATGGGATAAGCGGGTGGTATTCAGTGTGTGGAGAAAATGAGAGTCCACAGAGTACACCATCATAGATCCTTCAACACTGCAGGATGAGTAGATAAGGTGGCCAAAATAACAGAACATCAGTATGGAATATTATGTTGGAATAAGGACAAAAGAAAAATACTATAAATACTCATTGGATCAACTGGTATCAGAGATGTCATCAGTCCTGCCCACTTTCCTCCTGCCTGCCAAGTGCTTCTATCATCTGCAGCTCTGTGCTTTTGAGTTATCCTGGAGCTGGTTAAACCACAGCTGGAGTTCTACAACAAAGTCCTGGTCACAACGTTGCAGGAAAGATATAATTGCTCAGAAGGAGATACAAAGGCAATTCATGAGTGATGCTGTTAGGATTGTAGGAGATATATTCACCTGTGAGGATGACCAGAACTTAAGAGCATAAATAGAACCTACTCCATAAGAAATTACTGAGCTAACTTCTTTTGCCTCGAGAGTGAGCAAACTTTGGAAGGTGCTCCTACAGGGTTTATTTGGGGTGAAACAAATTTGGACGATGGAATTAATGGCTTTGTGGTCATTTGCGAATGACACTAAGATAAGTGCAGAACAGGTAGTGTTGAGGAAGCAGGGAGGCTGTAGAAAGACTTGGACAGAGTAGGAGAATGGGCAAAGAAGTGACAAATGGAATACAGAGTCAGAAAGTCTATTGTCATGCACTTTGGCAGAAGGCACCAAAGTGTAGAGTATTTTCTAAGTGGGTAGAAAATTCAAAACTCCAAGGTGAAAGGGACTTGGGAGTCCTTGTGCAGGGTTCCGTAAAGGTTCATTTGCAGGTTGAGTTGGTGGTGAGGAAGGCAAATGCAATGTAATTTTGTTTCAAGAGGACTAATATATAAAAGCAAGGATGTAATGGTGAGGTTTTATAAGGAACTGGTGAGGCCTCCAGTCCTGTGAGCAATTTTGGGCTCCATATTTAAGAAAGGATGTGTTGACATTGGAGAAAGTTCAGAAGAGGCTCATGAGAATGACTCTGGGAATGAAAGACTTATCGTATGAGGAGCAATTGATGGCTCTGGGGCTTTATTTGCTGGAATTTAGAAGAATGGGGAGAGGGACCTCATTGAAACCTATTAATTGTTGAATGGCCTAGAGATAGATTGGATGTGGAAAGGATTACTCCTTTGGTGGGGGAGTCTAGGAGCAGAGAGACATCCATTTCGAATTAAGATGAGTATTAATTTTTTAATGATGAATCTGTGGAATTTGTTGCCACAGGCAGATGTGGAGACCAGGTTATCGGGTGTATTTAAAGCGGAGGTTGACAGGTCCTTAATTTGTCAGGGTGTGAAAGATTGTGGCGAGAAAGCAGGAGATTGGGGTTGAGAGGGAAATGGATCGGCCATGATGAAAATGGGAAAGCAGACCTGATGGGCTGAATGGCCCAATTCTGCTCCTATGTCTTATGGTCTAAAATAGTGTGCAAACAGACTGAGGAGATGGGTGGTAGGAAGCATGTATGGAGCATAATCAGCTAAAATGTTAACAGATTTGTAACATTGCTTGACATCTTCTTGAAGAGGTTCTGTGAGAGGGACCAGTTTATGACAGGGTAATTATCTGTGGTCTCAGGACAGAGCAGGATAGACCAGATGAACAGCCTTTCCTACAAGTAACCTACAAGCATGAGAGCCCATAAGGACTGATGACATTCAACTTTAAAATTCAAACTATAATGTGTATTTTTCATTCACTCACCAAATACTGTGCCAGATGCCCATACATTTTCCCTTGTAACCATGTTGACTGCTGAAAGTTTTTGAATTTCTGCATGAACTGCACATAGTTCTTTTGATCCCTCTCGGTCAAGGCAGAGAAGCGGGAATAAGGCATTCTGGGCTCCGGGAGAGGGAAGATGGCTTCTGAACTTTTGTTAGTTGTATTGCCTGATGCTGGTGCAGTAGAATCAAGTTTGTGGCTGGTCTTGGGTTGTTGCTGGACTTCAAGGCAGCTGGGTGTCTCACTGCTTCCTGCTGTTTGCCTAGCAGGGAAGTACAGAAATTATTCTGGTGATTTAAAATTAAATAGAAAAATAACATTTCAACCAACATCAATGGATATAAATTAAAACAGTGCAATTAAAAGTTCTCTTATCTAAATACCACATAGAATACTAACTGCATAAAGAGCCAATTGTCCAACAGGTTTATGAATCTTATTGAATTGAATTGGTAACATGATGAATGTAAAACCATGTACTGCTTTGTATATATTTTTATGAATAAAGTTCAGTTTTGAAATTTAAATCAATAGGCAGTAGAGTTGCTGCCTTACATTGCCAGAGACGCAGGTCCAAGTACTGCCTTTGAGTACTATCTATCAATGTAGTCATTGCACATTCTGCGTTACTGCATGGATTTCCTCTGGATCCTCCGGTTTACTTCCATATATATGTTCACGTCATGGGCGTGCGTGTGTATGAATGACATAAACACAACAACTTGCATCTCAACATGGACAAGACCAATGAGATGATTGTGGACTCTGCGGTTCATAATGTGTGTTATTTGTTGTACTTTAAACTTTGAGAGTTAGGAGCACCAAGTTTCTGGGAGTGAACATAATGGGTGATTATATCTGGTCCCTCAACTTCACCTCTTTGGTCAAGAAAGTGCAGCAACATTTCCACTTTCTGAGGAGATTGAAGTGAGTGAGGCTTCACGACACCCCCCCCCCCCCCACCTCAGCATTCCTAGCAATTTTCTACAGGGACATCACTGACCAACTACAGTACATCATCGCTGGTACAGGAATTGCAAGGCATCTGACTTTCGTCACTACAAACGATTGTGAAGACTGCTGAGAGGATCATCAGGTCTCTCTTCCATCAGAGATTTATCCGGAGATGTATACTCAGGGCACTTAGCACTGTCAATGATCTTTCCCATCTGTTCAATTTCTTTGACCTGCTGTCATCAGGCAGGAAGTACCGCAGCATTACGACAAGAACAAGATGGGAAACAGCTTCCCCCAGGCCACAAGACTGTGGGACTCCCTGCCACCACCAACATCTCATCAGATATGAAGCACCAGTAGCGGTATACCATTTACTTTTTAACTTGTGGCATACATGCACCTTATTATTTCCTAACTTATTTGTGACAATATTACTTTCTGTGTTGTGCATGTAAACTATATGAACTGTATTGTGCACCTTGCTGTTTGGTGGTAAACATGTGCACGGCTGAATTTCAATAAACTGAACTTCAAAGTTCAAGGTAGATTTATTATCAAAGTATGTATACATTATAACAACCCTGAGATTTGCCTTCTTGTACGCAGCCACAAAACAAAGAAACACCACAGAACCCATTTAAAGAAAGCCCCCACACAAGACCATCAGACGTGTAATAAAAAGAACAAATCAAGCAAACAGCAAAAAGTGAACGAAAAACACTCAAAACATTAATCAAACCACATCACTCCCCAAGAGCAAGTCCACAATCACAAGCCACCAAAACAAGTAAAACCAGTCCAGGAGACGATGGCTGTGGCCACACATGACATGAACTTGAAAACCTTTAACTGCATTGATGTACATAGAGATCTTGAGGTCCAAATCCTTAAAAGTGGCTGCGCAGGTTGATATGGTGGTAAATAAGTTGTACAGTATGCTTGCCTTAATTAGTCGAGGTAGTGAGTTCAAGAGTCACAAGGTTATGTTGTGGCTTCACAAAACTGGCTAGGCCACATCAGTATTGGCTATATAAAATTTTCGTTAGGCAGCACTTAGATTATTGTGTGCATTCTGATTGCCCATTACAGAAAGGATGTGCAGGCATAGGAGAGGGTGTTGAAGAGATTTACCAGGATGCTGCTTGGATTAATCGGCACATGATATAGGGGGAGGTTGAACAAATTTGGGTTGTTTTCTCTGGAGTGGCAGAGATCAAGGGGAGACATGATAGAAGTTCATAAGATTACAAGAGATATACATAGACATATCTTTCCCCCAGGGTGGAAATGTCTAATACTAGAGGGCATGCATTTTGGGAAGAGGAGGGAAGAAGTTACAAGGAGATATTCAAGGCAAGACTTTTTTTTTTTAAAAAAAGCAGGGTGTTGGGTACCTGGAATGCACTGCTGGGATGGTGGTGGAGACAGACAAACTAGAGCCCTAAAGATATAGGAACAGAATTATGCTATTTGGCCCATTGTGCATGAGGCACGTGAATGTGCAGAGAATGGTGAGATGTGGAACAATGTGACAACAGAAGGGATTAGTTTAATAGGTGTCATTAGCTTAATTAGTTCAGATCAACACCATGGGCCAAAGGGCCCATTGCTGTACGGTGCTATATATTCATTTAAACTGGAAGACAAACATGTATCAGGCAGACAAATGTGCA
Organism: Mobula birostris; assembly: GCF_030028105.1. Lineage (NCBI taxonomy): Eukaryota > Metazoa > Chordata > Chondrichthyes > Myliobatiformes > Myliobatidae > Mobula > Mobula birostris. Next base: position 11,789,510 of record NC_092387.1, on the reverse strand, counting down.
CCTTTCACCAAGTGGATGGATATCATTCCAGCATGCTTATCTCAGTACACATCCTTGGGAACAACCCATAGATGAAAAGTCCTCTGTTACACAGCTTGAGATGAATCTCGACAAAAGCCTTTAATCCTTTCCTTGACTTTCTTTGAAAATACAGAGTCCACAGAGAGATTAGCGATCACCTCGTCCTCCTTGCAGCCATCTTGAAGATACTGCCCATTGGGCAGTGCAGGTACCACTCCCAGTGCTGCCTAGTGAGCCATTAGTTCTGGCTGCAATGAATTCTGCCAAACAGCTTCGACAGTCTGCTTGGGAAATCATCCCCAGGATCTACTGTGTCCTTCTCTTGTACCGTCTACACGTTCTATACTGATTACTGCTTAATGGACAGAGATATTTTTCTGCTGGTAATTTTTCAGAAAGGATAGATAGTGAGGCAAAATCCAACTGGATGGAAAATTACATGGCAGGACTTTCAGCATGAAGGTGCCAGGGATCTGGTTTGAGGAGTGGGGATGTGTTGCAAAAGTTGGAAGGACTGGATAGACAAGGTCTATCAAAAGTTGGGAATGTGAGAGAAGTGCTCCCATTTGACTGCAGCCCTGAACAAGGTTATTAGGTGAGAAGTATACCCAAACCTGCATCATGCAGCTACCTGAGCCAGCTTCCATTTCATCTGGGATCAGAGTTAGAGTGCACTCAACTGGTTGTGGTGCAGAACTATCCAGAGAACAGACAAAAATATTGCCCCACTCCCCATCTCAATGGTAACATGTGGCTGCATCAAGCTGTGAGTAGACCAGGAGATCCCAATCTGGAGTCGGTTAATGGTAGAGGTCCAAGGCATAAAAAAGGTTGGGAACCCCTGGAGTAGACTATAAGACATAGGAGAAGAATTAGACTATTCAGCCCATCAAGTCTGCTCTACCAATTCATCATGGCTGATTTATTATCCTGATCAACACCATTCTCCTGCCTTCTGCCAGTAACCTTTCACTAAGAACCTATCAACCCTGCTTTAAATACGCTCAGTGATTTGCCCTCCACAGCTGTCCGTGGCAATGAATTCCGCAGATTCACCAACCTCTGGCTAAAGAAATTCCTCCTCATCTCTGTTGTAAGTGAATGTCCTCTAATTTGAGGCTGTGCCCTCTGGTCCTAGACTACCCTACTATAGAAAACATCCATTATAACTCGGCCTTTCAATTTTTGATAGGTTTCAATGAGATCCCCTTTTATTCTTCTAAACGCCAGTGAATACAGCCCAGGAGCCATCAGACACTCTTTGTACTTTAACCCTTTAATTCCCAGTATCGTTCTTATGAAGCTCCTCTGGAAACTCTCCAATGCCAGCACATCTTTTCTTGATAAACGGCCCAAAACTGTTCACAATACTCCAAGTGCAGTCTGACCAATGGATTATGAAGCCTCAGCATCACATCCTTGTGCTAATATTCTAATACCCTCAAAGAGAATGCTAACGTTGCATTTACCTTCCATATTACCAACTCAACCTGCAAGTTAACTTTTAGGGAATCCTGCACAAGGACTCCCAAGACCCGTTGCCTGTCCTTCCTCACAGTTTCACTACACAATCCACTGATTCATATACAAACTACCCCATCCTCAACCCTATCACTGTGGTTCCAATCCCCCTGCCAAATTAGTTTAAACCCACTCCAACAGCTCTAACAAAACTGCCCAAAAGGATATTTGTCCCCCTTGGATTCAGGTGTAATCTGTCGCGTTCATACAGGTCATACCTTCCCCAGCAGGGATCCCAATGATCCAGTAATCTGAAACTATCAGTACTATCATCCTACTACTACCCTGACTAGCACATGGCACTAGGAGTAATAAAGAAATTACCACCTTGGAGGTCCTGCTCTTTAGCCTGTTTCTGAACTCCGTGTACTCACCACACCAGACCTCTTCCCCCTTTCCACCCACATCATTGCTGCCAATATGCACAACAACCTCTGGCTACTCATCCTCCCTCTTCAAATTTTTCTGCAGCCTCTCTGAGACATCCTGAACCCTAGCACCTGGGAGGCACCACACTAATCTAGTATGTTATAAACACAAAATACTCCGCAGATGCTGGGGTCAAAGCAACACTCACAACACGCTGGAGGAACTCAGCAAGTCGGGCAGCATCCGTGGAAACAATCAGTCAACGTTTCGGGCCGGAACCCTAATTTGCTCTGCCTGACTTTACTCTTGCCTGCTAAGTCTTAGAGCCAGCCACAGTGCTACTGGCCTGACTGCTGCTGCTGCAGCCCCAGCCTGATAGGTGTTCACCCCCAGCAGTATCCAAAGGGTATACTTGTTGCTGAGGAGAATGGCCACAGGGGAACCCTGCACTGACTCTGTTTACTTCTCCTAATGGAGAAGTAGTGTACCCAAGCTCACTGAGGCCAAGCACTACCACGTGCTAAAGCTGCACCTGTTTTGCAGAGTTGCAAAGGGCGGACTATACTAGGCCTCCTTACAACAGCGTTAATATCTGCGCCAATGTGCTCCCTAGGAATTTATGTATAAGGCAGAATTAAGTTCCTGCAATAAACTGAAGGAGCAGTATGACCTTTATACTTTCCTTGGTGAAGAAAGAGTTGAGATATGAGGTGCCAAATGACCTGCTCCTGCTTTGATAATTTTATGCAAAAGGTTATGAATATTCCAGTACCTGCTAACCATCTCACATAATTCCAAAAAGGTTGGGGCCATGGAGTAACAATTGTACATCTCGTGAGTAAAGAACTCTTCAATCCCATTTTTGGGCGGGACGTCCCTGTAACAGACAAAAGTGAATATCAGTCCAACAGACCGTCAGTACATCAGGACATCATACAGTGACACTCAACTTCTCTGTACGAAGACTACGCTGATAAACTCAGCATCACTTACCCCAAAGTTTCTTACTTCAACCGTACACAACTAACCGCGATAATTTGCTGTCCAAACATCGGACTCCACGTCGTTCATCCCCTGCCAGCCCCTGCAGCCCTCAACGGTAGCAGCACCCAGCCTCAGTCCCCACCCCAGCTTTTCTCTGTGCCTGGCCCACCCACCAATTCCTCATTTATTCTCCGTCCCCAGACTCCCCTCACCCATCCCTCTGCCTCCTCCCTCACTCTCTAGCTCTTAGTCCCGCCTGAGTCCTAAGCACGGCCCACGCAGCCGAACCGTCAGTACAAACGGTGAGGGATCTCCCGCTCCCCCAGCCCGGGGGACCTGACTGTGTGTGCACGGCCCGTCGGTACCCAGGACCCGGAGCCCCAGCCCCAGTTCTCACCATGACAACGCCATGGCCTCGGTGCACTAACAATCCAGTCCCCGGAACCGCAGACTAATGCCTTATGGTTCCGGTTCTCACACCGCTTTCCTCTTCCACCGTCTTCCCACTCATTCCTCCCTCTCCAACACCCCCCCCCTTCCATCGCATGCCCCTCTGCCCCTCATCCCATTTTCTTCTCCCTCCCCCTTTCTTCCTCCTGGCCCCTCTCGATAATGACGGACATACTAGGATGGGCTGCCGCCGGTGCTAGGCTGTTGAAACTCCCGCAGACTCTGGGGAACGAACCGTCTCTTCATTTGGATGACTTCGTGATGAGACGATGAAACATGAAATCACAGTGAAGTGAAAATGCAATAACACAGCTAGAAGTTATTCGCTTGAGGAACAAGTGGCTGCTGGGTATCAATAGGACATAACAGGTGCTTTATATATTCTGCTGAAGAGAATATATGTGTGTGTGCGTGTGTTAATTTTTTTTTAAAAAGTATTAAGGCAGGAATATAAATGTGATTTAATTAATTCTTAAAACAGTGGCCCACACCGATCACCAAGGGATAGCAAGTGCTGGTAAATGGCATTAGTAATAGGTGGATACACAATTGCTAGCAGAACATACAGTAGAGGGCCGAAGGGCCTGTTTCTGTGCTCCATCGGTCTATTTGTAAAATGTGTAATGTTGAATTTACTGGTGGGTGTGTCCTTGGGATTTGCTGTTATGTCATGGTGCTGATGTATTGATGGAAATCAACACAAGGGCATCAGAGTGGAATATGGATGGAGGACAAGAAGTTGCATATTTTCCACCTGGTGAACCCACCTTCTGTGTGAGTCTCCCAGCACAAACTTGCTGAATGAAGATGGCCTGGCTCCAGCCAAGTCTAACAGATCTTGTGAAGGACTGGAGTGATGGAAATGCTGCAGGAAAACTCTCTTACAGCGAGGGCATATTCACTGGCAGAACATGCAGTTGTGCATTTTGTCTATACCCCTCGTAATTTTGCAAACCTCTATCAAATCTCCCCTTATTCTTCTATGCTCCAAGGAATAAAGTCCTAACCTGTTCAATCTCTCCCTGTAACTCAACTCCTGAAGACCTGGCAACATCCTAGTAAATCTTCCCTGCACTCTTTGAATCTTACTGATATCCTTCCTATAGTTAGGTGACCAGAACTGTACACAATTCTCCAAATTTGGCCTCACCAATATCTTATACAACCTCCCCATAACATCCAAACATACTCAATACTTTGATTTATGAATGCCAGCATGCCAAAAAATCTAGTCAATCTATGCTGTATTCCTGTACCACAAATACATCTTGCCTTGGGTAGTGTCCTACCTGTGCACAAAATCCAAACTGTGAATCTAACTATGTAATTAGAACAAGATATCTCTTTATGTATTCAAATCCTGTTGCAATAAAGGCTGAAACAGTATTTGCTTTCCTACTGCCCTTTAATGTTAATGTTTCATATACAAGGACATCTCGGTCCCTCTGAAAGCCAACATCTCACTATTTAAAAAATAATACTCTGGCATTCTACTTTTTCAAACAAAGTAGATCCCCTCACATTTTCCACTTTATGTTCCACTTGCCCTATTTTTAACTTGATATATATCCATACCATCCCAAAGACTCTTTGCCTCCTCCTCACAGGCCACACTGCCGCCTAACTTGACGAAAGTTCTTTCTCTCAGTTCTGATAAAGGGTCTTCAACCTGAAATATTGTTGCCTTTTTCAACGTATGCATTGATTGAAGCATAAAAGATAGTGAAGAGTCTTGATTGCTAGATGCAGAGAGGATGGTACTTCTAATGGAAGAATCTAGAACAGGAGGCAGGTGTGGATGGTGGTGTGAAGATAGAGAGAAAGTGAAATTCTGTTTTTTTCTAAGAAGGTCAAAGAGTCTGTGGAACTCTTTTCCCCAAAGGGCAGTGGAAGCAGAGCCTGACTACTTGTAACACAATGGTAGATAAATTAATGATGAACAAGTGGGTGAAAGGTTACTGAGTATGATCTAACAGCCAATTCTAGTTTGCTGAAGCAAAATGGCCAATGTTGTAAATAAAAGATCCCACAATACTTCACATCTGGGGGGGGGCGATGATCCTGATCACACAGAGGGGGAATGCCATGACCTTATTAGATGAGGGAGCAGGTTTAAGGGGCTCCAATAATATACTCCATAGATCTCTAATGCCTTGGTTTATACTCTGTATATAGCATTACTTTCTGGAGGTCCACCCCTGCAGCCTCCTCCACTATCCATCATGATCATGAATGACCTTCCAACTCAACACAATTATCCTGCCTCATTTCCTGTTCCCACAACTTGTCTGTTCCTTAGTTGAGAAACTCACAAAGTAAACTCAGTTTGAATTGAGCTGAGTTTCTTCCTTTCCACTGTGTCCTATCAGCACTACCTCTCCTTGAAAAGCAACGTATTCTGAGAGCACACACAAAATGCTGGAGGAACTCGTCAGACAGCATCTATGGAGGGGAATAAATATATTTTTCATCAAGACTGGAAAGGGGGGGGGGGGAAGAAGCCAGAATAAGAAGGTGGAGGGAAGGGAGTTGGCAGGTGATGGGTGAAACCTGGTGAGGGAGAAGGGGGATAAAGTGAGAAACTGGAAGGTGATCAGTGGAAAAGGTAAACTGAAGAAGGAGGAATTCAATAAGAGAGGAAAGGGAAGGAGAAGGGGCACCGGAGGGAGTAATAGGCAGGTGAGCAGATGACACAGGGCAAGAGGGGAGCCAGAGCGATGAATGGTAAAAGAGCAAAGGGGGAGGGAGTAGAAACTAACAGAAATTAGAAAAATCAACGTTTATGCTCTCAGGTGGGAGGCCATCCAGATGGAATATAATGTGTTGCCACTCCAACCCAAGAGTGGCCTCATCGTGGCAGTAGAGGAGGCTGTGGGCCAACATGTTGAATTGGGAATGGGGAGTGGAGTTAAAATGGTTGGCCACTGGGAAATTCTGCTAGTGTGGATGGAGCGAAGGTGCTCAGCAAAGCGATCCCCCAATCTACGTCGGATCTCACTGATGTAGAAGAGGCCTCACCGAGAGCAGTAGGTAACCCTGAAGGAGTCACAGGTTGCCTCAACTGGAAGGACTGTGTGGGCCCTGAATGATGGTGAGGGAGGAGGTGAATGGGCAAGTGTAGCACTTGTTCCACTTGCAGGGATAAGTGCTGGGAGGGAGATTAGAGAGAATGGATGAATGGACAAGACAGTCACAGAGAGAGTGATCCCTGTGGAAAGCTGGGGGGTGGGGGGGGGTGGGGGGGGTGGTGTGGAGAGGTAAAGATATGCTTTGTAGCAGGATCCTGTTGGTGATGGTTTAGAGTATGGAGAATCATGTCCTGGATGCACAGATAAGGACGAGAAACTCTATCCATGTTATGGCAGGGAAGGATGGAGTGAGGGTAGCTGTCCAGGAAATGGAGGAGATATGAATGAGCATCAATGGTAGATGAAGGGAAACTCCATTCTTTGAAGGAGACATCTCAGATGTTCTGGAATGGAAAGCCTCATCCCAGGAACAGATGCGGCAGAAGCAGAGGAGCTGAAAAAAGGGAATGGCATTTTACAAGTGACAGAGTGGGAAGAAGTATGGTCAAGATAGGTGTGAGAGTAAGTCAGTTTATAAAAGACATCAGTAGACATTCTGTCTTCGGAAATGGAGACAGAGAGGACCTTTAATTCACAACCTTAGTTACTTTGCATCCATGTTCTAGAATTGGCAGTTGGATCATATTCATTTATTTCTACTTGTTCCATGAAGTAGCAAATGTTACCAATATTAGGTGCATTCAGACAAGAAACCTTCAGTTGTGTCTTTGCATCACTTTTTCCTTATCTGAGTTTCTTTGGAAATATAATCTCATGTCTCTTTAGAGTCATAGAGGATTACAGCACAGAAACAGGCCCTTCAGCCCATCTAGCCCTAGCCAATTCATTTAAACTGCCTAGTCCTGTTGACCTGCACCCAGACCACAGCCCCCCATACCCCTTCCATCCATGCACCTGAACAGACTTCGCTTCAAAAGCAAAATCAGAATCATCCACCACTTGTGCTGGCAGCTTTCACAACCCCAGCATCCTCTGAGTGAAAAAGTTTCCCCTCACGTTCCCTTTAAACATTTCACCTTTCACCCATGACCTGTAGTTGTCATCTCACTCAACCTCTGTGGAAAAAGCCTGCTTGCGTTTACCCTATTTATACCCTTCACAATTTTGTATACCTCTATCAAACCTCCCTTCGATCTTCTACGTTCTTTTACTGTATGCATACATAGATTGATTGTACATCCATAAAATGATGCTCGGCGTAGCTCCAGCACCTTATTCAATATACACCCCCCCCCCCATGAAAAAAGTTATCTTTCATACCTCTTTCAAATTTTTCCCCTCTCACCCTAAACCTATAGCCCCTAGTTCTGGACTCCTCTACCATGGGGAAAAGACTACTACCATTCACCTTATATATATGCTCCTCATGATTTTATAAACCTTTATAAGATTGATCCTCATTCTCCTATGTTCCAAGGTTTAAAGATCTAGTCTGGTTAACTCTTCCTATAACTCAAGCCTCTAGTCCTGGTGATATCTTCATAAATATTCTTTGCATTCTTTCCAGTTTAACACGTCTTTCCTATAACAGAGTGACTAAAACTGTATACAGTACTCTGAGTCCAGTCTCAGTAATGACTTATACAACTGCAGAATGATACCCTGACTCCTATACTGAGTGGCCCGATGAATGGTATCACGCTAAGCACTCTTTTCACTACCCCGTCTACCTGTGACAGTGCTTTCAATGAATTATGCTGTTGTATTCCGAGAACCCTTTGTTCCATTACACTCCCCAAATGCCTTACCATTAATAGTACAAGTCTTACTCTGACTTTTCAAAATGCAACACCTCACATTTGTCTGTATTGAAATTCATTTGCCACTCCTCAGCCCATTTCCTTAACTGATCGAGATCCCTGTAATCTATGATTCCTTCACTAGCAATAAAATCTTTTAATTTCAGGTCATCTGCAAACTTGCTGATCAAGCCTTGTGCATTTGCATCAAAATCATCTATATAAATAATAAATATCTAGGGTCCCAATACCACTCCTGCAGCACACTACCAATTACCAACATCCATTCCGAGAAACAACCTTTAATATCCACCCTGTTCTTTCTATCTCCAAGCCAATTTTGAACCCACCTAACTACCTCTCTCTGGATTCCACGGAACCTAACCTTCCAGACCAGTTGACCATGCGGGACTTTTTTGAAGGCCTTGCTAAAGTCCAGGTAGACAATATCCACTGCCCTACCTTCATCTGTCTGTTTGGTTATTTCTTCAAACTCTAAAATGTTTGTCAAGCATAACTTTCCACACGCAAAACCATGCCGACTCCTTCTAATTAGACTCTGTCTAACCAAATGCTGGTAGATCCGGTCCCTCAGAATTCTTCAGTGACTGCTACTCTTCTTAAACAATAGAACAACATTAGGCACCTTCCATTCTTCAGGAATTTCACCAGTGGCTAACAATCACGCAGGTCTATCTACAAGGGCATCCACAATTCTCCTCTTGCTTCCCAAGAAGTCTAAGGATGTGCTCACAGGAGATTCTGCAGATGCTGGGATCCTAGAGCAATGTACATAAAATGCTGGATGAACTCAGTAAGTCAGGAATCTTCTACGGAGGGGAATAAACTATTGCCGTTTTGGGCCAAGACCAGTAAGTCTTGATGAAGGGTCTCGGACCAGAACATCAAATGTTTATTTCCCTGACTCGCTGAGTTCCTGATGCAATTTGTGTGTGTTGCCGAGGGTGTATTCTGTCAGGCATTGGGGATTTATCTACCTCAATGCACTGTAAGGCTAAAAATACTTGCTTCCTGATTATATGAATATTCTCCAAAGTATCTCCATTTGTTTCCCTTATTTCTTAAGCAACTATGATTTTCTCCTCAATAAACCCCGAGAGATATTTGTTAAAAATCCCACCTATTTCCCGTGGCTTGAGACATAGGCAACCTTACTGATCTACTCACTCCCTAGCCACCCTTTTACTATATCTATAGAACCCTTTGGAATTTTCCTTAACCTTACCTCCTCATACCCTCTTTGCTCTCCTGATTTCTTTCTTAAGTGTATTCTTAATCTTTTTCTAGTCATCAAGCAATTCACATGTCCCTGATCTCCTAAACCCAATGTGTCCTTTCCTTTTCCTGACCAGCACCTCAACATCTCTTGCCAGCCAGGTTTGCCCTTTGCCCTAACAGGACCATGCTGCTCCTGGACTCTTGATATCACATTCTTAAAAGCCTCCCACTTGTTACTCATTCCTCTCCCTTCAGACAGGTTCACCCTCTTCTAGATCCTCTCTAATTTCCCCAAAATCAGCTCTGCTCCAGTTTTGTATCTTAACCTCTCGACATGTCCATCATTTTCCATCTCTATTTTAAAGCTAACAGAATTATGATTACTAGAATCAAAGTGCTCCCTGACTACCACTTCAGTTACCTACTGTGTCACCTTTCCCAAGTCCCAGTACGTATTATATTTTCCTTAGTACAGCCCAATACATAGTGACTCAAGTTCTTCTTCCATCTGAGTGTATTACATTCAGTGCTCACAAAGTTGTATTTTCTGCATTAGACACAGTCATACAGCACAGAAATGGGTCCCTCATCTCAGTGTATCTGTGCTGACTTTCAAGTACTTACAGTATCTGTACTAAACTCTTACAACTGCACTTGGCCTTTACTTACTAAATTTTGGAGATTCATGTGTTTGTCTAGATGCTTGTTAAATGTTGTGAATGTACCTGCCTCCATGACCTTCTCAGACAGTGCATTCCAAACTGCTAACAGACTTGGATCCCTTTTAACCTCTTATGCTTCAACTTAACCCTAAGCCCTTTGGATTTGGCCAACTCTGTCATGGAGAAAGGTTCCTTACTATCTACACCTCCTATAATTTTATATATATGTAAGGGGTTTCTTCTTTTATGTTACCGCTAAGGCTAATGAAAATGGCTTCTTTGTTATGTTAGAATAAAATGGCTTCTTTGTGATGTTAACTGCTGAGAAAGTGCTTCTCTCTCGTAGTTTGTTTGGGTTATATTACTGATAAGAGCATTGTACTCATTTGCTAACCAATGGGGATAGATGTTATTCTTTCTTGTGTGTCTGTAAGCTATTGTTTTGCAGGCTTTGGGAGCAGGTGATGGGGACAGAGAGAGGAGACGCGATGCTATAAGCTGGGCAGTGGGACGGACCCCGAGCGGGAGTCCGAGGCACAAGGTGTTCGGTGGGGAGAGGAGACGAAGACAGACTTGTGTGGAGCGTCTGGTCGACCCCCATGGTTAATCCCAGGTGGCGGGTCTAGGAGGTCGGAGGGGATTGAATGGTGGAAACAAGACTCCATTAATTGAGCTCCAACTGTTATGCACGAAGTGGTTGAACTTTGATAAGTTTGGCGCATTTTACTTTCCTTTATATTTTATCTCTATTAATTACATAGTTCCAGTAAGATTTATAAAGTATAATCATTTAATCGCATATGGTGTATTGTCTGTTATTTGGTGTGTTGGGGTACATCACACAGCATCCACACAAACTTGATTACCCAGTTTGGCAGGGCCGAAGGCTGCTCCCCCTAGACGAAAGCGAGCTGAGCGAGCCTGAGGCTTACCCGGGGGCTACATATATATCTACCAGGATCGCCCTCTTCTTTTCATAGAACATAGAAATCTACAGCACATTACAGGTTCTTCGGCCCACAATATTGTGCCAAACATGTAACCTACTCTAGAAACTACCTAGAATTTCCCTAGCACATAGCCCTCTATTTTTCTAAGTTCCATGTACCTATCTAAGAGGCTCTTAAAAGACCTTATTGTATCCACCTCCACCACCTCCGCCGGAAGTGCATTCCATGCACTCACCACTCTCTGTGTGAAAAACTTATCCTTGACAGCCCCTTGGTACCTACTTCCAAGCACCTTAAATCTATGCCCCCTCATGCTAGCCATTTCAGCCCTGGGAAAAAGCTGCTGGCTATCCACATGGTCAATGCCCCTCATCATCTTACACACCTCTATCAGGTCACCTCTCATCCTCCGTCACTCCAAGGAGGGCCAAGTTCACTCAACCTATTCTCATAAGGTATGCCCTCCAATCCAGACATCCTTGTAAATCTCCTCTGCACTCTCTCTATACTATCCATATCCTTCCTGTAGTGAGGTGACCAGAGCTGAACACAGTACTCCAAGAGAGGTCTGACCAAGGTCTCATATAGCTGTAACATTACCTCAACGCTCTTGAAGTCAATCCCACGATTGATGAATGCCAACACACCATATGCCTTCTGCACAGCAGCTTTGAATATCCTTATGGACATGGATCTCAAGATCTCTCAGATCCTCCACGCTGCCAAGAGTTTTACCATTAGTATTATATTCTGTCTTCAAATTTTACCTACCAAAGTGAACCACTTCACACTTATCTGGGTTGAAGTTTATCTACCACTTCTCAGCCCAGTTCTGCATCCTATCAATGTCCCGCTGTAACCTCTGACAACCTTCCAGATTATCCACAACATCCCCAACCTTTATGTCATCGGCAAACTCACTAAGCTACCCTTCTACTTCCTCATCTAGGTCACTTATAAAAATCAAAAAGAGGACGGGTACCTGAACAGATCCCTGTGGAACACCACTGGTCACCGACCTCCATACAGAATATGAAGCATCTACAACAACCTTTTGCCTTCTGTGAGCAAGCCAATTCTGGATCCATAAAACAAGGTCTCCTTGGATCCCATGCCTCCTTACTTTCTGAAGGAGCCTTCCATGGGTTTTCTATAGAAAACAAACCCAACCGACCCCACCTCTCCTCATATTTGAAACATTTCTCCCTCTTGAATCTCCTTGGCACCCTCTCCTGAATCATCAAATCCTTTTGATAGTACACAATATTCTAGCTATGACCTAATTAATTATAAAATTGTACAAAGATCTCCCTATACTTATATTTTGTGGTTCAGCTAATGAAGTAAAACATCCCAAATTCCCCTTTTGCTACCCTATCCATCTGTGCTGTCACCATTAATGACCTTCGGGCTTGTACACAAAGATGCCGCTGTTCCTCAGTACTCCCTGGTATATGTTATACCCTTATTAAGACTTCCCAAAATGCACATCACACTTTTCAGGATTAAATTCTGCTCTAACTCTGCCCAATTTAACAGCTGATTATTATCATTCTGTAACCTGAAACTACCCTCTTCACTGTCAATACCACCACAAATTTAAGCACACATTTGCAAATTTATTAGTCATATCTTCAACATGATAGCTAAATCATGAAAGTACATAATAAATAGTGTGGATCTTGTGCCAATTCCTGCTGTAACATTGAAGGTCACAAAAAAAAACTCACCTCCTATAACAAACAAGAGAAAATCTGCAGATGCTGGAAATCCAAGCAACACACACAAAATGCTGGAGGAACTGAAACGGGTTGACTGTACTTTTTTCCAAAGATGCTGCCCGGCCTGCTGAGTTCCTCCAGCATTTTGTGTGTGTTGCTCGCATCTCCTACAAGCAAGCCAATTTTCAATCCAATTTGCCAACTTGGTTTTGATTCCTCGTTTTGAATCAGTCTTTGATCTTGCTCGTAATATGCTTATATAATGTTTTGGGACAATCCTTAATCTTACCTGCCAGTGACATTTTGTGGTCTTCTTTGCTTCCCAGTTTCTTCTTTAAGTCCTTCAGTCCCCATCCTTTTTATGTACCTTGATTTACAGTGCAGTTACTGCTCAGTGTCCTCGTCAAAGCTTCCCTTTATTTCATTATTAAATGCTCAATGTCTCTTGACACCCAGAGTTCCTGTTCTTGCCCTCTTTTTCACTTCACTCTTATGGGAACACATTGTCCTTGAAATGTAACCATTTCACTTTTAAATGTCTCCCATTTCTGGAATGTCAATTTACCTGCAAGTAGCTGCTCCCAGTCTACATTAGCCAGGTCCTGCCTAATGATACTGAAGTTACATTCCAACATATCAAACTGTGAACTATCCTTGTATTTCCTGGAACTACTTTGAAATTTACCAATCTATTGTGACTATCCCCAAAGTGCTCATCCACTTGGCCATTTCAGTCACAAGAGAAACTTCAGATGCTGGACATCCAAAGCAACACACACAGAATGCTGGAGGAGCTCAGCAGGCCAGGCAGCATCTATTGAAAAGAGTAACCAGTTGACATGCCGAGACCCTTCATCAGGACTGGAAAGGAAGAGGAGGTCAGAGTAAGAAGGTGGGGGGAGGGGAGGGAGAAGTATAAGGTGGGAGGTGATAGGTGAAACCGGGAGAGGGGGATGGGGTGAAGTTAAGAGTTGGAAAGTTGACTGGTGAAAGAGATAAAGGGATGGAGAAGAAGGAATCTAATAGGAGAGAACAGAAGACCATAGAAGAAAGGAAAGGGGGAGGAGCACCCAAGGGAGGTGATAAGTAGGTAAGGAAATAAGGTGAGAGAGGGAAACAGGAACGTGGAATGGTGAAGGATGGGGAGGCAGTTACTCGAAGTTCAAGAAATCGCTGTTCATGCCATCAGGTTGGAGGCTTCCTAGACAGACTATAAGCTGTTGCTCCTCCAAACTAAGTGTGGCCTCATTGTGGCAGAAGAGGCCATGGACTGACATGTCGATGGGAACGGGAAGTAGAATTGAAATGGGTGGCCACTGGGAGATCTCACTTTTTGCACTTCACCTGCAAGTCTGTTGGGGTCATCTACTGTATCTGGTGCTCACAGTGTGGCCTCCTGTATATTGGTGAGACATGTCATAGATTGGGAGACCACTTTGCCAAGCACCTTTGCTCCATCTGCCATAAAAAGTGGGATCTCCCAGTGGCCACCCATATCAATTCTACTTCCCTTTCCTATTCAAACATGTCAGGCCTCCTCTACTGCCACGATGAGGCCACACTCGGGTTGGAGAGGCAACAACTTACATTCTGATTAGGTGGCCTCCAACCTGTTGGCATGAACATAGATTTCTCAAACTTCCGGTATTAGTGACCCCCCCCCCCCCGCAACAACTCACCTTAACCAATTCCCATTTCTGTTTCCCTCTCTCACCTTATCTCCTTACGTATCCATCACCTTCCTCCGGTGTTCCTCCTCTTTCCCTTTCTTCCATGGTCTTCTGTCTTCTCCTATCAGATTCCCCCTTCTCCAGCCCTTTATCTCTTTCACTAATCCACTTCCCAGCTCTTTATTTCATCCCCTCCCTTTCTCCTGGTGTCACCTATTACCTGCCACCTTGTACTTCTTCCTCCCCTCCCCCCACCTTCTTACTCTGGCTTCTCCCCTCCTTTCCAGTCGCGATAAAGGGTCTCGGCCCAAAACGTTGACTGTTTACTGTTTTCCATAGATGCTGCCTGTCCTGCTGAGTTCCTCCAGCACCTTGTGTGTGTGGCTGTTTCAATCCCTAGGATTCAGTTTAGCACAGCCCCTTTCCTGGTAGAACTATCTATGAACTTTAAAAGTTCAACCCAATGCAGTCTGCATGACTGTTTTACAGAACACCTCATTTATCTTCCACTCTGCCCTTCTGCCTTTGGTCTCCTGGACTATTAATAAAGCCCAATGTAAAGCTGGGCAACAGCTTCTCATGTTCTGTTCAAGTACAGGATGGACCTCTAGATTTAATGTTGAATACAACAATTTCAAGTAGCCAGCCTTTCCTATTTGTGTCAAATTAGGTACATTCTGATGTAAAACCCATAAGGTTACTGATTTTTCCTATCTCCAACAGATGCTGCCTGACCTGTCGAGCAGTTCCAACATCCCTTTTTTATTAACACAAGAGATTCTGCAGATGCTGGAAATCCAGAGCAACACACACAAAATGCTGGAGGAACTCAGCAAGTCAGGCAGCATCTCTGGAAATTAATAAACAGTAGATGTTTCAGGCCAATACCCTGTCCTAGTGAAGGGTCTCAGCATAAAATGTCTATTGTTTATTAATTTCCATAGAAGCTGCCTGACTTGCTAAGTTCCTCCAGCATTTTGCGAGTGTTCCTCTCTTTATTACATGTTTTTTCATATGTTCCTTAGATATAAAGAAATGATGAAGTTATTCAAGTATTTCAGACAGTAAATGAATTAAGGAAGAGATAACCTGTTGACTGGAGTGGGAGAACAGAACACCAGGTTGAACTGTACAATTAGAAGCTGCATGTTACTTTCTCCGGCACTGGAAGGAGTATGTCACAGAACAATCAGCTGAATGAAAACTGGCACTCCTTAACCTGGTGAGGGGCAGACCTAGAGTGTGAGAGAAATAATGTGAAATGGGAAGAGCAAGATGGAAGGATGGGCACAAGAGGGGAAGGGAGAGGAAGAGGACAAGATAGATGATGGGAAAAAGGTGAGGAAAGAGTGAAGCTGGAGAGGAAGGAGGAGGTAGGGAGGGCGAGGGGATATGGGTAAGGCAAGCTATGTGGAGGAGTAATGCAGCAAGGTGCATGGGACAGGAGGGTGAAATATGGAGTGGGTTAAGCAGAAGTGGCAAGATGGACTAAGTGATGAGGAAGATGGTGAGAGGAGAGGAGAAAGAGGCCGAGGAGAAGGGAGGAAGAGATTAAGGGGGAAGTGGATGAGAAATGGGAGATAGAGGCAGAAAGAGGGTGAGGTAGTGTGGAAGTGAGATGGTTAGCAGCTGTGTTAGATCAGAGGGGTGATTCAGGAGGCTTATTGGTTAAGAGTACGAGTGGGCTTCCAGAACGAAGCTCACTCCCCACTTCCATCCAGACCTAGCAAGATGGCAATATGTTGTAGGCCACTTACAAAACTTCTAAATACATCTCTTCTGAATCACTCTCACTGCGATCTGCAACCTATAATATCCCTTTAAGCAACATACTTTTGAACCATCTTAATGAACTATTTCATGATCTTCTGAAAGACTCAGTGGACTTAACTCTCAAGCATGCAGGTATGGCACCTTTAAGCGGATAAAGGTACATGCCATGGCTGGAAGAGGAGGAGGAGGAGGAGAAGAGGACTCCAAGTCAGGTTGTAACACCAAGATATGGAAGTTCCTCTACCAGGCATATTGTTCGCAAAATAGAACAAGATTGAGGACCTAACGGCAATATTACTGTATTGGAGGGAAATAAGGAATTGCTGTGTTGTGTGTTTCACAGATACATCGCTCACTTTGGATGCGCCAGTAAGACCGGAAGGCTTCTCAATACACAGGATGGACCAGACTGCTGATGTAGAGAAGGCAAGAGATGGGGTCTGTGTTTCATGATAAACTCCTTGTGGTGCTCGGGTGCCACAGTCTTTTCACACTCTTATTCCCTTGACCTGGCACATCTAACAATTAAGTGCCACCCAATGTACTTACCAATAAAGTTCTCCTTCATGATCCATACCGCAGTGTATGTACTGCCAAAAACTGGCATTAATCAAGCACTCCGGATATTTAACGCTGCCATCACCAAACAAGAAACAAAACACCCCAACACATTTCAAATCATAGACTGGGACTTCAATCGGATTTATTTGAAGAAATCTCTGCCCAATTGTCATCGACATATAATCTGCAGCCCCAGGAGTCCCAACACATTCAGCCACCGTTATACTATTATTAAGATCGTCTACCATTCCATGCCCAGAACACACTTCAGGAAACCCGATCACTTGGCTGTCCTTCTCCTTGCTGCCTACAAGCAGAGGCTGAAGTACAAGGCTCCAGAGATGAGGGCCACAAAAAGGTCGTCATGGAAGGCAGAGGAGCGGCTATGGGATTGCTCAAGTCGGTGGACTGGACCATGTTCGAGAACTCATCAGAGGATCTCAATTAATACTCCACGGTTGTCACAAACTTTAAAGAAAGCTGTCATAGAAGAGTCTGTCCCCACAAAATCATTGCCTTCCTCAACCAGAATCCCTGGATGAGCCATGATATCCACAATCTGTTGAGAGGACAGATCAGTGGCATTCAGGTCTGGCGACCAAGTAAGATTCAAGAGGTCCAGGTACGACCTTCAGAAAGCCATCTCATGTGCAAAGTGACAATTCTAGGTCAAACTTGAATAACTGAAGAATGCTCAACAGTCATGGCAGGCCCTGAGTGCTATTACCTCTTACGAATTGAAACCCAATGACATAGGTGACAACAAAGCTTTGCTCCCAGCTGAGCTCAGTGCCTTCTATGTTCACCTGAAGGAATCTTCACGAATTCCCACAGCCCTGATGACCCCGTGATTGCAGATTCTGCGGCTGAAGTGACAGCATCCTTTCAGAGGGTGAACCCATGGAAAGCATCCGGCCCAGATAGGGTACCTGGTCGAACACTAAAGACCTGTGCTGATCAACTGGCTGGAGTGTTCACGGATATCTAACCTCTCACTTCAGCAGTCTGAGATAACCGCCTGCTCAAGCAGGTTTCAATTATACTGGTGCCTAAGAAGAACATAGTAACCTATTATTCAGTTGCACTTACATTTCACTGGCTTTTCACTCGACTCAGAAAATCTGGACAGCAGAGACACATACATCACGATGCTCAGCATTCAATACTATCATTTCCTCAACATCCCATGCTGCCAGTGGATTCTTGATTTCATCACTTGCAGACCTAGTCAGTTCAGAGTGACAACATCTCCTCCACAATCTCCATTGACACGGGTGTACCACAAGGCTGTGTGCTTAGCTCCCTGCTCTACCAGCTATATACTTATGACTCTGAGAATAAGCTCAGCACCACTGCCATATTTAAATTTGCTGAAGACACCATTGCCATTGGCCGGAAGGTGGTGATGAATCAGTATATAGGAGGGAGATTGAAAATCTGACTGAGTGGTGCCACAACAACAACCTCTCACTCAATGTCATCAAGACCAAGGAGCTGATGATTGACTTCATGAGCAGGAAACTGGAGGACCATGAGCCAGACCTCACCAGGGATCAGAGGTGGAGAGGATCAACAACTTCAGATTATTCCGTGTTATCATATCAGAGGATCTGTCCTAAGCACAGCAGTGCCTCTGCCTCCTTAGGAGTTTGTGAAGATTTGGTATGACATCTAAAACTATGACAGATATCTGAGCGGTGGATAGTATATTGACTGCTTGCATCATGGTATGGAAACGCCAATGCCCTTGAACGGAAAACCCTGTGGCTACAGCCAAGTTCATCACAGGTAAAGCTCTCCTCACCATCAAGCACATTTATATGGAGTGCTGCCGCAGGAAAGCAGCATCCACCATCAAGGACCCCCCCTACCATCCAGGTCACGCTCGCTTCTCACTGCTCCATCGGGAAGGAAGTACAGGATCCCCTGGACCCGCACCACCAGATTTAGGAACAGTTATTACCCCTCAACCTTCAGGCTCTTGAACCAGAGGGGATAACTTCATTCACCCATCACCGAACTGTTTCCATAACCTATGGACTCACCTTCATCTCATGTTCTTGATATTCATTGCTTACACATTTATTATTTTGTTATTATTAATTCTCTTTTGCATTTGCACAGTTTGCTGTCTTTTGCAAACTGAGAGTTTGTCCCTCCTGTTTTCAATTATTCTACTTCATGGCGTTTCTTCGATTACAAGCCCACAAGAAAATGAAGTTCAGGGTTTCTGTGGTAACATACATGTACTTTGATAATAAATTTACTTTGAAGTTTGATTCATAACAGTTTATCAATGAGGAAAGAAAGATAACGCCAGGCAGAGCCAATAATAAGCAATAATTTTATTGTGAGGGTAACTGCACATGAACACATCTGAAATTGATGTGCCAACTGCAGTTTTCATATTGGTTTTATTAAAGGTAACTGTTTCTAAGTACAATATAACAACATTCATATTAGAATGAAAATCTGAATTTTTAAAAGACAACATTAAATCTCTCTTTTTACAGTTTTATTTACAAACAGATCAAAATACTTGTTTTATTTAGGAATCAGTGAAGGAACAAGACTATCTCGGATTGACAAACCGTAGGCAAAGAGATTCAAAAAAGATGCATCTAAAGGAAGTAACACAGTCCTTTATCAAGAGGAATAAATTATCCCAGTCTTTGTATGTATCCCAAGTTTTGCCTTTTAACACGTGTATCTGTGGCTGACCTACTTAGTGAAATTAAGGTGACTGCACGGTGGTATTATTTAGGAACAATGATATTTCTTCTCAAAAGCAACTCATCTAGCACCACACAGCAGGAAACACAAAACAGTACACCTTAGTTTGTAACTATGGCTAAAATAGCATATACATAAAGATATTATACAGTTATAATGCTTTATTTAATAAACAGTTAAATATTTGCTCCGAGCAGCTTGATAATACCATTTTCTTCCTTACCTATATAGAAACAAATAATTTTAAAAAGGATAATTGTATACATGGTGAATCAACATTAAATATTATAAGATAAAAGGAGAGCGTAGGGACTCTAAATGGGCCATTGCAAATTCTTCTGTACCAAACAGTCAGTAATTTACAGCGATGAAGGTAATACAGAGCAGGCAGCATTTACAAGCCCAGGTCTAAGATTTACTATGCACAGATATTTATTTTTTTAATCTTTTATTGCTTGACATGATTTTATAGCTAGAGTTTTAGCTTTTATTGTTTGAACTTTGGAGACAAAAAATTGCTAAGATTTTATAAAAATGGATAAAATTCTATTTGAAAGTTTCCCACCTGACATTAACAGTAAAAGCCTTGTCTGGGCTTGCCCCATTAACACTTTCTTTAGATTGGGGAAGTATAATACAGCTGCAAAGGTCAACATTGGCCCAACCCACAACACAAAACACCTCCTTCAATGAGGACGAACACACACAAGGGACACAGTCCGCTTTAATCTGATACATTAATGTCCAAACACCAGGCCATTGTTTGGATGAGATTAATGCACACAGCAACTCAAACAAATATCTCGGTAAAAACTTCTTAAGAAAATTTTTTTCACCGTATAAAATACCTTTTATTGCTTGTGATTGTAAAATTGTTTTGCACATTAAAAACTGCTTTCAAATGTTCTAAAAATCCATACTCCCTGTCAATGTAAAGGAGCCTGAACTAAATTGTGCAAATGAACTCTGTGAACACTGCCATGGATACTGCACAGTCCAGAGAGCATGTGTTAGTGAACAGACATCACCAAGAAGGAATGGATCAATAGCAGTGAGTACCTGCTGAGTGGGTGCAAATACTGAGGAAAGTGGAAGATAGAATCAGAAAGATACAGCAGGGAAACTGGCCCTTCAGCCCATCAAGTCTCTGCTTACCATCAACTGAAGTGCAGGTGGCCATGTCTAAGCGGTTTCAATACATAATCATAGATGTAAGGTAGTAGAAAAATCTCACTTAAGCCAGATGAGGTTTTATTCAGAGTAGTGAATAAGGAAAAGCTGTGCCCCATTAAATTATGCCAACAGTGTCTTACATTTGGCACCCCACACCCCCAGAACCGGCTGGTGACTCTCACAAGGGCTGCCAACCCCAGAATAGTATCTCACTTGAGCTGCAGCTGAAATGGACATTGATGACCTGAGCAATACTGGTGCTGATTGTGTACACGTTGAAATGAATTGTTTCACTAGCCAGGCACTGTCCCCGGGTCTGGGAAGCACGCAATATAACTCTGCATGGCACCAAGGTAAAAGAAAGAAACTAAGATCTCTCGTAAATGGCACAAAGTTTTTGGGAAGCTGTCTTTCTCTGTGTAATTGATCAGAAGAGAAACTGCCGATGGCGCAGAGGCCTTATCTGTACAGGTCTCACAGGGGAGAGTGGAGAAATGGAAGTTTAGTTTCTAAGTTTGTTGATTGTTCTGGACCAGCTCTAAGCAAAGTTTCAATTGTATCAGTAATCCACCCTTTTCCTTTGTTGATCCAGACCACCCGTGATGGTCTTCCAGCATTTTGATTTTGTTGCACTTCGTGATCGAAGTGTTAACCCTTGATGGGGAAGAGCGGGCACAGTGGCAGAGAACCAGGACAGAGTGAGTGGAGGGTGTTGTCTTTTACTCAAAGATAAAAGCATCAAATGCTAGGAACAATCAACAGGTGAGGCAGCATCTGTGGAAGGTGAAACGGTCAGCGTTTCAGTTGCAGGCTTTTTCATCAGTTCCTATGTGTCAACCGTTTCTCTACAGACACCGCGAGATCTGCTGGGTATTTTCAGCACTTTATCCTTTTATTTCAGAATTACAGCATCTGCAGTTTTTCATTTATTTGAAGACCCTGCCTTGTGGTGACAATAAAGACTGCATGTTCTTGAGGAAGCCAGCTGACCTCGTGCAGATGAAAGCAGGCCACTGCAAGATCTGCTTGACAGTATTTACGCAGAGTTCTGAGGAGTTATACACCTTTGGCAGCCAGAACACTGATCTGGAGCACAAACACATCTGGGGAGAATGCGGGAATTAATTACCTTAAACACCATTGGAGTTGACAAATCATTGGGATTATCCTGAGGATTCCGAGAAATGAAGAATAATCACTTGGGACAATGAAAAAATAAACATTGAGGGAGTAAAAAGAACAGCTGTGATTTTTCATATTTACTTTGAACTCTTGTTTATTAATTATGGAAATATTGTAGCTTGGACAAGAATCTGCTTGACAGTCACTCATTGGGATAATGCAACCAGAAAGTAAGTGAGGGGGAGCAGTGGTTGGGTCACCCAGCTATGAGGAGGGGTATCAAACACTTGTGGCAGTGGAGTCCTGTGTGAATGAGTAGATGGGAATTTGGTGCTTGCAGTGGGCGCAGCAGAGTCCAGGAATAGATGCTCCTGAACACCACAACAAAAAATCCTGGTGAGGGAGTTCAGTGTATGGTCTTCAGCCTAGCCTGCTACCTTATCACCTCTAGAGGAAACAGAGTGTGGCAATGCCCTGGTACACAGTAGGCAGGGAAGGTGCCAAGGGTGCTTCAGCTGAAGGCTAATGGCTATTCTAAAGGGCCTTACTGTACTAGCGTGTTCTCTGGGATCAAGTTGTCCTTTTGTCAGACTAGATCAAGGGTTTAGTTGCCTATCCCAGTTGGGAATGTCCCTCTGACAGTGATTCTGTTTTCCCCCAGCAGGCTGAACGGAAGCAAGGTGTGGGCTGTATAAACTCTCAGATCATTCGATAGGATAGCTGGCAGCCGCTTAGGTAGAGACAGCTGGGAGAACAGATCTGCCTACTGAACAGTGTGATAGTTAGGCATCTATCAGTATTCCATAGAAGAGTCCACAAAAAAAAGCAGTCCCACAATAGAAACAAAGCCTAAACCATCCTTGTACAATGGCTGAGGTTTTGAAAGACATTGATTTGTAACTAAATAGTAACTGTAGGTAATTTATTGTAAAGTCAGTTTGCAACTTCTCTGAGCCTGTATGTCCTTGCTGTTTTGCTGTTAACAGAAGTACCTGACCATTTTTCATACCCTCATTATAACCAAACAGGCTCCCTGAGCTAAAGTTTCAAATCCTCCATCTGACCACGAGGAATTTCTTCCTACAAGTCTTCAGATGCAGTCAGAATCCTGGATTGTTTTCACAGTAACAGCAAATGCCAGCCAAATGATAACCCACCACACTCAAACAAACACTGGCCTAAACTGCAAGATTCAGATCACCCCGGAGCCAGACTAACTCCAGGACTGCCTCACACACAGACACACAGATAACAGCCCTTAGCACAATAAGAGACTGCAGAAACACACGGTTTACTTCCCTGAGGGGTTAAATGTGCACCAATGAGTGCTCTTTTACATATTGCACTACAAAGCAATGAGACGTGCAAAAAGCAACAGTGAACCAGGCTCACCACAAACATTTGCACTGCCACATGCACACTCACACTCACCTATACATATACATACATTCTTTCACCAATATGCCCACAGTCAAACACAAACATAACCCATTACTCCCATTTGCACACACTCACACCCCATGTACACCTAACATCTAAACCTCACAGCCATACACCCACTCTCCCCACCAAAAAACAGACATGTGCTTTAGACATTTCTACATATTCACACATTTTTGGAATGTCGTTTCACAAGGAAACCTCCATTTTAAGGATATTTGCCAAAAAAACATAAACAGTGTGGCACATCAGATGAAATATCTCACTAGACAGAATCAGACATGGTCTCAGAAGAAAATAATACCAAGCTTTTAGAAAATAATATTTCTTTCTATTATTGTCTTGCCTTACAAAAAAGCATCTTACACAAATCACTTCTCTTTTATTGCCGGAATATTTAAGTGCTTCCTAATAGTCATACAAGGGTTATAAAAATAGAACTCTTTCTTAAGTGGTCCAGACAAGGCTTTGTATTTTATAAATCACTTGATCCCGCCACCTTTCACCATACTATTCTGGATCTGTTGCACATTATTCAGCCACACAGACAATGGAAACTGGAGTGCGATTGTAAACCAGACAAATCGTGTGGGCATTCCTACAACACACAAATATCAATTTAAACAGCAGCATCTGAAACTCGCACCCTCTCCTGTACACTCAACAATTAAACTTGTATTTCTTGTGCATGTCCTTTAACAGATTTAATAAATACCAACATATCATGTACAAACTGGGAAAAGGTGCTTAAAATATAGATTTATATATCATCTCACAGCACATCAAAGTTAAAATGATATACTGATATTAAATGTTATAGTCACTGTATTTACTCAATATACCCTGTAAAAGATTTGCTCTAAAGAAGCTTCTCAGCATTATAATGTCACTGTACGCTGTGCTCTACACAAACTAAATGCATGAGAAAAACAGGTTCAACTCTCACTAGGAAACTAATGTTAATCCCCCCGCCCCAAGCCTCTAAAGTCACCCAGGACCTTGCCGCCTCTTTGATCTCCTGGGCCGTGCACACGGCTGATGCACTGAGCAACAGAATCTCATTACGTGACCCGCGGCAGGACTTCCAAGTTGCGATGTCTACTGGTGCCAGTGATTATCCATCTGTTGGCATTATTTGCTCAAACTCAGAGCTGAACAGCTCCTTGTACAGTGGAGGGAAATGCACGCGCACAATGTCTGGGTGTATTGCTTTAAATGAGGAGAGCTTCTCAGTGTGTCGATTGCACAGTGCTCGTAACATGGTCACTTTAGATAGGAGCTGGAAAGAGAAGGAGAAACAATTAGAGAACACTCCCTTTGTCATTCTGAATGGAAAGCCAGCAGGAGAAGAAACAGCAGGATGAACAGTTAAAATCATGGCAATCATAACCACAGATGCTGTAAATCTGAAATAAAGTAGGAAAATACTCAAGTGGTCAGGCAGCATCTATGGAGAGAAACAGTTAACATCTTAGGCATGATGACAGGCTGCAGATTTGGAACATTGACAATTTCTCTTTTCGCAGTTGGTGATTGTCCCGCTGAGGTTTCCAGGCAATTTTTATTTTTATTTATCTTCAGATAATCCTCAGAAGTACAACACTGTGGACAGAGAAATGTATCATCAACCAAAGCTGAAGGGAAGATGCTGGTGTTCAGTGGCAGAGCTCAGGCACAAGGCAGAGGAGAGCAGACACCGAAGCTGAAGAGAGCTCATATCACCACGCATGAAGTGAGAACACATGCACTGAAATGAATTGTTGCTGGACAGAATGAAGAAACTCTTAAACATCACATCACTGTGAAACAACAAGTGTGGACTGATGGCTTGCGTCAAGGTGATGAAGGGATAGACGATCGTACCACATTGGTGTATCAGGCACCTGCTGAGGACATGTCAAGAGAAACGGAAATGGCAGAGTTTCAAAGCAGCAGGAAATGAACTGTCTGTTAATACAGAAGCTTCCTGGTTACAAACAAATGACTTACAGAAATGCAGTTTTACTAAATCTGTCATACATTTTTCAAGTATTTTTGAAGTAGGAGTAAAAAAAAATGTTAAAATATTTCATGCTATTAATGACTGGATACAGTACATTTTCCACTAATGTAATTATGGGTAAAGCTAAGGTGATTATTTTATGAAACATTCATGTTACCAGGAAGGAGGTTTCTGCAGCCTTGCAGCGCATTTAAGGTGGATAAATCTCCAGGGCCTTACTGAGTGCATCCTCAGACATCAAGGGAGGCTAGAAGAAAAATTGTGCAGGCTCTCATTTGCTTCATGACTGCCTCTGGAAAAGACCAGGGGATGGCTAATGTAGTTCTGTTATTTAAAAATGGTAGCAAGGAAAGTCGGGGAACAACAATCTGGTCAGCCTGACATCTGCAGAGAAAAGTTACTGGAAGAAGTCGTGAGGAACAGGACCTACCAGCATTCCAATAGACAGAGTCTGATTTGGAGGGGTCAGCATGGGAAGTCATGCTTGACAAACATTTTAAGAGTTCTTTTGAAGAGATAACCAGAAAGGTCCTGCATGATAAGCTGGGCTGGAAGGTGAGGTCCCATGGAATCCAGGAGGAGGTAGTTGGGTGGATTCGAAATTGTCTCAGCGTTAGGAACCAAAGATTGGTGACGAAAGATTGTTTCTCAGAATGGAGACCTAAACTGATGGTGTGGTGCAGGGTTTATTTTTGTAAGTGATCTGGATGCACAAGACTTGATCAGGAGGCTTGCAGATGACATAAAATTAGAAGAGGTTGTTGATAATGAAGGTTACTGTAGATTACAGGGGATCATTAAGAGTTAGGGAAGTGGGCCAAGGAATGGCAAACGGATTCCAATACTGGTAAGTGTGAGGTGAAGCTCTTTGGAAAGTCAAATCAGTGTAAGACTCATAGAATAAATGATAGAGGCTAGGCAGTGTAATTGAACAGAGGGGCTTAGGAGCACAAGTACACAGCTTGTTGAAAGTGGCATCATAGGCAGAGAGGGTGGTAAAGGAATGCATTTAACATGCTGGCCTTCCATCAGTCAGGACAAAGAATACTGGAATTGGGACATTGTGTTGAAGTTATATAAGAAGTTGGTAAGGCCACACTTGGAGTATTGTGTAGTTGGGGCACACTATTATAGGAAAGATAATACTGGACAGTGAAAGATTTTAAAAACGCAAACAACAGGAATTCTGCAGACGCTGGAAATTCAAGCAACACACATCAAAGTTGCTGGTGAACGCAGCAGGCCAGGCAGCATCTCTAGGAAGAGGTACAGTCGACGTTTCAGGCCGAGACCCTTCGTCAGGACTAACTGAAGGAAGAGTTAGTAAGAGATTTGAAAGTGGGAGGGGGAGGGGGAGATCCAAAATGATAGGAGAAGACAGGAGGGGGAGGGATGGAGTCAAGAGCTGGACGGGTGATTGGCAAAGGGGATATGAGAGGATCATGGGACAGGAGGCCCAGGGAGAAGGAAAAGAGGGAGGGGGGGAAACCCAGAGAATGGGCAAGGGGAATAGTCAGAGGAAGAAAAAGGAGAGTGAGAGAAAGTAGGTGTGTATAAAAATAAATAACGGATGGGGTACGAGGGGGAGGTGGGGCATTAGCGGAAGTTAGAGAAGTCAATGTTCATGCCATCAGGTTGGAGGCTACCCAGACGGAATATAAGGTGTTGTTCCTCCAACCTGAGTGTGGCTTCATCTTTACAGTAGGGAAGGCTGTGGATAGACATGTCAGAATGGGAATGGGAAGAAGAATTAAAATGTGTGGCCACTGGGAGATCCTGCTTTCTCTGGCGGACAGAGTGTAGGTGTTCAGCAAAGCAGTCTCCCAGTCTGCGTCGGGTCTCGCCAATATATAGAAGGCCACATCGGGAGCACCGGATGCAGTATATCACCCCAGCCGACTCACTGGTGAAGTGTCGCCTCACCTGGAAGGACTGTCTGGGGCCCTGAATGGTGGTAAGGGAGGAAGTGTAAGGGCATGTGTAGCACTTGTTCCGCTTACAAGGATAAGTGCCAAGAGGGAGATCAGTGGGGAGGGATGGGGGGGAACGAATGAACAAGGGAGTCGCATAGGGAGCGATCCCTGCAGAATGCAGAGAGAGTGGGGAGGGAAAGATGTGCTTAGTGGTGGGATCCCGTTGGAGGTGGTGGAAGTTACGGAGAATAATATGTTGGACCCGGAGGCTGGTGGGGTGGTAGGTGAGTACCAGGGGAACCCTATTCCTAGTGGGGTGGCAGGAGGATGGAGTGAGAGCAGATGTGCATGAAATGGGGGAGATGCATTTGAGAGCAGAGTTGATGGTGGAGGAAGGGAAGCCCCTTTCTTTAAAAAAGGACATCTCCCTCGTCCTGGAATGAAAAGCCTCATCCTGAGAGCAGATGCGGCAGAGACGGAGGAATTGCGAGAAGGGGATGGCATTTTTGCAAGAGACAGGGTGAGAAGAGGAACAGTTGGAGTTGCCTCCAACTTTCACTCTGCCCTCAAGTTTACCTGGTCCATTTCCGACTTTGCCTCCAACTTTCACCCTGCCCTCAAGTTTCCCTGGTCCATTTCCAACACCTCCCTCCCCTTTCTAGATCTTTCTGTCTCTATCTCTGGAGACAGCTTATCCACTGATGTCTACTATAACCCTACTGACTTCACAGCTATCTGGACTATTCCTCTTCTCACCATGTCTCTTGCAAAAATGCCATCCCCTTCTCGCAATTCCTCCGTCTCCGCCGCATCTGCTCTCAGGATGAGGCTTTTTTTTATACACACATTCTTTCTCTCTCTCTCTCCTTTTCCTCCCTCTGTCCCTCTGACTATTCCCCTTGCCCATCCTCTGGGTTTTTCTGTACTGCCCCCCTTTTCTTTGTCCCTGGGCCTCCTGTCCCATGATCCTTTCATATCCCCTTTGCCAATCACCTGTCCAGCTCTTGGCTCCATCCCTCCCCCTCCTGTCTTCTATCATTTTGGATCTCCCCCTCCCCCTCCCACTTTCAAATCTCTTAATAACTCTTCCTTCAGTTAGTCCTGACAAAGGGTCTCGGCTTGAAACGTCGACTGTACCTCTTCCTAGTGAAAGATTTCACTGGACAGAGTGAAAAAAAGTTTTACAAGGACTAGAGAGCCTAACTTATAAAGTGTGGTTGGTCAGGCTAGGGGTCTTTACTCCTTGGAACATAAGAGAACGTTAGAGAAGTGTTTAAAATTACAGGGAGCTTAGATAAGGTGGATGTAGCAGTCTTTTCCCAGGGTAGGTGAGTCCAAAACTAGTCTGCACAAGTTTAGAGAGAGAACGGAACAATTTAAAAGGGACCTGAGGGGGCAACGTTTTCACATAGAGGGTTGAGAGTATATGGAACAAGCTGCTAGAAAAAGAGGTTGAGGCAAATACAACTGCATCATTTAAGAAGCATTTGCGTAGGGAAAAGGAGCGGCTATAGTGGGATATGGGCTGAACACCGGGACTCGTTGGTGAGCACCACGGTCAGCTTGGACTCGTTAGGCCGTTGGGCTTGTATCCATGCAATATTGCTCTGTGATTATTCCTGTATAAAAGTGTTACAGTACGTTTATGTACACTGTAGGTCACCATAAAATAGTCATTTCTGACTTAAAGGGAAATCAGCTCATGACTGTTCACAGGAATGGAGCCCACAGGTAACCTGGGGAGCATCCATACATCAGAATTACAGGCGATCCTCACGTAGCTGAGTGGCAGGCAGAGGCACCGTGTCTCCGCCTAGCCAGTGAGATGGCACTGAGTAACAAACAGTGGGAACAGCAGCAAACGGGAGAGGCGGAATACTGGATCCTTTGGACCAATACTCCAGAGGCACAGTGATGCCCTGACAATCTGAGCGCTGGAGCCACAGTCCGTGGTGGGAATCTGTAGAAACCATGATGGTGCTATGGTGATGGGGGACGATGGCTGTGCATCCTGTTAAGCCCACAATTTGTATTAATCTCTGCTCTTGATATGTCTGGATGTGAATTATTTAACTGTAACTCAGAGGGCTAAGGTGGGAGAAGTCAGAGTGTAAATCCCACACCTCCTCTCCTGGGTATTGTAGCATGGAGGCTAATGTACCAGAAGCTAAAGTTCAGATCGCTGAAGAGGGGACTGTGACAGCTGGTAATTTAAATTTAATGATGTTAAATTGTTCTGGAATTTTAAGTAAACCAGAATCTGGAGTGCTAACCACTGGGTTCTCTCATTCCCTCAGGCCAGGAGCTCTCTGCCCTAACCTGGGCATACACAAGAATGATGTTGACTCTCAGAGGGGGGAAGAAAGAGGAGTGGCAATAAATTCCTAAGTTGTCCATGATGCCCACAACCCACAAGAGGACTGAGAAGCAGGGTACCTTGGTCAGAATGCCATCCTCTCGGTGATGTTTCTGTAGAAGGTGCTGAAGGGCCAGCTGGATCCTCTGCTGCAACTTCTCAACTTTAATCTTCTCCTGAAGCCATAGACGATCTAGAAATTTCAGATGGCAGCACTGTCAACCTGGCAGTAAGTAGCTAAGGCGCTTCTGATTACGTTCACAGCATTAACCCAGATGTGAACAGGACCAAAGACTGCTCACCCACTCTGTGCACTACCAAGGACATGGGGAGACATGGGACACCCTCCTCTGCCCACCCGATACCAATGTACACACACCTATGCACACACCCTATGTGTATATGTGCCTTTACACACACCCTACGCCCCATACACACATGCACACTACAATCGCCTGATCAATGCTGCAGAACTGAAACAGAACAAAGGTGTACAGGACAGTGGGAATAAGAGTAGAGTGGGGATGTTACTGGAAGTCCACAGCAGACTGAGTATCTGTCACCATGCTTGCAGGAGTCCAGTCAATGAAGTTAATCAGTAGTTATGAGAATCAGAATGGTGATCACCTACTGTGTGGAATATTAGAGAAATACCTTTGGTTCCTGAACACCAGTACGTGGTCCAGTTCAAATCCTACATCGTGCAAACAGGGTGACCCAAATAGTGGAGCAAGCTACAAATCCACAAAGTGGTTTAACTGGCACCACAGCTGGCTCTCCAGGGAACATGGTCACACCATGGAACTTTCAACACACTGGGATTACACTGTGGAACTCGAACGCTGGAGCCCTCAATTGGAGAGGGACCATGTCAGCACAGTTATAATAGTTCCCATCTCTATTACTGAATCTCTTCAGAACCTTGACTTGCTCTATCCAGTGAGACATACAACCCCCCATTTTCTGTGTGTCAGTCCAGCCATAGACACCTAGACACATATTTGTCATTACTGACCAAGAAGTAAACCCATGGGGACCTATTTCTGGCGGGTGTTTCAGTGGTGAACAGGTCGATCATCCATAATGAAGTATCTATCTAATCTGATTTCAGTTACCAGCACTTGGTCTGTAATCTTCCAATCCTTGGTGGTTTAACTATTCATCTTGATAGCTGAGTATTGCCAGGATGCCTGCTCCACTATATACTCAGAGAAAAGGTTCTTCCTCAGATCCCATCCTACCACTTACCCGAGGCTTATGCTCTTTGCCAAGTCATTGGGCACATTTAAAGCAAAGGTTGATGGGCACTTGATTAGTAAGGACGTTAAATGTAATGGGGAGAAGACAGGAGAATGGGGTTGAGAGGGAAAATAAATCAGCCATGATCAAGTGATAGAGCAGATTTGACGGGCCAAAAAGCCTAATTCTTCTCCTAAGACTTTGGTCTTTCTAGATTATGAAACCTCTGCAACTGTATCCCTGCAAATTTTGTACCCCACCATCAGTCACCCCCACTGCAGGAAAAACAGACCCAGCCTCTCTGGTCTCGGCTCTTAACTGAAACACTCCACCCTAAGCAATTTCCTGGGGAATCTATTTTGCACCCTCTCCAGTACAATCTGGAATCTCACTGGCCAAAGTGAATCGCCCTTCCTGCAGCAATGGAATACACATCCTCGGCTATGGTTTCAAACGCCAGCTGATCCAGGCTTTTTAATTCTTTGAGTGGCCCATCTAACTACCTTATAGAGGGATAATAAATCAGCCATGATGGAACGGCGGAGCAACCTTGGCGGGCCAAAGGGCCTAACGCTGCTCCTATACCCTTATGACTTTAGAGACACGGTTAGTGAAGAGGGTGCAAGGGTAACTAAAGTGCAAAAGGGAATCAGTGTGAGATAGTCACACTGTCACCACAGCTGACCGTTCTTTCCTATTGAGGTACTCACCAGCTGAGATCAACACGTAAGCAGAAAACAGGGCGATCTCATCCTCCACCAAGTGCAGCGCACACAGACTTTTGCCAGTTTCAAAGACAGAGTTGATCAAGTCATCACAACCTGTAGGAGAGGGGATGAAAAGAGAATGAGGCTGAACCCAGCAAGCGACCTTTTCTTCACAGTTGGCCCATGGGGCGCTGTCGTGGCAGACTGGTGTGACTGCTGGAACTCCAAAATGATCCAGATAAATCACTCGGAATATAATTCATCAATCAACACAGAACTGACCAATGGGAGGGGAGTGTACATGAAACCTTGAATGCTTCTCTTGCATATTAAACCAACGATGAGGCCAATAATGCTGTTACTGCATTATTCATCTGATGGATTCAGACAATTCAGAGATTCTGTGCAGTTTGCAGATCTCCACACATTGTACAAACATTTCCACTGTTTATACATTACCCTGTTCTAGTTATAAAAAAAAATAGTTGCGCTTGCGAATTAATTCCCTTTTAAAATCTAAGCTTTGTTTCAGCCCACAGAGCTTGCTGGTTGCTGGCCACACATCCCGCTCCTTAACCGCTCATTCACTCTATCTGCTCTCCTGCAAGATTGCACTCAAGCAGAGAGACATGGAAGCTTACACTATTCTGTGGCAAGTAGTGTGGAAGTTACTGGGGACATGGTATCAGTGACCTGTGGCAAACACTGAACCAGACAGGACTATAACCAGCTGCAGAGAGGACAAGTCTTTCTGGTTCGTGGAATATTGTTCCTGCCTTGGCTGGACATGGATCATTCAGGAAGCCCTATACTTGTGCCTCCTAACTGCTTCCCATTTTTCCTTTGATACTAGTGGTGATGTGATGATGTTGAAAAGACAATGAGGGGTGAGTGAGTCAGGGATGGGAGGAGAGATGGAGATGGTGGGAAGAGTGTTGGGTGAGAGGAGGGCTGTTTGTGGGCTCGAGAAGCACTGGCCCACTATCACCTCCATCAATGGCGCACATTGGCTGCACTGTGCACCACCTACAAATGTATTGCAGTTTCTCACCCAGCCACCCTCACAGCACCTCTCAAACATAGAACCAAGGAGAACAAGGGTGAAGGATGCAGTGGAACCCCAGCATCTGTAGCTTCACCTCCAAATTGACCATGCTGACTTGGAAATATATCTACAGTTCTTCATTGCCCTTCAGTATAAACCTGAGAACTCCCTCCCTGGAACCACATCACCAGAAGAGTTCAAGATGTGGGTTCAGTCAACCTCTTGGGACATAACCTCTGCTGGGCTTCAACATCCACATCCTGAAACTAAATCAGTACATGCAACCATACATGCAAGGTGCTGGAGAAGAGTGGCAGGGAGAGGAAGGAATAGATGAAACAGGGGTTGGAGGTGAGAAGAGGAGATGGAAGCTGGAGGAGATGCAAGTAGAGAGATGGGCGAAGCGGAGTGGAGAGGGTGGAGGAGAGGTAAAAAATGGAAGGAAGACGGAGCAGGAGAGGAAAGGGTGAAAGGTAATGGAGGTGGTGACAGAAGATTCTGAGGGGCTTGAAGGAATGGAGGGGTCTGTGGGATCATTGGGTCAGGGGAGTGGAGGGCAGAATGGTGGGGGGGAAGAAGCAGACAAACAATGTGCGGGGTCTTTCTTTACCCAGCGACTTGAAGACATCAGGTCCAGCAAATTTCCCATCAAAATACACGGTGTTGTTCTGGGAGTCAAACGCTCGACACATTCGGACAAACACAACTTCTAAAGAACCTGAGGACATGGAGAGAAGGTCAAAAATGTAGCACCGATCTCAGCAACACCCAGTCACACCAGCACAGGATAGCTACTCTCTGAGGAGAGTGGGTGGGGAGTGAGACCGGGTGGGGGGGTGGACTGAGAGGGGGGCAGAGGATGCTGGGACGAAGGGAGCTGGGGGTGGCGGAGGGAGTTGGGGGAAGAGGGACAAAATGGGGGTAGCAGAGTGGGGCAACAACCCATACACTAGTCTACGCTCAGCACTGGTCTGCCTATTCTTTATTCTCTGTTCTACATAACCTGATTGTTCTGAATTCAGCCATACTTCCCCTCTAGGCCACTCTATTCCACATTCTCACCAATGTATGAATTCTTCTGATTTACTGGATTAATTTGTGTTCGATATCGTCTTGGGCTGTACTGCTACCCATGAACACACCTGGAAATCCTTCGTAAAGCCCTTACTCCCATTCCCTATTTCAACTGCCATCCCCTTCTCTCCTCCCTCTCATCTACTGTTCTTCTCCTCCTCCCTCAAAGAAAGTGGGCCAGGTGTGAAAAATTGGTCTTGGCCATGAAAAGATACCTGCTTTCAGAAGTACGATCTGGTCATTTTGACACAACTCCATGAATCCATCGATGCGCTTGGCAAACTCCACCACATACTGAATTGCTTCTGTGATTTTGATCGCACACAGCTGCCACATCACCTCCCTGGGCTGGGAGAGAAGATCAGCATGTTATTATGTATGCTTGAGGACACAAAGTTTGTTCCAGAGTCAGTCGCAGCTCACCTTACCTTGTTCAAATAAATTTCCAGCTCCTCCTGCATGTACGTTTTCCACATTAGTTGCTGCAGCTCCTCCTGGAGGTATTGGCAGGTCTCAATGTGGGATTTGGCAATGTTCTGTGCAAGGTGTTCTAGAGAGGGAAAAGGG
This sequence comes from Mobula birostris, assembly GCF_030028105.1. Classification (NCBI taxonomy): domain Eukaryota; kingdom Metazoa; phylum Chordata; class Chondrichthyes; order Myliobatiformes; family Myliobatidae; genus Mobula; species Mobula birostris. The sequence goes on along the minus strand of NC_092387.1, from coordinate 11,755,390 downwards.
AGCTACTGAAGGAAGAGTGGACAACCAGGCCAAAGGTCACAGAACTAAATGGTCAATGATGCCAAACTAATAACTGACTTGATAGGTTAATGTTTCTCTCTCCACAGCCGCTGCCTGCCCTACTGAGCAATGCCTTACAACAATGACATGGGACACAGAGGAGAGTGGAACTGAGAACACAGCCCCACTCAAGTACAGGGCGTCATCTAACCAAGGGGGCACAGTGGCACAATGAGTAGAGCCGCTGCCTCACAGTGCCAGAGACCCAGGTTCAGTCCTGACCATGGACACCATCTGCGTGGAGTTGGCATATTCTGTGACCCTTGGATACTCCGGTTTACTCCCCACACCTCAATGTGCAGGTAGGTCACTGTAAGGTGAGAGGTAAAGTCTGGGGAGAGCTGCAGGGGATGTGGGGAGAATAAAAAATATAATTAATTCAGGATTAGTGTGAGTGACCAGATGGCAGTCAGGGTGCACTTGGTAAGCCGAAGTTTCTGTTTTGCAGAGTTATCCATGTCTCCACAACCCTATGTTGGTGTTGATGGTCTCCACGCCCCGCTAGGGAGTGCACCAGGGTCAGAGCGTAGAATGAAATCCTTTAGCCTACATCCTGCTGCTGGTCCCTACAGCCCTGTTCTCCCAGGAGCCATGCCTGGAGGCCTGACTATATTCATGTGCTGGTAGCCATGGCAACGCCAAACCAGATCCATTAGTATGTGCCCATACTTAATCTGTGGCAGAGCTCATGGCCAAAGACTTTACCGGACGGGCACTCCGTAGTTCCCTAGATATTCTGGGATGGACAAGGCCCAACCTTAGGAGGTCAGGAAGAGGGACGCCCAGTGTTCAGTGACCTGATCAGAGCCTCAGTGGGTACGGTGGGTCCTATATTTGGGCTATCCTGCTAGAACAAATCACCTACTTACAGTGCCGCAGTGGAACCCACTCCTACCTTCTGGTCCTCCCAATTCTGTTCCCAACCAGCCACTAGTCTCCACCCCAGTGCTGCAGGTTCCAACTCCCTCAGCCAATCCACCAACCTTCCAATACCACAACCCCTACCACCTCCTCAACCAAGTCATCTTCCCAAGGTGTAGCAGTGTCACCCACTGACCCCTGCTGATTCCAGACATCCACCCACACCCACCCGGTCTAACCCTTGGACAACTGGGTACATCCCAAGCAAGAAAAAAAATACACACACACACACACACACACACACACACACACACACACACACACACAACAGTATCTGCAGATTTTCTCTTCTCTTTGTTTGTGATTAGGTACATGCCAATGAGATCATTTCTCATTCTTCTGAACTCAAAGCAGCATAGGCCTGGTTTGCTTTATCTCTCTTTCTACGACACCATCCCAGGAATTGAGAACCACCACCGAACTGATGGAGAAACTTGGCAGGCCAAGCAGCATCATGTGCCTATTTAATGCTTCCATCATACTTGCCACCACAGTCTCCTACCCCCGCCCCAGTGCATTCCAGGCACCCACCACCCTCTGTAAAACCTGTCTTACACATCTCCTTCGAACTTTTTCCTGTCGCTTGTCACACAAATTAACAATTTGCCTGATATGACTCCAAAACTGGAAGTCTGGTGGAACTGTAAGGGTAAAAAGACCCTGATGGGAGTTATATACAGGCCTCCAAACAGTAGCCAGGATTGGGCTACAAATTACAACGGGACATTTAGAAACCATCTCAAAAGGGCAATGTTACGAAAGTCATGGGGGATTTTAGTACACAGGTCGATTGGGAAAATCAGGTTGGCGCTGGATCCCAAGAGAGGGAATTTGTAGAATGCCTCCAAGATGGCTTTTTAGAACAGCTCATGGTTGACTCCTCTCAGGGAAAGGAAATTCTGGATGGGTGTTGTGTAATGAACTAGGTTTGATTAGGAAGCTTAGGGTACAAGAAATCTTAATATAATAGAATTCACCCTGCAGTTTGAGAGGGAGAAGATAAAGTCAGATGTATCAGTAGTATAGTGGAGTAAAGCGTATTACAGAGGCATGAGAGAGGAGCTGGTCAAAGTTGATTGGAAGAGGACACTAGTAGGGGTGTCAGCAGGAAAGCAATGGCTGAAGAGTCTGGGAGCAATTCGGAAGGCATAGGGTAGATACATACCAGAGATGAAAAGGTATTCTAAAGGGAGTTTGTGGCAAACATGGCTGACAAGGGAAGTCAAACAGAGCATAAAAGGAAAAGAGGAGGCATATAATATTGCAAAAATTAGTGGGAAGTTTGAGGATTGGGAAGCATTCAAAAACCAACAGAAGACAACTAAAAAGCCACAAGGATAGAAAATGAAATATGAAGGTAAGCTAGCCAATAATATAAAAGAAAATAGCAGAAGTATTTTCAGATATACACAGAGTAAAAGAGAGGAGAGAGTGGATATTGAATCGCTGGAAAATGACGACGGAGAGGCAGTAACAAGGGACAAAGAACTGACAGAAGAATGTAATGAGTATTTTGCATCAGTCTTCACTGTGAAAGATATTAGCAGCATGCAAGTTCAAGGATGTCAGGAGGCAAAGTGAGTGTAGCTGCTATTACTAAGAAAAAGGTGCTTGGGAAGCTGAAAGCTCTGAAGGTAGGTATGTTACCTGAACCAGATGGACTCCACCTGAAAGAGGTGGCTGAAAAGATTGTGGAGGCATTGGTAATGATCTTTCAAGATTCTAGTATGGTTCCATTATTATATTGTAATTTGTCCTCTGTGCCTATTGTCTTGTTTATTAATTATTGTACTGGCCTGCACGGTTTTGTGCACTTTATGTAGTCCTGTGCAGGTCTGTAGTCTAGTGCAGTTTTTATGTTGTTTTACGTAGCCTTTTGCTGTCTCACATAGTCTATTATAGTTTTGTGTTGTTTCATGTAACACCAGGGTCCTGAAAGAACGTTGTTTCATTTTTACTGTGTACTGTACCAGCAGCTTATGGTCGAAATGACAATAAACTTGACTTGACTTGAAGGACTGAGAAACTGCATATGTCACTCCACTCTTTAAGAAGGGATGGAGGCAGAAGAAAAGAAATTGTAATCCAGTTAGTCTGAAGGCTAACTGGTTGCAAAGATATTGTAGACGTTTTTTAAGGATGATGTTTCGGGGTACTTGGAGGCACAAGTACCTCTAGGTAGGCGAAAGTCAGCGTGGTTTTCTCATTGGGAAATCTTGCCTATCAAATCTGTTGGAATTACTTGAAGAAATAATGAGCAGAAAAGAGAAAGGAGAGTCAGGGGATGTAGTTTACTTGTATTTTCAGAAGGCCTTTGATGAAGTGCCACATAAAAAGCTGTTTAACACGATAAGAGCCCATGATATTACAGAAAAGATACTAGCACTGCTGACTGGCAAATGGCAACAGGTGGGAATAAACAGGGCTTCTGGGGACTTATGATATTCCACAAGGGCCGGTGTTGGGACCCTTCCTTTCATGTTATATGCCAATGATCTGGATGACGGAATTGATGGCTTTGTGACCAAGTCTGCAGATGATACAAAGATAGGTGGAGGGGCAGGTAGTGTTGAGGGAGCAGGGTGTTTGCAGAAGGACTTAGACAGATTGGAAGAATGGTCAAGGAAGTGGCAGATGGAATATAGTGTCGGGAAATGAATGGTCATGCACTTTGGTAAAAGCAAAAAGGCATAGACTATTTTCTAAGGAGGAAGAAAATTCAAAAATCAGAGGTGCAAAAGGACTTGGGAGTCTGTGTGCAGGATTCCCTAAAAGTTAACTTGCAGATTGAGTCAGTGATGAGGAAGGCAAATGCAATGTTAGCATTCATTTCGAGAGGACTAGGATGTGATGCTGAGGCTCTACAAGATATTAGTCAGATCGCAATTGAAGTATTGTGAGCAGTTTTGGTCCTCTTATTTAAGAAAAGATATGCTGGCATTGGAGAGTATCCAGATGCAGTTCACAAGAATGATTCTGGAAAGGGTTACCATATGAGAAGGGTTTGATGGCTCTGGGCTTGTGCTTGCTGGAGTTTAGAATAAGGGGGATCTCAAGGAAACCTATCGAATATTGAAAGACTTGGGTAGAGGATGTTTCCTCTAATGGGTGAGCCTAGCAGCCGAGGGCAGAGCCTCAGAAGAGAGGGAGGTCCATTTAGAACAGAGATAAAGAGGAATTTCTTTAGCCAGAGGGTAGTGAATCTACCACCGATGGCTGTGGAGTCCAAGTCTTTGAGTTATTGAGTATATTTAATTCTGAGGTTTATAGCTTCTTGATTAGTCAGGGCATCAAAGGTTACAGAGAGAAGGCATGAGAGTGGAGTTGAGAGGGATAATAAATCAGCCATGACAGAATGGCGGAGCACACTTGATGGGCTAAAATCACATAATTCTGCTCCAATGTCTTATGGTCTAACTGGGAAAATGGGCAAAGGAATGGCAGATGGAATTACCTAGAGCAACGGAGTTTTGCATTCCAAGAGGCCAGGACAGACAGTGAATGGCGGGGCATTGGGGAGTGCTGTAGAACAGAGACCAAAAGGTAGAAATTCATAGTCCCTTGAAAGTGATGGCACAAGAGTGGTAAAGAGAATTTGAACATCCTTCTGTTTGAGCAGCTGGTCTCAGAAGCTGTGGGTGGTAGAGACAAGTCTGTGATTGTGGCATTGCCTGTGGTGATCTGGGATTTTTCCTGTGAAGAATGTGTCACTGTTAAAGCCAACAGGTAGAGCTTGTCTGGACAACGCTGTACAGCTCAATAGTAAGATCAGTATAATTGTTAGCCACGCATGGGGAAGATGAGGATAAATCCTTCAGCAAGAGATGGAAGAATCTTTGGTGTCTCTACTCAAGAGTCTGCAGAGCGTCAGTCACTGAGTTCACAGCAGGAATTGAAAGGATTTTGAATCTTCAGGGAATCAATAGGTCAGGGGTTACTGCAGATAAGTGGCACTGAGGTAAAAGATGAGCCATGATCACACAAAATGGCGGAGCTGGCCAGAGGAGCCTCATCTTCGGTCTATCTCTGACCTATTGTATTATCTTCAAGGCCAAGAGAGGTTTCTAGTCTCTCATGAGTAAAGTGGGCAACACACAGGAAAATGGAGATGAGGCCCTGTTTCTAACAATCCCATGGGGTGCTTAAACATAGCTGACCATCCAGACAAGCTCAACCGTTGTCCTTAGCAGTTAAGCACATTCTTCACAGAAGAACCTAAGATCAGCACAGGCAATGCCACCATCACAGACTTGTCTCTACCACCCACGGCTTCTGAGAACAGCTGCTCAAACACAAGGAATTGATGGCTTAATGGCCAAGTTTGAAGATGCTACAAAGATAGGTGCAGGAGTAAGCAGTGCTGATGAAGCCGGGAGTCTCCAGAAGGACTTGGACAGATTAGAATAATGGGTAAAGGAGTGGCATATGGAATACAGTGTAGGGACGTGTCTAGTCACACATTTTGTAGAAGGAATAGAAGTGTAGACTATTTTATAAACTGGGAGCAAATTCAGAACTCAGAGGTGCAAAGGGATTTGGGAGTCCCAGTGCAGTATTCCCTAAAGGTTAACTTGCAGGTTGAGTCAGTAGTAAGGAAGGCAAATGCAACGTTAGCATTAATTTCAAGAAGACTAGAGTACAAAAGCAAGGATGTAATGCTGAGGCTTTACAAGGCACTGGCGAGGCTTCACTTGGGAGTATAATAAGCAGTTTTGGGGCTCTGGCATTGGAGACGATCCACAGGGAGTTCATGAGAATGATCCCAGAATGAAGGGTTAACACTTTTTGATGACTCTGACCCTGTACTCACTGGAGTTTAGAAGAATGAGGGGGATCTCATTGAAACCTATCAAATATTGAAAGGCCAGAATAGAGTGGATGTGGAGAGGATGTTTTCAATAGTGGGAGAGTCCAGGACCAGAGGGCACAGAATACAAGAATGCCCCTTTAGAACAGAGAGGAAGAGGAAGTTCTGGATGATAATGTGGTTAACTGGATCAGCAAATTTGTTGATGACTTCATGATTAGGGGTGCAGTGGACATCAAGAAAGATTGTCAGAGCTTGCAGTGGAATCTGGACCAGCTGGAAAAATAGATTGAAAAATGGCAGATGGAATTTAATGCAGACAAGTGCGAAGTTTAGCACTTTGGTAGGTCCAACAAGGGCATGTCTTATAGAACACTGAGAAGTGTGATGGAACAAAGAGATCTAGGAATACAGGTCCATAATTCATTGAAAGTGGCATCACAGGTAGATCGGGTCATAAAGTAAGCTTTTGGCACCTTGGCCAAATGTACTGAGTACAGGAGATGGGATGTTATGGTGAAGTTGTGCGCAGGTTTGGTCACCTACCTACAGGAAAGATGTAGACAAGGTTGAAAGAGTATGGAAAAAACTTACAAGTATCTGCTGGGTCTGGAAGACCCGAGTTAGAAGAAAAGATTAAATAGGTTCGGACTGTATTTTTTAGAATGCAGAAGATTGAGAGGTGATTTTATGGAGGTATACAAAATTATGAGGGGTGTAAATAGGGTAAGTGCAAGAAGGATTTTTCCACTGAGGTTGGGTGGGAATACAACCAGAGGTCATGGGTTAAGGGCGAAAGGTGAAAAGTTTAATGGGAACGTGAGAGAAAAATTCTTCACTCGGAGGGTCATGAGAATATGGAGTGAGCATAACACGAGTGGTGCAAGCGAGCTAGATTCCAACGTTTAGAAGTTTTAATAACTGCATGGATAGCAGAGATATGAAGGACTATGGTCCCGTGCAGGTCAATGGGAGTAGACAGCTTCAATGGTTTTGGCACGGACTAGATGAGTTGAAGGTCCCGTTTCTGTGCTGGACTTCAATATCATTCTAGCTAGAGATGGTGAATCTGTGAAATTCACTGACATAGATGGCTGTGAAGGTCAAGTCATTAGGTATATTTAAAGCAGGTTCTTGATTAGTAAGGGTGTCAAAGGTAACAGGGAGAAGGCAGACGAATGGGGTTGAGATGGAAAATAAATCAGCTATGATTGAATGGTGGAGCAGATTTGATGGGCTGAATGGTCTAATCCTGCTCCTGTGTCTATGGAACTGGGCAGTTCAGGATCCCACAGATGCGCGCTCCCCTGTAACATCACCACCCACTGAATTAGCTGCACCATTCTCCAGATACCCTATCAAAGTTCTTGCAGGCATTCACTATGCCCTCTGGGTGTCCACCTTACCTAGCTCTGCCATTGAGGCAGTTGGAGACGTCTCACCATCTGTGAAGGAGCAGTAGGGAAAGAAGTCTGGGGCTGTTGCATATTCACAAATGGGCTCCTGTTTAATGCCGTTAATGTCTAGACCGGACTGGTCAGGAGACGGCTGGATGTCCAGGTAGAGGTTGTTCATCGCCGAGTCTGCCTTGCCCAGTTCCGCTGCCTGCCCATCCACGTACAGGTTGCTGAGGTCGTTGTTCAGTTCTGCCAGGCTGCTATATGGTGGGGTTAGGGGCTCAGCTTCGCCAGGGGGCTGGGGGTGGTCCCTCTGTTGTTGCTGCAGGCGATGCTTCTGTACCTCAGCGTACAGACTATCCCTCTGCTTCTTGGACATCCGACCAAACTTGACAGCTGCAAAAACGAACGCATGCCTCGGTGTCAGATGCGGCAGGGAACACATGCCGCTGGGAACGTGCGTGCCTCTGTATCAGACGCGGCGGGGAGCACATGCCGCTGGGAACGTGTGTGCCTTGGTGTCAGACATGCTGGGAATGTGTGCCTTGGTGTCAGATGTGGCGGGGAATGCGCGCCTCAGTATCAGACGTAGCGGGGAACACATGCCGCAGGGAACGTGCATGCCTTGGTGTCAGACACGACGGGGAGCATGCGCCTCGGTGTCAGGCATGCTGGGAATGCGCCCCTCAGTATCAGACATGGCGAGGAATGCGCGCCTCGGTGTCAGACGCCACGGGGAGCGCGCGGCGAGGAACACACAGCTCTGTATCAGACATGCTCTCTGCTGTATTGCAAAAAGTCTATGAAAACCAAGAAGACTGCAGATGCTGGAAATCTGAAATGAAACTGCTGGAAGCATTCAGCAGGTCAGGCAGCCTCTGTGGAGAGAGGAACAGAGGTAATGTTTCGGATTTGAAAAATTAACCTGCACCTTCAGGTTTTATTACAATGCCTCTGCTTTAGGGCAATCTTTCAAAAGCACGGGCTTTCCACAAAGTCCCTTTGCAGCTATAAATACATTCTCATCTGACATTTTACTCTCAGAGTTTTAAAGTTCTTCTGTTGACTTACTGATGGGGACAATTTTGCACGAATTCAAACTCTCCCATCTCGGCATTTTAATTCTAAACAAAATTAACATAATCTACAGAAAGGAACTGGGGAAAACCCACAATACTGCACCTCATTCTGGGATATTTAAACACATATGTCCAGTGTAGAGCATAGAGAGCATTGCACTGTAAACAGTACTGTCTTGTAGGTGCGATGTTAACAGAGGTGCTGTCTTCTACTCAGGTGGGAAAAGTTCAGCATTGTACTTTCTTATGGCACAGAAGGAGGCCAATCGGCCCAGGGAATGTGTCCTTGCTGTCAGAGGTCATTAGTTTGTAGATGCTTGCAGTCGCTTTTCCCCATTTAGATCATTGGGATCTCTTCTGGAGTAGAGGTGACCTACACAAAAGGGGTGGGGCACATTTGAACTGCAGGGTGACCAACATTCTGTTAGGCAAACTTACTTTTGCCACCACAGGTGGAATTTAACCTAGAATGGCAGGAGGTAGGACTCGAGGGAGCTAAGTCAGTGAGAAGACTAAGGAGAAAAGGCAGCAACTCCCAGCAGTTTGGATCTTTGAGAAGCGCCCAGGCAGCATTAGGAATTAATTGCCAGGAATAAATTAAGTAAAGTGGGGCAAACGGATTGGACATCATTGGAGTGGACAGAGATAGAGTGGAGATTTGGAGGCTTTAGCTCTTTGAGGCTTCAGCAAGGAGAGGCTTCAGACAGAGAAGGCAAAAAAAAACAGCTGCAGCTAGAGCTTCCTCTCACAACCCCCACAGTTTATAGTTCTTCTTTCCTTAGTTGCTCAGTTAGAACAGTCGAGGTGTCAGACAGGATAGTGGAATGCTCCTCTTGTGGGATACAGGAAGGCAGGGAGATCTCCAGTATCCCTGGCAATTACACCTGTGAGAAGTGCATCCAGCTGCAGCTTCTAACAATCCGCGTTAAGGAGTTGGAGCTGGAACTGGATAAACTCCAGATCATTTAGGAGGCTGAGGGGGTGATAGTTAGGGCAAATACACCCAAAGTGCAGGACACAGGAAACTGGTGATAGTCAGGAAGGGGTTAAGGAGCCAGTGCAGAGTACGCCTATGGTCATCCTCCTCAACAACAGGTATATCACTTTGGATACCGTTGGTGGTGGGGTGCGGTGGTATAACCCAGCAGAGGAAAGTCCCAGCGGTCAGGTCGCCAGCACTGAGCATGTCTCAGTGACTCAGAAGGGAAGGGGAGAGAAGAGGCATGCTGTGGTGATAAGGGATTCATTAGTCAGGAGAACAGAAAGGAGGTTCTCTGGACGAGAACTAGATTCCTGGATTATATATTGCTACCAGGTGCCAGGGTCCAGGACAGCTCAGATTGAGTCTTCAGCATTCTTAAGCGGGAGAGCGAACAGCCAGCGGTCATGGTCCACAGAGGTACCAATGACATAGGTAGGAAGAGTGACAAGGTTTTGCAGATTGAGTTCAGGGAGTTAGTTGCTAAGTTAAAGGACCTTCAGGGCTGTGATCTCAGGATTGCTACCCATGCTGTATGCTAGTGAGGCCAGAAATAGGAAGATTATACAGTTTAACACGTGGCTAAGGAACTCATAAGATTTTTGGATCACTGGGCTCTCTTCCAGGGAATGTGGGACCAGTACAGAAGAGACAGTTTGCACCTGAACTGGACGGGGACTAATATCCTAGCGGGAAGGTGTGCTAGTGCTGCCTGGGAGGGGGGATAAACTAGAGTTGCAGGGGGATTGAGAAGACCGATATTGTTATGACCTCAGACGAAGTCAGGAATCAAAAGTTTGAGCATGGTGCGACTCATGTCCTGAGCTGCGTATACTTCAATGGAAGAAGTATCGTAGGAAAGGCAGATGAGCTCAGGGCATGGAATAACACTTGAATTATGATATTGAACCCATTTGTGAGACTTGGTTGCAGGAGGGCAGGACTGGCAGCTCAGTATTCCAGGGTCCTGTGATTTTAGACGTGACAAAGTGGGAGGGATTAAAGGAGGAGGAGTGGCATTACTGGTCAGGGAAAATGTCATAGCAGTCTTAATCAGGACAGACTGGAAAACTTGTCCAGTGAGGCTTTATGGGTGGAACTGAAAAATAAGAAAAGTATGACCATGTTAATGGGGCTATATTACAGACCACCCAACGGTCCCAGGGATTTAGAGGGACAAGTTTGAAAATAGATCACAGACTGTTGCAAGAAACTTTAGGCTATTATAGTAGTCGATTTTAACTTTCCACTTTCTGACTGGGAGTCCCATACTGTAAAAGGACTAGATGGGATAGAGTTTGTCAAATGTGTTCAGAAAAGTTTCCTTAGTCAGTATGTAGGAGTCCCAATGACAGAGTGTGTGATACTTGATCTCCTGTTAGGGAATGAGACAGGGCAGGTGACCAAAGTTTGAGTAGGGGAACACTTTGCATCCAGTGATCACAATGCCATTAGTTTCAAAGTAAATATGCAAAAATATAGGTCTAATCCGCAGGTTGAGATTCTAAATTAGAGAAAGGCCAATAGTGATGGCATCAGAAAGGATCTGGCGAGTGTGAATTGGGACAGGGTGTTTTCTGACAAAAGTGTACATGTTAAGTGGGAGGCCTTCAAAAGTGAAATATTGAGAGTACAAAGCTTGTACGTGTCTGTCAGAATAAAAGGTAAAGATAACAGGTGTAGGGGTATGGAGGTCGATGGGTGTAGACAGTTGAAATCATTCGGCATGGACTAGATGGGCTGAAGGGCCCGTTTCTGTGCTATGACTCTAAGAGGGGTGTACATGCAGCGACCAAAGATTGTGAGCCTAGCAATCAGGATAGCTATGTTTACTGTAAAGGGGTAGAAAGGGCCACTGGTTTAAATTGCATCCATTTTAATGCAAATAGTTTAACAGGAAAGGCAGACAAATGGTGGGAATGGATTTTCTCTACATACCGAGATATTATGACCGTAACAAAGGCATGGTTAGGACAAGGGAAGGACTGACGGCTCAGTGTTCCAGGGTACTGATGCTTTAGGCATGACAACAGGTAGGAGTGGGGACTGTGTTGCCTTTCTGATAATGGTGGACATACATCATTGCTAAGAGAGGCTATTCTTGAGGGGTCTCCTACCGAAGCCTTTTGGGTAGAACTTAGAAATAAAAAAGGATGGTCACCTTGGTAGGAATATATCACAGAGCTCCTCCATCCCCCCCCACCCCCAAGTAGTCAGTGGGAATTTGAGAGACAGATGTGTTGAGAAATTGGACACAGTTGTGACAATGATGGGGTAGTAGTGGTGGGAGATTTTAATTTTCTCAGTATTGGCCGCACCACCCGGAGTGCAAGTGGCCTGGATGGTGCGGAATTTGTCCATACCAGTTACTTTACGCTATAGGTAGAGGCTACTGGATCTCCCAATAAGTTATTGGGAGAGGTTGGTCACACCAGATCTTTATTCCTCAAAGTACAGGAGAATAAGGGATGACTTCATGGAAGTTTATAAAATCATGGGAGGTATGAATAATGTAACATTTCCCCAGGGTTAGGGAGTCCAAAGCTCCCCATCTATGTGTTGTTTAAGAATTCACCTAAGTTTGAGGACAAAATGAGAGACATCTTTTCTCCCAAGAGATGTTGGCACATTGGGTCTGTGGCTCACTGCTCGAGGAACCCTAATTCAATCCTGACCACCAGCATTGTCTGTATGGAATTTACACGTCCTCCGTGGCCCTATAGGTTTCCACACTACTACTACTACTACTACTACTGCTACGTCGACTCAGGCCTAGGGGGCCGGCATCGGGCACGATGACGGACTCTCCACTTCGCTCTCTCCCTCATCAGTGTGTTCAGTTCATCTACATTAGCCGCGCCGCTGTCTTCTAGGAGCGGGAGCGTGTTGACCATAGTCTTGGGAGGGCGCCCAGGGTTCATCCTCCCGTGCTTGGGCTCCCATATGATGTCTAGGCTGGCAGGTAGCTCAGGGTGGCGTAGACAGTGCCCCGCTAGTTGCAGTCTTCTCGCCTCGATTTTAGTGGAGAGCATCGGTAGGTTGTTATAGAGCTCAACGTTCGTCATGTGCTGTTGCCAACTCACATTAAGAGCTATCTGGAGTATTCGTGTATAGCAACCATCTGCAGACTTTCAGATTGTCTTGGTGAGTGTCCATGTCTGGCATCCGTACGTGAGAATGGACTCTATGACTGCTATGAAAATCCTCTTTTTAAGCCCTCTGGTCAGGTTCGACTTCCAGATTTCCTTCATGTCGTTCATAGCCCTCCATGCCAGCGCCTTCCGTATCTTTATGTCCTTCTCCAAACTCATCATTCTTGACCTGAGGTACTTGTAGTCAAAGACTTTCTTAATGGTATCATTCTCTATGGTCTTGAGAGTACCCTCGTCGCAGTTAAACGTCATGTACTCTGTCTTTTTAGCGTTTAGGTGAAGTCCAACTTTTTTGCATTCAATTTCCACTTTTGTCAGTAGCTGCTGTGCTTCCTCCATCTGGTCAGAGAGTAGGTTTCCACAGGGTGAACCGATTTCCTCCCACATTTCAAAGCTATGGCAAAAAAAGAGAATCGAGGTGGCACTGATGACCACGTGCGAAAAAGGAAAAGCAACAGCAATGCAGGGAAAGATGAAGAAGGGGAGTGGGATTGGTGGGATTATTCTTCTGATCCATCATGGATCCAATGACACAGGCCTGCTCCACCTGCAGAAGAATATACTGTGACTGAGGAAATGTAACAGAGGTTCAGCACATTAATTCTTGGGATGGAGGATGTGTACTCTGAGAGAGATTGAATAATCTGCTCTTTGTTCTCCAGTTTAGAAGAGTGACATGTAATTTCATTGAAACATACAATGTTCCCAAGGGAATGGACAGGATAAATCTTTCAACATAACACTATAGTTTCTCCTGCTCTACAATTCTCTTTAGATTTTGTAACATCTGCTATTTCACATAGCAATAGATTGAACTAATTCTCCAATTTCCACACTGCCTCCGTGAGAAGAATATCTCTGTGGGACTATCAGATTAGTGAGGGCATAAAATGACCTTTGAAGTGGATTGTCAACTACAATCCTCACAAACAGCTTGTCAAGCACATTCCCAACAGCAACACATTAACCAGATCACTGACAGTAGTCCCTGACTTGTAAATCAGCGTTAAGTTAATTTACTCTACAGACTACATCAACTTATTGATTATTCCAAAATGCCTTTCATGAAAGTAATTAAAGATGCTAAAACATGGTGATATTTTTACAATGCTGAATTGCCTGGAACATTGCTGTACAGAGCTGTGCTCAGCCACAGTGTTTTTAAGAAGGAAGCTCTAAACTTCTTTCATATATGTCAGCCACCAGGAACACGTGTTCAAGGTTACAATGTCCTCTTTATCCATACGATTCCCAACCCTCATCCTCTCATCTCCCATATTACTGAATCCATAGGCTTTGAGAGAAGCTTTACTCGACATAGAAAGAGATGAGTTGTTTTTTTTTTAAAAACACATACAAAATTGCTGGAGGAACTCAATGGGTCAGACAGCATCTAGGAGAGGAATAAACTGTCGATGTTTTAGTCTGAGACCCATCATCAGGACCGGGCTGAAACATTAACTATTTATTCCTCTCCATAGATACTGTCTGAATCATTGAGTTCCTCAGCATTTTGTGTGTGTTGTTCTGAATTTCCAGTATCTGCAGAATCTCTTGTTTTTCTTCTGTAAATAGTGTTTCGATTCTTTTTCAGAAAACTGGGCAGGACAGCCTGAGTGAAGCAGATTCTGGGGCTCTAAATTTCACTTAGGCATTGCTCACTGACTTAATCTTGCCTCTCACCATTAAACATGGTGCCCCAAGCAAGGGTGATCCACGAGGGATTAGGATGCAAAGGGCCTTTACGTCACTGGGATTTAGAGCTTACCATCACGAGACATTCCCACCGTCAGACACTTCTGTAATCGACAGTGCTGGCACCGGTTCCGGCTCGTTCGGTCAATCAGACAGTTCTTCTGCCGCGGGCACGAGTAGGTGGCATTACTCTGTTGGCTTCTCCGGAAGAACCCCTTTGTTTAAAGCAAACAAGAGACTATTATTAGATGGGTCACACATGGACCAACAATAGTGACCCACCAGCAAACGAAGGCTCAAAGTGGTATTTGGCGGGAGCACAGAGCAGTAAGGGAGGAGGTAGGGGAAGGCTGCTCTGTATTCACTGCAGATCAACTCATGTTCTCCATTAGTTCTGGACTCGTCCAGGAAAGCTGTTCCATATCTCCTCCAACCTGAGTAACAAGGGTACTCAGGTTTCTATACATTTACTTTCAACTCAACTCCACAAGTTCTTTGGACACTGGATTTCCTTGAGCACTCAGACCTGCTTCATTTTCACCTGGTGACACTATTCTGACCTCTTGAACTCACCTAACTGGTGCCTTGGCCCCCCAAGTTTTTAATGCCTTCCCACTGAACACATCACTCCAATTCCCTTGTGTATGATCTCAGACTTGAAATGATAACCGTTTCTCTTCTGATGCTGTCTGACCTGCTGATTGTTTCCATCATTTTCAAATTAATGCACCCATGGTATTTTTATCATCAGTAATCCTCTGAGGCCAGGGGTTCCCAACCTTTTTTATGCTATGGACCAATACCATTAAGAAAAGGGTCCGTGGACCCCAGCTTGGGAACCCCTGTTCTGAGGGTTGCTCTCTGGCCTGCTGACCCCACCACCCATTCAACCTGACCCACGTCACCTCCTTAGTGAACCTTCATCTTTCTCCACGCTGATCTCCCCACTGGTTCACTCTGACCCCTACCATCTCTGACTCACTGACCCCATACCTTGGATCCTGCAACTCCTCTGACACCTTATCTTGTTCACAGTCATCCTTTCATCCTACGATTTCAAGGCAATGACCTCTGAATCAGAGTCAAGGTATACTGGCATGTGCACGACTGCACCCTAATGCACAACGAAAAATTTACCTGCAACAACATCACAGGCACACAGCACTCACTCACTCTGACCCACAGTCTATCACACTGATCCTATCATCCTGCCCTGCTGACCTACTAATCCCGACTCACTGAACCCCACCTTGATCACAATGAACCTCTGATCCCAATTCCCCCACTCTCGCTTCTAATCAGATCAATGACTGTTACATGGAGACTCAAGGCATTCTGCAGATGCTGGAAATCTTGAGCAATCCACACAAAATGCTGGAGGAGCTCAGCAAATCAGGAAACGGATAGTCAATGTTTCAGGTTGGGCCCTGATGGAAAGTCTCAGCCTGAAATAACTGACCTGCTTAGTTCCTCCAGCATTTCAAAAGCACAAAAGATCCTGTAGATGCTGGACATCCAGAGTGACACATATACAACATGTCGGAAGAACTCAGCAGGTCAGGCAGCATCTATGGAGAGGAATAAACTGTCGGCATTTCAAGCCGAGGGCCTTCCTCCAGCATTTTGTGTGCATTGCCCATCAGTCGCGTTGACCTCATTGCCCTGATGCCTGACAACTGCACAGTGAGAGACCTCATCACCCTAACCACCTACCTCTCACTCTGTTTTTCCCACAGTGCTATCCTCACTCTTGAAGAACTTCACTGAAATATCGAGTCATTAAATATGGAAAGGGGCCATCAGCTCACAGAGTCCCCTGAGAACAGATTTAGACGCATCCTACTTTATTCTCTCCCGGACTCTGCCATTCACCTACATATTGAGGGTGGTTTATAGCGGCTGACTAACCCACCAGCCTGTGCATCTTTGACACGGGGGAGGAAACTGGAGCACCTGGGGAAACATATGCTGTCACAGGGACAAGATGTGAGTTGCACATAGCTGGCACCAGCAGTCAGCATTGAACCTGGATCGCTGGAGCTGTGAGCAGAGGCACCATCAGCTGCACCACTTTCTCCAGCTGATCCTGCGAGATGAACACCTGCCCACTCACACGTGGAGGGCTGGGATGTCTGATAAATGAAGGGTTAAAAGTTGACATTGTTCGCTAGACTAATGATATTAGCTAAACGAATTGACACTAACAGCTAATTATCATGGGGTCCTGCCACAACAGACCCATATGTTTTAATCAGTGAGACGCTTGCTGTTTAATTAGGAGAACACAGCTGACAGCTGCCAAGACACATCCAGAACTTGTGTTTGCAGAGAAGAGCGGGGAGATGTGAACCATGGATTATCCCTCCCCATCATTATGATCATCCTGCTGCAAATGAGGGGCATGGATAGGGCAGATAATACAGAACATTTCTCCACTGCAGATGGCATAGGTTTAGAGACAAGGGTAAGATGTTTCGATGGAATCTCAGGAACAATGTTTTCCACTCCAGAGTGGTTGGAATCTCAACTGCACTGCCTAAACTTTGAAATATCCAGACATGCACTTGAATCACCAAGCCACTGAAAATTACAGACAAAAGAGATTGCTGGCAAAAGAGATTAGCGTAAAAACAGTCATAAAATCAGAGAAAAGTATAGCACAGAAACAGGTCCTTCAGCCCATCTAGTCCATGCTGAACCAACTAAACTGCCTAGTCCCATCGACCTGCACCCAGACCATAGCCGCCTATGCCCCTACTATTCATGTACATATCCAAACTTCTCTTAAATGTTGAAATCGAGCTTGCATGCACCATTTGAAATGGCAGCTCCTTCCACATTCTCACAACTCTCTGAGTGAAGAAGCTCCCCCTCATATTCCCCTTAAATCTTTCACCCTTAACCCATGACCTCCAGTTGTATTCCCGCCCAATCTCTGTGGAAAAAACCTGTTTACATTTACTCTATCTATACCCCTCATAATTTTATATACCTCTGTCAAATCTCCCTTCAATTTTCTATATTCCAAGGAATAAAGTCCTAACTTATTTAATATTTCCTTGTAACTCAGGTCCTCTAGACCCGACAACATCCTTGAAAATTTTCTCTGTACCCTTTCAATCTTATTTACATTTTTCCTATAGGTAGGTGACCAAAATTGCATTAATACTCCAACACAAAATGCTGGAGGAACTCAGCAGGCCAGGCAGCATAATGGAAAAGAGTACATTGACGTTTCGGGCTGAGACCTTTCATTAGGACTCAGTCTCGGCCTGAAACATCGACTGTACTCTTTTCCATAGACCCTGTTCCTCCAGAATTTTGTGTGTTGCTTGGATTTCTAGCAGCTGCAGATTTTCTCTTGTTCACAATACACCAAATTAGGCCTCAGTGACGTCCTATACAACTTCAACATAACATTCCACCTCTTGTACTCAATACCCTGATTTACGAAAGCCAATGTGCCAAAACCTTTCTTTATGACCCTGTGCTGCCACTTTCAATGCATTAGGGACCTGTATTCCCAGATCCCTTTGTTTTACCACAATCTTCAGTGCCCTAACATTCACTGTGTAAGACCTACCCGTGTTGGTCTGACCGAAGTTTAACATCCCACACTTGTCTGCATTAAATTCCATCTGCCATTTTTCAACCCATTTTTCTGGCTGGTACAGATCCTGCTGCAAGCTCTGTCCACTACACCCCCAATCTTGGTGTTATCGGCAAATTTGCTGATCCAGCTAACCACATTATCATCCAGGTCATTAATACAGATGACAAACAACAAAGGACCTAGCACCAATCCCTGTGGCACTCCACTAGTCACAGGCCTCTGGTCAGAGGAAACCATTTATTCACACTCTCTAGCTTCTCCCACAAAGACTATGTCTAATCCAATTTACTATCTCATCTTGAAAGCCAAGCGACTGAACCTTCCTGACCAACCTCTCATGCAGGACCTTGTAAATGAGTACTTAAAGGTTAGCAAGGGCACTAGAGCTGAAGAGCCTGTGGTCTCCTTTTAAAATAAAGGTGCAGAATTAGGCTATTTGGCCCATTGAGTCAGCTCTGTCATTTCATCATGGCCGATCCATTATCACACTCAGCCCCAATCTCCTGTCTTCTCCCTGACCAATCAAGAATCTATCAATCTCTGCCTTAAATATACATAAAGACTTGGCCTCCACAGCTGCCTGTGGCAATGAATTCCACAGATTCACCACCCTCTGGCTAAAGAAATTCTTCCTCAGCTCCATTCTAAAAGGACGTCCTATATTCTGAGGCTGTGGCCTCTGGTCTTAGACTGTCCCACCATGGGAAACATCCTCTCCACATCCATTCTATCAAGACCTTTCACCATCTGATAGGTTTCAATTAGGTCACCCCTCATTCTTCTGAATTCTAGTGAATACAGGCCCAGAGCCATCAAACACTCTTCAGGGCAGAGTGTTTGCAGGGAAATGTACTATGGACATGTGGTCGATGTTTAGAGATCTCTTGCGGGATGTCAGGGATAAATTTTTCCTGGTGAGGAAGATAAAGAATGGTAGGGTGAAGGAACCATGGGTGACAAGTGAGGTGGAAAATCTAGTCAGGTGGAAGAAGGCAGCATACATGAGGTTTAGGAAGCAAGGATCAGATGGGTCTATTGAGGAATATAGGGAAACAAGAAAGGAGCTTAAGAAGGGGCTGAGAAGAGCAAGAAGGGGGCATGAGAAGGCCTTGGCGAGTAGGGTAAAGGAAAACACGAAGGCATTCTTCAATTATGTGAAGAAAAAAAGGATGACAGGAGTGAAGGTAGGACCAATTAGAGATAAAGGTGGGAAGATGTGCCTGGAGGCTGTGGAAGTCAGTGAGGTCCTCAGTGAATACTTCTCTTCGGTATTCACCAATGAGAGAGAATTTGATGATGGTGAGGACAATATGAGTGAGGTTGATGTTCTGGAGCATTTTGATATTAAGGGAGAGGAGGTGTTGGAGTTGTTAAAATACATTAGGACAGATAAGTCCCCGGGGCCTGACGGAATATTCCGCAGGCTGCTCCACGTGGCGAGAGAAGAGATTGCTGAGCCTCTGGCTAGGATCTTTATGTTCTCGTTGTCCACGGGAATGGTACCGGAGGATTGGAGGGAGGCAAATGTTGGCCCCTTGTTCAAAAAAGGTAGTAGGGATAGTCCAGGTAATTATAGACCAGTGAGCCTTACATCTGTGGTGGGAAAGCTGTTAGAAAAGATTCTTAGAGATAGGATCTATAGGCATTTAGAGAATCATGGTCTGATCAGGGACAGTCAGCACAGCTTTGTGAAGGGCAGATCATGTCTAACAAGCCTGGTAGAGTTCTTTGAGGAGGTGACCAGGCATATAAATGAGGGTAGTGCAGTGGATGTGATCTATATGGATTTTAGTAAGGCATTTGACAAGGTTCACATAGTAGGCTTATTCAGAAAGTTAGAAGGCATGGGATCCAGGGAAGTTTAGCCAGGTGGATTCAGAATTGGCTTGCCTGCAGAAGGCAGGGGGTGGTGGTGGAGGGAATACATTCAGATTGGAGGATTGTGACTAGTGGTGTCCCACAAGGATCTGTTCTGGGACCTCTACTTTTTGCGATTTTTATTAACGACCTGGATGTGGGGGTAGAAGGGTGGGTTGGCAAGTTTGCAGACGACACAAAGGTTGGTGGTGTTGTAGATAGTGTAGAGGATTGTCAAAGATTGTACAGAGACATTGATAGGATGCAGGAGTGGGCTGAGAAGTGGCAGATGGAGTTCAACCCAGAGAAGTGTGAGGTGGTACACTTTGGAAGGACAAACTCCAAGGCAGAGTACAAAGTAAATGGCAGGATACTTGGTAGTGTGGAGGAGCAGAGGGATCTGGGGGTACATGTCCACAGATCCCTGAAAGTTGCCTCACAGGTGGATAGGGTAGTTAAGAAAGCTTATGGGGTGTTAGCTTTCATAAGTCGAGGGATAGAGTTTAAGAGTTGCGATGTAATGATGCAGCTCTATAAAACTCTGGTTAGGCCACACTTGGAGTACTGTGTCCAGTTCTGGTCACCTCACTATAGGAAGGATGTGGAAGCATTGGAAAGGGTACAGAGGAGATTTACCAGGATGCTGCCTGGTTTAGAGAGTATGCATTATGATCAGAGATTAAGGGAGCTAGGGCTTTACTCTTTGGAGAGAAGGAGGATGAGAGGAGACATGATACAGGTGTACAAGATAATAAGAGGAATAGATAGAGTAGATAGCCAGTGCCTCTTCCCCAGGGCACCACTGCTCAATACAAGAGGACATGGCTTTAAGGTAAGGGGTGGGAAGTTCAAGGGGGATATTAGAGGAAGGTGTTTTACTCAGAGAGTGGTTGGTGCGTGGAATGCACTGCCTGAGTCAGTGATGGAGGCAGGTACACTAGTGAAGTTTAGGAGACTACTGGACAGGTATATGGAGGAATTTAAGGTGGGGGCTTATATGGGAGGCAGGATTTGAGGGTCGGCACAACATTGTGAGCCGAAGGGCCTGTACTGTGCTGTTCTATTCTATGTTCTATGTTCTATTAACCAACAGGCTGCCATGTTCTTTAGACTGACTATAATTGAACAAATTAGCGTAGATACCTAGTACAGATAATGGATTGCCTTCATACAATGCAGTTGATGACTGTATCCTCCAATTCTTCATTTTAACATTCAAGCTGATTATCAATACCTTCAACTTCTTTGTAGTTCCTAACTTGTTGAAGAAGTGAAATAATTTCATTTTCTCTCCCAGCTGTTCCTGGTATCTCCAAGCATCAATAATTGAAACCGCAGTGAGGAAAATGATTTTAAGTGTTCCTTCTGCTTATTTCTCACCAACAATCAGTGACAAAAGTCACTGCCTTTTGAACACAGACGCATATAAATGACGCTATTTAAAAACTGTTCACTCTGAGTATGATGTAGTGTCTAATGGCCACACAGATTCACACAACTGATGCAAGTTAGAAACTGTATGGCAAGTGTCCTGTCCCAATTAAGCAGCATAGTGTCCCAAATAAACAAAGAGAATCCCAGGTATTTTCTTGATTAACATTTTTTTCTTTAAGAGTTGTTCCAAATAAACAGCTGTCCCAAGTAACAAATGGACCAATTAACCTTTAAGAGTTACTCCAAATGATGGACCAATTAACCAACAGATAGACCAATTAATCCATAATCCTCTAAACCTTTCCTATCCATGTACTGACTGCTGGACAGATCACAGGCTCATTATCTCCAAAATGAAGCTCCATATCAGACCCAAGAGGTGACCACAAGGAAGCAAGGCTATGAAAAGAATCAATGTGGCTAGGCTGAAGAACTCCAGCATAGCTTCAGCACTGGCTGAAGATCTAGAAATCAAGCTTGCTGACCAACACCTTGCAGGCAGCGCTGTGGATGACTGGGATTGCTTCAGGGATGCTGTCCATTCATCTACACTGAAGATGCTCGAGCTCTCTGCCCGCAAGCAGCATGACTGGTTCGATGCGAATGATGAGGAGATACAGGCTCTACTTGTTGAAGAGCACCGTCTTCATCGTGCCCATCAGAATGACCCATCATCAGCTGCCAAGAAAAACGCCTTTACCAGTGCTCACAGGACAGTCCAGAATAAACTGTGTAAAATGTAAGATGCCTGGCTGAGCGCCAAGGCAGATGAAATACAGGGATAGGCTGACAGAAACAATTTGAAACAAACCTATGAAGCCCTCAACACTCTCTACGGACCTCAGTCCCTCGGGAGTTCCCCCTTCCTGAGTATAGATGGTACAACTCTCATTACAGGGAAGGCTCAGATCCTGCAGAGATGGGCTGAACACTTTGAGGCCGTCCTCAACCGACCATCATCTATTAACGATGAGGCGATAGACAAGGTTCCCCAAGTCGACATCAACAGCACCATGGATGACCCACCGGTAATAGCCAAAGTCAGGGAAGCTGTCAGCCAGCTATCCAGTGGCAAAGCCCCAGGGGCAGACGCCATACCTGCAGAGATCTACATAGCCAGTGGTCCTGTACTTATAGAGAAGCTCACCGAGTTGTTCCAGTCTTTTTGGAAGCAAGGATCCATTCCCCAGGAACTTAAAGATGCATCCATCATACACCTCTACAAGAGGAAGGGCATTCAACAAGTATGCGACAACCACCGAGGAATCTCGCTGCTCTCCATTGCAGGAAAAACCCTTGCAAGAGTCCTGCTCAATCATCTGGTCACTCATCTGGAGCTGGGCCTGTTGCCAGAGGCACAGTGTGGCTTTCACAAAGGTCGTGAGACTATTGACATGATTTTTGCCGCACGCCAACTTCAGGAGAAGTGTCAGGAGCAGAATCGCGAACTCTACACAACTTTTGTTGACCTCAGGAAAGTCTTTGACACTGTCTGCTGACAAGGCCTGTGGAGGATCATGTCAAAGTTCGGCTGCCCTGCCAAATTCATTCAGATTGTACGCCAGTTCCATGATGGCATGATGGCCAGAGTGCTGGACGGTGGAGAATCCTCTGAGGTGTTCCCAGTCACCAATGGCGTCAAACAGGGCTGTGTACTCGCACCCACACTGTTCAGCATGATGTTTACTGCCATGCTGAATGATGCCTTCCAGGACAGTGATGCTGGAATCAGCCTCAAGTCCAGAGTGGATGGGAAGCTCTTCAACCTGAGAAGACTTCAAGCTATTACCAAAGAGAAGGAGACTGTTCTGAGAGACTTCCTCTTTGCCGATGACTGCGCCCTGTATGCTGGTTCAGAGCCAGAGATGCAAGTCAATATGGACAAATTCTCCACAGCTTGTGATAACTTTGGACTCACCATCAACATCAAAAAGACCGAAGTCGTGCACCAGCCTGCCCCTCATGCACCGTACACAGAACCCAAAATCACAGTCAAAGGACAGAAACTACAGGCAGTGGAGTTTACTTACCTTGGCAGCACCCTCTCCCGAACAGTGACTATTGATACAGAAGTTAACTGCAGAATAGCAAAGGCAAGTTCTGCTTTCAGTAGACTGTGCTCAACTGTATGGGAACGTCCAGGATTCAGTCCAGCAACAAAACTGAAGGTCTACAGAGCCGTGGTACTCACTACCCTCCTGTCTGCCTGTGAAACGTGGACTGTGTATTGAAGGCATGCAAGACAGCTCAACCATTTCCACATGACTTGTCTTCGCAGAATATTAGGCATCAGATGGCAAGATAAAGTACCAGACACTGAAGTTCTCTCTACAGCAAGTCTGCCATCAGTCCACACACTGCTGATGACAGCACAGACCCGGTGGGCAGGTCATATCATCCGCATGCCGGACAAGCACATATCCAAGCAGCTCCTTTTTGGGGAACTCTCTGCTGGAAGGCGCTCCCATGGAGGGCAGAAGAAACGTTACAAAGACACACTAAAGGTCTCCCTGAAGTCATTTGACATTGACACGACCACCTGGGAAATGCTGGCACAAAACCGCCCCACCTGGCGCGGCCTCATCCACAAGGGATGCCAAGCTTACGAAGCAAGGCGCATTGCTGAAGCACAACATAAGCGTGAGCTGCACAAGTCCAGACCCACCAGCGCAACAACTGCAGTGCCTACACATCTGCCCAACATGTGCCAGGATATTCTGTGCCCGAACTGGCCTGACCAGTCATCTTCGGACACCACATCCAGTCTCAAAGTGACTAATGGTGTCGAGGTCTTCCTCGAGGCCAAATCTCTAGGTATACTTAAGGAAGAGGTTCAAAGGTTCATTTATTATCAAAGCATGTATTCAGATACAACTCTGAAATTTGTCTTCTCCAGATAGCCATGGAACAAAGAAAGAACATGAAAGTCATTCAGAGAGAAACATCAAACCCACCCCCTGCCACACAAAAAATAACAGCATCCTGATCATCAACCACACCTCCCCCCACACACACAAAACAGAACAGGAACATCAACCCCCCAAAATAATCCAACCCTGCACAAACAAACTAACAGAACACAACAGACCTACAAACACCCTCCCCTCACAGAACAAAACAGAAAAGGAATGTGCAATAAAACACACAGAATATAAAAACCACAAGTCTGATAAAGTTCACAGTCTATAGATGCAATAGTCCAATCCGTAAATGCTGAACCATGATATCATCCTACAATATCTAGAGAGAGAGACACACCACACGAGGCACAGAGCCCTACATGCCTGCCACAGCAAGCCACAGAGCGATAGACCGCCCACAGATTCCTTCTCAGGGAGCAATCAAAACGAAGGCAGTCGGCACTGAACTTTCACTTGCGTTCCATATTCGCCTCAATGTCTCAATCTTTCTTGATGCTATAATCAGCAATTAATGGTCGCTTTAACAGGCGAAATGAAGATCGGTTCGTGCCCCGTTTCGAAGTTTCTTCACATTGAAGCCGTTCAAGTGCACACTTGCTTTCTGGAATCTTCTCAGAGACAGCAAAGCGCTCGATCACTCAATCTCCAAACTGCAACTCGCAGGCTCTAACAGTCTCAGCAACACTTTTGAGGCAAAAAACAGATATAAAAGTTGTAAAAAAGACATTTTCTTGAGCTATCTGGAAGATGTCGACTGAGGAAGCGTTGTACGCTGGCGCCATCTTGACTGGAACTCAAGACCAGAAGGTTGATGGATTCTTAATTCATCAGGGCATGAATGGATACAGGGAGAAGGCAGGGGATTAGGGATGAAAGGGAAAATGGATAAGCCATGATAAAATGACAGAGCATACTCGATGGACCAAATAGCCTAATTCTACACCTAGATCTTATGGTCTTATTAATGGACAGTTTTCAATAGCTATTGATCTTCCCAGCTGAGATGACTTTCCAACTTTCTTCTACTTAGAAGAGTCTAAGGAGTCTAACCTGTGGACGAAGGTTTTCGGAACCAAAGCTACTGGAACCTCGCTGGAATTTCCCATTATTTACCCTTCTTCCGCAGGAAGCCGAGGGAACAGTGTAGGCATGGCAGTGAGCACAGGGTGTGACGTACCTCAAAATCAGAATCAGGTTTATTGTCCATGACAAACTGTATGTTGTGAAATTTTAATGGCAGTAATACAGTGCAATACATAAAAATCACTGTAAGTTGCAATAAGAAATATATTTTAAAAATAGTACAAAAAAAGAGAGCATATAGGGAGGTAGTGTTCAGAAATCTGATGGTGGAGGGGAAGAAGCTATTCCTAAGTAGTTGAGTGTCTGTCCTCGAGCTCCTGTATTTCCTTCCCGATGGTATTAATGAGAAGAGGGCATGTCATGGATGATGAGAATTTGTAATGATGGATGCCACCTTCTTGAGGCACTGTGTTTTGAAGACATCCTGGAATGTGGTGAGGCTAGTGCCCATGATGGAGCTGGTTGTATCTACAACTCTCTGCAGCTTGTCTCGTTCCTGCGCATTGAAGCCTCCATACCAGATGGTGGAGCAATCAGTCAGAATACTCTCCAATAGTAAATCAGCAGAAATTTTACAGTCTTTGGTGAGATACCAAATCTCCTCAAACTCTTTGTGAAGTAGAGCCATTAGCATGCCTTCTTCATGACCGCATCAATATATTGGGAGCAGGACAGATCCTCAGAGATGTTGACATACACAAACATGAAGCTGCTCACCCTTTCCACTACTGACCCCTCGATGAGGATTGGTGTGTTTTCTTCCGATTTCCCCATTTTAAAGTCCACAATCAGTTCCTTGGTCTTACTGATGTTGAGTGCAATGTTGTTGTTGTGACCTATCTCAGTCCTGTGCAACTCCTTGTCACCATCTGAGATTGTCCCAACAATCATTGTGTCAACAGTGAATTTATAAATGGTGTTTGAGCCACACAGTCGTGAGTGTAGTGAGAGCAGAGCAGTAGATTTCTGTGGTTTACACAGGTGTAAAGGTATGCAGAACATAGAACAATAAGCACTTGCCCTTTGGCCCATGATGGTGAACTCGTCAATCTGAACAAAGATTGAAAAGGTACTTAAAGTGAGGTGAGACCTGAAAAAAAAATACAGGTTGAACCCACAGGTGAGCTTCCATGAAAACCATTGCTTGCCTGTGAACTATCCATAGTGAGTCGCTTCAAACTACTCAAGAATTTTAATGTCAATCTCAAATTTGCATCCTCTTCACCAGCAAGCAAAACCACTCGCAGGATTCTTCTTCAGAGGTACAAGAGATTCCGCAAATGCTGGTGTAAGGGGGTTTTGTCTCTTACTGCGTAGGCTAATTAAAAGGGCTTCTTTGGTATGTTATATTCGGGAATGCTTCTTTGTTATGTTAAATGCTGAGAAAGTCTCCAGCTAGGTATTTGCTTGGGTTAGTATAGATAGCAGGGTGCTATTAATCAATTGGGATAGTTGTTATGGTTTTGGTGTATTTGAAGATACTGTATGCGCGGGGTTTTGGGGCAGAAGGCGGGAGAGCGAGACAGAGGATAGCCCAGGTGCTGTGATGTCCGCCAATGGGGTCGGACCCCGAGGAGGGCGTTCGGCGAGGAGACGGAGAAGGACTCGTGTGGAGCGTCTGGTCGACCACCGTTGTAGGTCGCAGGCGGCCGGTCGAGGTGGTCCGAGGGGTCGCAGGGTGAAGAAGAAGGGTCCTGAGCTCCAACTGTTTTGTGCACGAAGAGATTGAACTTTGATAAGTGTGGCGCCTTTTATTTTCCTTTTATATTTTATTCTCTATTAATTATATAGTTCCAGTAATATCTATAAACTGTAAATCATTTAATCGTATCTGGTGTATTGTCTGTTATTTGGGCGGGGAGGGGTACATCACACAGCATCCACACAAACTGATTACCCAGTTTGGCGGGGCCGAGGGTTGTTTCCCTAGACGACAGCGAGCCGAGCGACCCTGAGGGTGGCTACACTGGAAATCTTGAGCAATTGACACAAAATGTTGGAAGAACTTGGCAGGTCAGGCAGCATCTATAGAGGGGAATGGTCTTGATGCAAAATGTTGACTGTTTATTTCCCTCTACAGATGCAGCCTGACCCGTTGAGCTCCTCCAGCGTTGTGTGTGTGTTGCCCAGGATTCATCCCAGCAGAAACTACAACCTCTCACCCCATTTGGGAACCTCTAAGCTCTCAGCACGTCCTAGTGACCTGCTCTGTGTGTCTCGGCGTTTCCTCTCATCCACTCCAGAGTCGGGATCCCTGGCTGACTCAATCCCTATTTGCAGCGTCCTAGGAACCAGCCTTTCCTGATAAGTACGTCCTTCTCTAGGTAAGCAGGACAAAAGTGGGAGAGAGAGGAGAATCCACAAGGATGTGCCTACGGAATATGGACATAGGAAGAACACGTGAATGGTTGAGGGGGTATGTATCAGTAGATGGGAGGGAAGGGGTCCCATGTTAATGGGTGATCTGTGGGGTGTGCATTTGAAGGAGGTGGGCTTGTGTAGGGAGATGTGGTATCTGAATCTGAAGCAGGGGAATCCAGGAGGAAGCAGGGGGGCAGATGTCCATTTGAAGGTGATGTGTCCATGCCATGAGTGACATACCCCTGGAGGGGTGATCATGGGTGGGTGAGTGGAGTCCATCAGGGACACTTCCAGGTGATGTGACCATGGGCTGCTGGTGTATCTAAGGTGGATGGTGAGTCTATGGACTTTTTGCCATGTGACACTACTCACAATGAGCACCCATCGACTCCCACATGACAACTGGTGCTTTGTCAACTGAAACGCTATACGAGTTTTACATCAGCATTTGTCCATCCAGCAGTCAGTCCTACCACAGTCATCCCAAAGCTTCAATTTATCAACATCCCTCCCAAAAGGCAGTCAACTGTGGGTCACAGGCAGAGACCTCTCCCACACACCCCTCCATGAGACCTACCTTGCAACCTTCACAAGTGATTACACCATAGTGGATTCCTGATGATTTATCGCCACAGATCTTGCAGGGGATGATTTCAATTTGAGCTGAAAACGAGAAAAAAATATGATTAATCTATTTTTCTGTGAAATATTCCTAGAACAATAGTATTCATAGAACATAGAATTTTACAGCACATTACAGACCCTTCGGCCCACAATGTTGTGCCGACCATGTAACCTACACTAGAATTTCCCTAGTGCATAGCCCTCTATTTTACTAAACTCCATGAACCTAAGAGGCTCTTAGAAGACCCTAACCATTCACAAATAGCTCAAAGTTTCAGCATTTTAAAACCTTACTAAAAGTTTTCAATGTCTAGATGCCTTTCATGAGCACCAAGGTCCCCAGCACCAGTTCACCTATTGACCTGATTCTTACCTGCTTTAGGTTGAGTTTAATAAGATTTTTTCTTGTCAGTTAGCTCCTAGAGAGGGGACTGGAGTTTGAATGCCAAGGATCCTCTCGATGAACAGCTTTCCACCTTAAACATGATCTTGTCTTCTCATTCCACAGTCTCTGATTGACTGGCTGAGCTCTTCCAGTGTTGCCGATCCCAGACCTGAAGTTTTATTTGTTTCTCACGTTTGCAAAAAGGGTCCACTAACCCTGCAAATCTGTGTCTGCAGATACAATCGAGAGCCTCGTAGATGAAGGAAGCCTGCCCAAGGTTTATTAAACCAGTGTGCACTATTGGGAGCCGGTCTGTGACCAAGTATATAAGTAATACAGCCACATTGTGCAGCTGGACCTTAACGGAGAAAAGGCAGCATGGATATTTCACTCAGCACTGGAGGCAGGATGAGCTGCAGAGGCAACTGAGACCTGGCTGTGGGAGCAAAGTGCCAGACGTCAGGCTCTGGAGCTTCTTCCAGACTTAGGGACAGGAGCGATCTAAGCTGGTCACAAAGAGTCCAGTGTCTTCCAGATGTTGCTGCTGGTAACTCACCCGACTGCAAGGAGTCCAGGCATATCCACAGGAGACACTGCCAAGAGAGATGTCAGTGACACCAACAGCACCATCAGAATTGCTGACTGAAGTGTCAAAGGGGCACCGGGTAGAGTGGGTGCAGGCAGTAAAGGGGACAGTATGTGACGATGTCCTTTCATTATGGACCGTGCCTTTAAAAAGAGAGAGAGAGCATGCAGCTGTACAGCACAAACAGCTTGTTACAGAGGGAGAGAGAGGAGGGGTGAGGACTGCTCACAGTTTGTTTGGGATTTCTGCAAGGACACTGCCAGCTTCTGATTTCCTACAGAGAGAAAGAGGAGGAGCTACATAATGGACAGCTGGTGTTCAGCACAACAGTATTTAAACCAGCGTAGTTGCTTGTTTCACAGGACATGCAGATGCACTAAGGTGTGGTGAAATTACCACTACACTTTCAGGTGCCCACGAGTGTGGGACTGAGGATTAATTAAGAGGAATCTATCTGTGATTATTAGTGCGTGAAAGACTGACCCTGTGGAGCCTACCAGAGTGTAACCCTTGCCTGGGTTGGTAGATTATCACTTGAAGACGGTGCTCTTAAGTTGGTCAAGTTTGGCTAACTTGGAAGTTTCGGAGGACAACAGGAAGGATCAATGGCATCGGCTTATGTGGACAACCAAACCACCTCTCTCTCTCCTCAATTCTACTCAACTCAATAACATGAACTGAACTGGCTTCCTTTACCCACCAGCGTAAGACTATATCAATTACCACCTAAGCTTAAAGAAGTTTGGGTTTATAGTTCCACACCTATATATGCATAATCCCTGCTAACCTGTTTGATTTATCTGGTTTTATGTTGTTTTATTACGTAGTTACTAATAAAATAAAATTAGTTAACAGCAAAACCAGACTCCAGATGTGTTCCATTTCTGCTGGATCTTTAATCTGTTACGGGGTATGTAACAAAATTGGGGGCTCGTCTGGGATATTCCCCACTCAAATTGACTAAACCCCTAAACAATTTGTTCATATCCCGGACTAAAAAAAAACCCTTGCTTGTAAATACTTTGCAAAGCATTACTTAGAAGATACTGTGAAGATGGGGAAGAAGGTCCCATGGTCAAATGAGACTAAAGTAGAACATTTTGGTCTCAACACGAAGTGGCACATAGCGTAAATCTAATACTGCGCATCAGCCAAGTAACACCATCCCTACTGTAAAGTATGGTGGAGACATACTGTGGGGTTTCTTTTCAACAGCACGGACTGGAAATCTGGTCAGGATTGATGGGAAAATGAACGCTGCTAAATACGGGGAGATCTGGATAAAAATCTGCTAACTTCTCCCAGAAAGCTTGAACTGGAGAGAAAGTTCATCTTTCAGCAGCAGGACAACAACCCAAAGCACACTGCCAAATCAACCATGGAGTGGCTTCGAATGAAGAAAATTATGTTCTTGAGTGGCCCAGTCAGAGTCCTGAACTGAACCTGATTGAACATCATTCTGTCCACTGCTGCTACCCAACTAACCTGGTACAACTTGAGCAATTTTGCAGAGGAATGGGCAAATCTTACCCATCATGTTGTTCGAAACTAATGGAGATTTATTGAAAAGACTACTGTCTGTAATAGCTGCAGGAGGTGGCACTGAGCTAAGGGGGATGAATAATTTTGGACTGCTGACAGTTCAATTTTTGAATTTGCCCTGTTTTAGTTTTGGCTTTACCGTGAACAAAGGGGCATATTGTTCACAAATAAAGAATCTCAGTTAAATTTATCAAAATCCCTAGATGTAATAGTCATTTATGTGAATAAAGGGTTGGGGGCTGAATACTTTTACAAGGCACTGTATTTATGAAAACAGTTTTGGTATCATCTTTTATATTATTGGCTAGCTTACCCTCATATTTCACCTTTTGTCTCCTTATGGCTATCTTAGTTGCCTTCTGTTAGTTTTTAAAAGCTTCCCAATCCTCCAATTTCCCATGCTCTCTCTTTTCTCTTTATGCTTTCACTTCCCTTGTCAGCCACGGTTGCCTCGTCCTCCAGTTAGTACACGCCATCTTTGGTATGTATGTATCCTGCCTTCCAAATTGCCCCTAGAAACTCTAGCCATTGTTGTTTTGCTATCATCCCTGCTAGTGTCCCCTTCCAGTCAACTTTGGCCAGCTCCTTTCTCTTGCCTCGAATTCCCTTCACTCCACTGTAATACTGATACATCTGAATTTATCTACTTCCACTCAAACTGCAGGGTGAATTTTATCATATTATGATCACTGTCTCCTAAGGGTTCCTTTACCTTAAGCTACCTAATTAAATCTGGTTCATTAATGCCACCCAATCCAGAACTGCCTTTCCCCTAGAGGACTCAACCAGAGGCTGTTCTAAAAAGCCATCTCGTAGGCATTCTACAAAAATTCCCTCTGATGGGAGCCAGTACCAACCTATTTTTCTCAATCTACCTGCATATTGAAATCCATCTTGACCAATGTAACATTGCCCTTTTTGCCTGCCTTTTTTATTCCCTGTTGAAATTTATATCCCAACTTATGACTACTGTTAGGGGACCTATATATAACACTCATCAGGGTCTCTATACCCTTACAGTTTCTTAACTATACCTACAAGGATCCTACATCTTCCAATCCTATGTCACCTCTTTCTAAGGATTTGATTTCACTTTTTACCAAGAGCCACCTCACCCCCTCTGCCTACCTGCCTGTACTTTCTATACAAGGTGTATCGATATAATGTTAAGCTCCCAACAAGGATCTTCTTTCAGGCATGAGTCAGTGCTGCCCCATCATATCTGCCAATCTCCAACTGCACCACAAGATCATATATTGTACCTTATTCCAAATACTGCATGCATTAAAATATAACAGATTCAGTCCTGTATTTATCACCTTTTTCAATGTTATCCCCATGGCATCTCAACTCATCCCACTGACTGCAGTTTTGCCCTATCATCTGCCGGTCCTTCATCACAACCTCACTACACAATGTATACCAATTGCCCCACCCTCAGCCCTAACGTTCCAGTTCCCATCCTCCTGCCAAATTAGTTTAAACCCTCCCCAACAGATCCAACAAACCTGCCTGCAAGGATATTGGTCCCCCTCAGGTTCAGGTGTAACCTGTCCTTATTGTACATGTTATGCCTTCCCCAGAAGAGATCTCATGTTCCAGGAATCTGAAACCCTGCCCCCTGCATCACTTCCTCAGCCACTCATTCATCTGTACCCTCATTCTATTCCTACCTGAGCATGTGGTACTTGAAGTAATCTAGATATTACAGCTTGGAGGTCCTGCTCTCTTGCCCCTTCCCTGCTCACTGTACTCACTACATTGGACCTCCTCCCCTTTCTCCCTATGTCACTGGTAATAATGCACACCACGACCTCTGGCTGCTCTCCATCCCTCTTCTGCAGCCACTCTGAGACATCCTGGACCCTAGCTTCTGTAAGGCAACACACCATTCTGCCTTCTCTTTTGTGGCCAAAAAATCTGCTGTCTGTCCCCCAAGTTTCCTATCACTGCTGCTCTAAATGACTTCACACTCCCCAGCTGAGCCTCGGAGTCAGTCACAGTGCCACTGGCCTGGCTGCTGCTGCTGTGCCCTGATATGTCATCCCTCTCCTAGCAAATATCCAAAGGGATATACTTGCTTCTGAAGGGAATGACACAGGGGAACCCTGCACTAACTGCTTACTCCTCCTAGTGGTCACCTATTTACCATCTGAAGCCTGCAGTATGGGTGTGACCACTTCAGCAAAACTCTCATCTACCAGGTTTTCGGCTTCCCAGATGGTCCTGGGTGCATCCAGATGTAGCTCTTTGACCTTGTCAGTCAGGAGCTGAAGTTGGCTGCACATCCTACAGAGATAGTCATCAGGGAAACTGTTGGGTATCCTGAAATCCCACATCACAGGAGAAGCATTCCACTGCCTGAAGTACCAACCTGTCTACACCTCTTGTACCTCTAACTTAAGTTCTAGCCTCTGCCTGTTCTTGCTGAGCCTGACCACTCCAGCATTATCCACTCCCACAAGGGCCTTTCCACTAACACCCCACTTCTTCTTAAAGGCCCTTGCCAAGTGCCTAAACCATTATGATAACTCAGCCCACCAAAAACTTCTGGAAGTCCAAGCTTTTTTTTAAAACTTTGTGCAGCCTTACTAACTGACAACCTCTTGTGAAGATTGTAGCCTGCTGAAAACTTCCAGAAGTCCCCGAGCTCTTTTTAAACCTCGCACAGCTTTGCCAACTAACAATCCCTCACGATGATTGCAACTTGCAGAAAATTTCCCCAAGGCCCCAAGCTCTTTTTAAACCTCACAAAACCTCAGCACTGATGACCTCTTGTGATGATTGCAACTTGCCAAAAAGTTCCCAAAAACTCCAAGATCTTTTTAAACCTCACACTACCTCACCAACTCATGATCTTTTGCAATGATTACAACCCACTGAAAGGCCCCAAGCTCTCTTTAAACTTTGCACAACTTCAGCAACTGACGACCTCTCATGATGATCACATATTAATCACTGCCGCCCTGGGAAAAACACACTGACTGTCCACTCTATCTATGCCTCATCATCTTATACACTAGTCGTCGCCAACCGGTCGATCTTTGAAACTTTCCCAGTAGATCCCGAAAAAGAAAAGAAAAATAAGTACACAAATATATTATGCCTGATAAACCTTTTGATGCAAAAGCAAATTTTACCCTTAGAGCGCATATGTGAGTCATATGTAGTAACTTCTACGCTGAAAAAGGACCACTCGACAATTTCATGTCCAAAGGAACAACTTTATCTGGGACAGCAAAACCAGTGCGGCGGAGGGGCTTATACACACGTGCAAAAAAGACAGGAAGTAAAACCCCGTAACCTCGGAAACAACCTCTGTTTACAAACAGCTTTCCGTAGCAGCAGTATTGCTATATCACCATTATCCTAATTGGTATTAACTTATCTTTATAATGCTCACATTACAACACCTTTAATTCTAAGTTTCATTATTTAATTTTATCGCAGCATGAAAAATAAATGAACAAAAATTGACTGTTGCACTCAGTGTGATGACTGGGGCTGAATACTTTCTGCTAGTTCTGTGCAATTTGGCTCATAATTACAGACAGCCAGTCTGAGACAGTCTGTGAGGTGTCTGTCAGCAAGACAGCTCCTATACTTAGATTTAATAACTTTCATCTGTGAAAATGCAATCTCACACAGATAAGTTGACCCGAAGTAGACACTGACTTTTAGTGCACATGTGCTGAGATGAGGAAAGACTCCCTGACAGGCCCCTAAAAGTCACCGTCCCTTGATCTTGCTTTAAGCTCAATGTCATTTTGCAAATCAATTATTTCCATTTCAATATCACTTGGCACACCAAATACTTGCTGGAATTTGGCTGCTATCTGTTCTAAATTGATCGGTAGAAATGGGTTTGAAATAATTGCAGCAATATCTTTCATGACGTTTAACTCCCCAAAACGCCAATCGAACTCTATTGCCAGTTTGTCTAGGTAAGCACAGTACTGCTCAGGGTGAAAAGCATTTTTTTCCCTTGATGGCCTATAACAGTTTCTCCAAGTTGGGGAAGTGTGTCAGCCTCCCGTTCTTTAAATTTGAAATCCAAACACCGAGCTTGGCCTTAAACACATTTACTGCGCTTATCATGTGGGGCAGGTGTCAGTCTTTCCTATGAGCTCGCTGTTAAGTGCGTTTAATTCAGCCCTTAGGTCTGTCAGAAACCCTAAATCCAGTAGCCATGCATCTTCTGACAATTCCTCGTGCTCCTCGTTTCTTTATCTCAGGCAGCAAGACAACAAGCTGTTGCAGCACAGCGCCCTCGGAAACCTCCTGATGGACTGAATATCCGAATGGGTGGTTTCCTTTGTTGGACTGAATGTTGAATCTGCCACGTTTTTCAGGTGTTTAGTATTGGTGAACTGTTACTGAGACACTAGTATAGGTTTCAGGGATACACAAGCTAATGACACCACTGATTTTTGTTTCCCAGTTCTTTTACACTTGGGGAATGTTGGAATTTAAAGGGAGAGAAGTGTTGTAATGTGAGCATTATAAAGATAAGTTAATACCAATTAGGATAATGGTAATATAGCAATACTCCCACTACAGAAAGCTGTTTGTAAACAGAGGTTGTTTCCGGGGTTGCGGGGTTTTACTTCCGGTCTTTTCTGCGCACGTGTGTATAAGCCCCTCCGCCGCACTGGTTTTGCCGTCCCAGATGAAGTTGTTCCTTTGGACATGAAGTTGTCGAGTGGTCCTTTTTCAAAGTAGAAGTTGCTACAAAAGGTATGAAGTATTGTAATATTCTTAAAGAAAGACAGCTATGGTCTGTTTAGTAGGCTAGTTACAGTGTTTTCTTGGTTGAATTAACTTGAAAGTTTCACAAAAGCATTTTATGTAATTCAAATACAATTAGCCCAAATAAAAAGCCTCAAGTACAATCTGAGTTGTTTTTTCTATAAACAATTTAGTAGGTAGATATTGCCTTTCACTAAGGCCAAGGTAGGGGATCTTGGGCTTAAAAAGGTTGGCGACCACTATTATACACCATCATCCTTATTTACTCCAAAGAGAGAAACCTATCTCACTCAACCTATCCTCATAAGACATGTACTCTAATCCGGGCAGCATCCTGGTAAATCTTCTCTGCACCCTCTCTAAAGCTTTCACGTCCTTCTCATAATGAGGCCACCAGAACAGAACACAATGTCATAATAAGTAAGCAATATATCAATACAAGTGTTTTTCTTTTCTTTTTGCTGCTAAATGAGTTTCACCTAATTATTATGGCTGGATTAAGTCGTGTGATGATCTATAGTAACACATACTGAGATGTAACAAGGAGACTAGCAGGAGAGTTGTGTTACAGAATTTCATGGTAGGCAGGATGGGAAGGAACAACACATCACTCCAAATGTGGTCTAACCAGTTTCATAGAACTGCAATATTACCTGTGGCTTTTGAACTCAATCCCCCCAATTAATGAAAAGCAACATATCATACACATTCTTAACCACCCTATCAATGTGTACAGCAACTGAGGGATTTATGGATATGGTGCCGCAAGATTCCTCTATTCTTACATGCTGATAAGAATTCTACCATTAACCTTTTATTTTGCCTTCAAATTCGACCTTCCAATGAACATAATTTCACACTTCTCTGGACTGAATTCCATCTGCCACTCTCTGGCCAACTCTACATCCTTTCAAAGTCCCGTGTATTCTACAACAACATTCTACACCACTCACAATTCCACCAACCTGTCAAATGGTACAAGCTGGATCATCTGCAGCTCAACATTAGTAAGACAAAGGAGATGGTGATGGAATTGAGGAAGACTAAGCCTATATTGCTTCCTGTTTTTGCTTTTTGTTGGCTTCGTGGAACAATCTATGTTCCGTGCCTATTCTGGTATCTGTCCCCCACTTTTCCTTCGCTACATCGACGACTGCATTGGCGCTGCTTCCTGCACGCATGCAGAGCTCGTTGACTTCATTAACTTTGCCTCTAACTTTCACTCTGCCCTCAAGTTTACCTGGTCCATTTCCAACACCCTTTCTAGATCTTTCTGTCTCTGTCTCTGGAGACAGCTTATCCACTGATGTCTACTATAAGCCTACTGACTCTCACAGCTATCTGGACTATTCCTCTTCTCACCCTGTCGCTTGCAAAAACGCCATCCCCTTCTCGCAATTCCTCCGTCTCCACCGCATCTACTCTCAGGATGAGGCTTTTCATTCCAGGACGAGGGAGATGTCTTCCTTTTTTAAAGAAAGGGGCTTCCCTTCCTCCACTATCAACTCTGCTCTTAAACGCATCTCCCCCATTTCACATACATCTGCTCTCACTCCATCCTCCCACCACCCCCCACTAGGGATAGGGTTCCCCTGGTCCTCACCTACCACCCCACCAGCCTCCGGGTCCAACATATTATTCTCCGTAACTTCCGCCACCTCCAACGGGATCCCACCACTAAGCACATCTTTCCCTCCCCACTCCCTCTGCATTCCGCAGGGATCGCTCCCTACGTGACTCCCTTGTCCATTCGTCCCCCACATCCCTCCCCACTGATCTCCCTCCTGGCACTTATCCGTGTAAGCGGAACAAGTGCTACACATGCCCTTACACTTCCTCCCTTACCACCATTCAGGGCCCCAAACAGTCCTTCCAGGTGAGGCGACACTTCACCTGTGAGTCGGCTGGAGTGATATACTGCGTCCGGTGCTCCCGATGTGGCCTTTTATATATTGGCGAGACCCGACGCAGACTGGGAGACCGCTTTGCTGAACACCTACGCTCTGTCCGCCAGAGAAAGCAGGATCTCCCAGTGGCCACACATTTTAATTCCACATCCCATTCCTATTCTGACATGTCTATCCACGGCCTCCTCTACTGTAAAGATGAAGCCACACTCAGGTTGGAGGAACAACACCTTATATTTCATCTGGGTAGCCTCCAACCTGATGGCATGAACATTGACTTCTCTAACCTCCGCTAATGCCCCACCTCCCCCTCGTACCCTATCTGTTACTTATTTTTATACACACATTCTTTCTCTCACTCTCCTTTTTCTCCCTCTGTCCCTCTGAATATACCCCTTGCCCATCCTCTGGGTCTCTCCCCCCGCCCCTTGTCTTTCTTCCCGGACCTCCTGTCCCATGATCCTCTCATATCCCCTTTGCCAATCACCTGTACAGCTCTTGGCTCCATCCCTCCCCCTCCTGTCTTCTCCTATCATTTTGGATCTCCCCCTCCCCCTCCAACTTTCAAATCCCTTACTCACTCTTCCTTCAGTTAGTCCTGACGAAGGGTCTCGGCCTGAAACGTCGACTGCACCTCTTCCTAGAGATGCTGCCTGGCCTGCTGCGTTCACCAGCAACTTTTATGTGTATTGCTTCCTGTTACTATTGATGGTGGGGACATGAATGTGGTGAGGACCTACACGTATCTGGGGGCGCACCTGGATGACAGACTTGAGGGGAGCACCAACACAGACGCTGTGTACAAGAAGGGCCAGAGTCGCCTCTACTTCCTGAGGAGACTGAGGTCCTTTGGAGTATAAAGGCCTCTCTTCACATGTTCTACCAGCCTGTTGTCACCAGTACAATCTTCTATGTGGTGGTGTGCTGGGGCAAAGGCATCAACACAGGTGATGCCAATAGGCTCAATAAACTGATTAGAAAGGCTGACTCTGTAATAAGAGTCAAACTGGACACACTGGAGACTGTGGTACAACAAAGGACCCTATGGAAAATCCTGGCAAATCTGGACCATCTTTCTCACCCTCTGCATGCTGCCTTTGCTGAACAGAGGAACACTTTTAATAACAAACTAAGACAACTGCGCTGCTTCAAAGAGCGCAATATGAGGTCACTCTTACCCTCGGCCTTCAGGCTCTATAATGAGTCAACCTATAGCCAGGGAAGTGATGACCCCCTCCTGTTAGACTTTTTTTTCTTTCTGCTCCTCTTCTAATATTTACATGCATGCACTTGTAATGTGACATTGTAATTTCCTTTGGGATCAATGATCTTTCTATCTAACCTTTGCATCATCTGAAAAATTTATTAACTCGCCCTTCCATTTCGTCATCTCACATTTATCAAGGTCCCTTTCACTGGTGAACACTGAAGTGAATATTCATTAAGGACCTTCCCTACCTCTTCCGACTCCAGGCACTTTTCCTCTTTTATCTCTGATCAATCCTACCCTTACTCTAGTCAACCTCCTGTTCTTCATGTACATGCAGAATGCCTTGCAGCTTTCCTTAATCCTACTCACCACGGACTTCTCATAAACTTTTCTGGATCTCCTAAATACCTTCATATTTAAAACTAATTTGTTATTATTATTTAGTTTTTTTTCTATTGGCACAATTTGTTGCCGTGTGCACATTTGTTGTTTGTCATTTTTGCTTGTGTGCAGTTTTTCATTGATTCTATTGTGTTTCTTTGTATTTACCGCGAATGCCCACAAGAATATTAATCTTAGGGTAGTATATAACAACCTACATGTACAGTACTTTGGAAAATAAACTCATTTTGAACTTTGGACATCTTAAACTCCTAATCTCTTGAGCTACTCTTGAAACCCTTTTTTACTGGATATCTCTGGAAATACAGCTCATTAGCCTCTTGCTAACAGCCACTGGATTCTGCGGTGAGAAACCCAAGTTTCTCAGGATACATGTGTCTAGGGTCTATGCGACTTTGGTTGCACCACACCTGTGAGATTGGCATGGCTTGCCCACCCAAACACAGACTTGTGTGAATGCTGTGTGATTTACTGCCACCGGCAATCTTCTGTTGGCAAGAAATAACAGAACGTACATACCATACAATTATAAAGAAAGTATATTTATGAACATTAATTTAACCAAAGAGTTATTAAACAAAAGAAAAAAAATTATAATTAAATGGTCAGATGTGCACGTAAGTTAGAGCTCATCTTGAAGTTGTCTGTAACTCGTGCACTAGACCCTCATCTGCGTGAAAATACACATCTCCTTCCCAATGTCATTTGAAATCCATCTCAAATAGATGGCGTTTCCCACGGGAGTATTGGTCCATCCTCCCTAAAGCCATTCATCTGCACAAAGCACCTTGTGCAACAGGGATGGCATCCTCAGCCATCTTCCCTCCTGTCTTCTCCAAGCTCCCACCAAAAAAGACCTCGACTCACACCAGTGTCCCTCTCTGCCCAATGCTCTCTAGAACCTTCTCCCAATTCCACCATCCTGAATGGCTGACACCACATCCCTAAGCTGAACAACAAAGCTCCTTATCTCAGCTCAAACCCAAACAGGCTGAAAGCAGAACGGACTGCTCTTACAGAACTGCGAAAATGAAATACCTACAGCATAGCAGTTAAAATCTTAACCGGGGTGTTAAACTCTACTAAGCAGGGTCATTATCACAGCTGCACTCAGGGGGGCCATAATAGAGGGCTCATTCACTGAGATTATATGGGTAGGACTCAAAAACAGGAAGGGTGCAATTACTCTGATGGGATTGTACTATAATAGCCACTGGGACACTGAGGCAGACTAAGGAAAGGTGTAAAACCAGTGGGGTCGTTGTCATGAGGGACTTCAACTTCCTTAATATAAATTGGGACTTTCTGTGTGCAAGAGGTTTAGAATTTGTTAGGTGCATCCAGGCAGGTTTCTTAAATCAACATGTAGATAAATAGTCCAAGAGGAGAGGCTGTACTGGACCTGGTGTTGAGTAATGAACCTGACCAGGTGGCCAACCTTTCAGTGGGTGAGCGGTTAGGGAACACTGACCACAACTCCTTAATGTTTAAGATAGCTGTAGATAAGGATAAGTATAGATCATGAGGGTGAGTATTAAGTTGGAGTAGGGACAAAATACAAGAGCATTAGGCAAGAACTAGGGAGAGTTAATTGGAAGCAG
Organism: Mobula birostris; assembly: GCF_030028105.1. Lineage (NCBI taxonomy): Eukaryota > Metazoa > Chordata > Chondrichthyes > Myliobatiformes > Myliobatidae > Mobula > Mobula birostris. The sequence goes on along the minus strand of NC_092387.1, from coordinate 11,715,025 downwards.
CTGTTTGTGGACAAGTCCACATCTGACATATGGAATTTGTTTAAAGACCAGCTGCAGAAGTAGATAACAGGTGTGTTCCAGCCAGAATGAAGGACAAGAATAGCAAGGTAAGAAAGAGAACCTCGGACGTCTAGAGAGGTAATAAATTTAGTCAAGAAGAAAAAGGAAAAGTATGCAAAGCTTAGGAAGCTAGAATCAAACAGAGCCTTTGAGGATTACAAAGAAGCCAAAAAGGAACTCAAGGGAATTAGGAAGGCCAGGAGGAGCCATGAAAAGTACTTGGGCAAGTAGAATTATCTTAATTCCCTTCCTAATTCCCGAGTTCCTTTTTGGCTTCTTTGTAATCCTCAAAGGCTTTGTTTGATTCTACAGCAGGGGTCTGAAACCCTGATCCACAGCAAGTGAATAACCAGGGAGAGGACAAGACCACTCAGGGATAATGGGGGAAACATTTGGTTGGATGTGGAGGATGTGGGTGAGGTCCTTAATGAGTACTTTACATCAGTATGTAGCAAGGAGGATGTGGAGAATAGGGAGAACAGTGCAAAGTGTATTACTACGCTAGGACATTTCGAAGTAACGGAGTTGTGTGTTGGGTCTCCGACACAGAGTTCATGTCTGCTTGGTCTGGTGCGGAGTATACCCTAACTGCCTGAGATCTGTGGAGAATCAGACCAACTCAAGCAGACTGACTTTGCTCACTTGCTTGCACAGTCTCAGCTCATGAGAGGGGTTCCTTGCAGAAATCCAAACATCCAGCCCACAGGTCAGTCGCTGTACAGTTCCTCTGTCGCCACTCAGCACCAGGACCGGTGGTGGTGGAGTCTCCTTCCAACCATATCTTCTGGCCCTCAAAATACAGCTATTCCTGAACATCAAAACAAATGGGCAGGTTCTGAAAGAGGGTCATTGTCTGTCTCTGTCCACAGGTGTTAAAATATGCTGTGATACCAGAACTTTTTATTTTTATTTTATGACATCCAAGGTCCTTGAGCCCTCAACAACTGCGAGAGCAGAACCAACCCACTTGTACTTAACAAGCTCCATCATGATCCAACATCTAAACTAAAACCATGTATTAACTAGGCGCAGAAACTATTCCAACAGTATCTTACACCAAACAACATGAGGAACAGAACCAGGAAGGTGGCCATTCAGTCTCTCAAGCCTTCCATTCAATAAATGGACAGCAGATCTGATCCTCAACAGTATCATCACTCACTCAGTTTGTCAAGAGGGAACACAGGAATCACTTGGGGCAAAATATTCCACCTCCAGCACCTTCTACAGTGACACTCACTCACTCTCGGAAACAGGTCTCCAAGACCAGCTGGCAGGGCAAAAATTCCCTGAAGAACTACTGCGTATGGGAGGCCTACTCCATCCCCTTCTCTCCTATCCCTCCTCCTCTCCCTCAGCATCTAATTTTTCCCCTCCTCCCTTTCCAAAACCTTCTGCTGTCATCTATCCCATTGCCTTCCCAAATATTCCTTGTCTACTTTCAGCACTAAAGGACCAGAGATTCCCAGGAACCATAAGGCTCTAAGAACATCCTTGAATCATTTCCTCTGACAGCCTGGGGATCTCTAGCCATGGTGGAGCCCATCTTTTTCCAGGAGTTCAGGAGTTTGGTTTCAGAAATGTGAATGAGGTGGCTGCTGGCGGAGGTGATTAGGGTCTCAGTAGTGGGGCCCGTCAGCCTAGGAGAGGATTCTGAACCCAATTCAGCTTCATTCCAGAATGAAGTTTGTTGGAGTTGAGGTATCCTGATGAGAATAGCCGAGCACCATGACTTCCTCTATCGCAGTCCAACTAGGGCTGGCTCTTGTGGACCCAGTCGTCAAAACCACATCTCACATGCCACCAGCAAGATGACATTAGATGGAGACAATTTATGGAAGCAACCAAACTTGAGAAGGCTGCTCTGTAGTCCCAGAGTGAAAGGTTTTAGTGAAATCTTAAACGGACATGCTTAGTATTCACTGCCGACCCATGCATTTCTGCTGGAGTGCTCACACCCTCTTTCTCTCTCTCACACACATGCAGACACACACAAAATGTACATTTACACTCAGAAAATAAGGAATGAGGGCCAGGGATGACCTGTAATAAGCAATTGAACCAACTATTTCACTTTTGGGGTCACTCCCAGTTATGCTTGCACACTATCTCTCTGTACTGCATTTCTTGCAGTTCATGAGCTGGCAAGAGGTGGCAGTGTGGTTCTGAATGAGGAAGAAATACGATCAAGTGACTTTCACTGTGGTATGATTGCTGGTGCCAGATGGGGTGATTTGAGTATTTCAGAAAATGCTAATTTTGTAGGGGTTTCACACATAATAATCTCAAGAGTTTCCAGAGAATGTAACAAAAAACAAAAAGAAATGCAATGAGCAGCAGTTCTGTGGGCAAAAATGCCTTGTTAATGAGAGAGGTCAGAGAATGGCCGGACTGGTTCAAACTGACAGGAAGGTGATAGTAACTCAAATAGCCATGCATTACAACAGTGATCATCTTTGAAAGCACAACATGTTGAACCTTGAAGTGGATGGGGCTATTGAGGCAGAAGACCATGAACATACACTCAGTGGCCACTTTATTAGGTCCAGGAATGTAGGTTAGCACTTTATTCCTTGGAGCACAGGAGAAAGAGAGAAGATCTGATAAAGTTATACAAAATTATCAGGGGTATAGATAGGACTTTTTCCCTGAGGTTGGATAAGATTAGATCAAGAGTTCACAGATCTAGGGTGAAAGGGGAAATATTTAAGGGGAACGTCTGGGAACTTCTTCACTCAAAAGTGTGGTGTGAGTGAGCAATGAGCAAAAGTGGTAAATGACGAATTCAATTGAAACAAAATGCAATCAAAACCTCAGAAAGACTGACATAGGATCTGAAGATGTAGGATGCTTGTAGGTAGAGTTACGAAATGCAAGGGTAAAAAGACCCTTATGGGAGTTATACACAGGCATAGCCAGGACGTGGGGTACAAATTACAATGGGGGATAGAAAAGGCATGCATTTAGTCATGGGGATTTCAATATGCAGGTAGATTGGGAAAATCAGGTTGGTGCTCAATCCTAAGAGAAGGTCACTGTAGAACCAGTGGTTAGAACGGCTTTTTAAGAACAGTTTGTGATTGAGCCCAGTAGGGAAAAGGCAATTCTGGATTTGGTGTTGTGTAATGAACCAGATTTGATTAGGGAGCTCAAGGTAAAGGGAGCTAAAGGAAAAGGAACTTTTAGGAGGGGCAATGATTATACTTTGATAGAATTCACTCTGCAGTTTGAGAAAAGAAGCTAAATTCAGACTTATCAGTATTACAGTGGGTTAAGGGGAACTACAGAGGTTTACAGCAGGTGACAATAGGATTTCACTCCCAGATAAGCTCAATGCCTTTTACGCTCACATTGATCATCAAATAATGGGGGCACCCTCACGAACTCCCATAGCCCCCGATGACCCTGTGATTTCAGTCTCCGAGAGCACCTTTCACAAGGGCGAACCCATGGAAAGCATATGGCACAGGCGGGGTACCTGGCCAAAAAGTAAAGCCCTCTGCTGATCAATTGGCTGGAGTGTTCATTGATATCTTTAACCTCTTGCTTCAACAGTCTGAGGTACCCACCTCGTTCAAGCAGGCTTCAATTATACTAGTGCCTAAAAAGAATGTGTTAAGTTCAGTAGCACTTATATCCACTGTGATGAAGTGCTTTGAGAGATTGGTGATGAAACTTATCAACTCCTTCCTGAGGAGCGACTTGGATCCACTCCAATTTGCCTGCTAGTGCAACAGGTCAACAGCAGATGCTACTTCATCGGCTCTTCACACAACAAAGGAACATCTGGATGGTGAAGATGCTCATCCTCGACTACAGCTCAGCATTCAGTACCATCATCCCCTCAAAACTAAACATAAGCTTCAAGACCTTGGCCACAATACCTCCTTGTGCAGCTGGATCCTTGATTTACTCTCTTGCAAACTCCAGTCAGTTTCGATTGGTTACAACATCTCCTCCATAACCTCCATCAGTACAGGTGCACCACAGGGCTGTGTGCTTAGCCCCTGCTCTACTCACTTTATACTTATGACTGTGAGGCTAAGCACAGTTCAAATTGCCATATTTAAGTTGCTGACAGCATCACTGTCGTTGGCCAAATCAAAAGTGGCGACAAATTCAGTATATAAGAAGGAGATTGAAAATCTAGCTGAGTGGTGCCACAACGACGACCTCTCACTCAATGTCATCAAAACGTTCCTTTACTGAGTGGTGTTACAACAACAACAACTCACTCAATATCAGCAAGACCAAGGAGCTGATTATTGACTACAGGAGGAAAATAGATGTCCAGGTGCAGTCCTCATCAAGGAATGAGAGGTGGAGACGGTCAGCAACTTTAAATTCCTCGGTGTAATCATTTCAGAGGATCTGTCCTGGGACCAGCACACAGCAGTACCTTTACTTCCTAAGCAGTCTGCAAAGATTCAGCATGACATCTAAAACTTTGACAATCTTCTGTAGATGCATGGTTGACAGTATACCAACTGATTGCATCACGGCCCGGTAAGGAAACACGAATGCCCTTGAATGGAAAAGCCTACAAAAGTTGTGGATACAGCCTAGTCCATCACAGGTAAAGCCCTCCCCACGACTATCCATCAACAAGGACCACCACCCAGGCCATGCTCTCTTCTCGCTGCTGCCATCAGGAAGGAGGTAAAAGAGCCTCAGGATCCACATCACCAGGTTCAGGAACAGTTATTACCCCTCAATCATCAGCCTCTTGGATCAGAGGGGATAACTTTACTCAACTTCATTCACCCCAACAATGAACTGTTCCCCCAAATTATGGACTCAATTTCAAAGACTCTTCATCTCATGTTCTCAATACTTGCTGCTTATTCATTATTTTTCTTTCTTTTTGTATTTCCTCAGTCTACTATCTTTTCCACATTGGAACACCCACAAGAAAGTGAATCTCAGGGTTGTATATGGTGACATATATGTACTTTCATAATAAATTTACTTTGAACTTTCAATTGGAGAGGAACTGGCAAAATGTTGATTGGAAGAGGACACTAGCAGGGATGACGGCAGAACAACAATGGCTGGAGTTTCTGGGAGCTTCAAGTTTTTGAAAGGGAGGACGAGGCAACCATGGCTGACAAGGGTAGTCAAAGACAGCACAAAAGGAAAAGAGAGGGCATATAATAGAGCAAAAATTAATGGGAAAGTAGAGGATTGGGAAGCCTTAAAAACCAAAAAAGGCAATAAGGAGAGAAAAAATGAAACATGAAGGCAAGATGGCCAATAATATAAAAGATGATACCAAAAGTATTTTCAAATCTATGGAGTAAAAGAGAAACGCAAGTGGATATTCTACTTCTGGAAATTGACACAAGAGAGGAAATAATGGGGGGGAGGCAAAGAAATGGCAGACAAACTCACTAAGCTTTTTGCATCAGTCTTTTCTATGGAAGACACCAGCAGTATGCCAGAAATCTGACAGTGTCAGGGGGGTGGGTGCAGGTGCAAGCTTAGTTGCCATTGCCAAGGTGAAGTTGCTTGGGAAGGTGAAAAGTCTGAAGGTAGATAAGTCACCTGGACTAGATGGACTACTCCCACAGGGATCTGAAAGAGGTGGCTGAAGAGACTGTGGAGGCATTAGTAATGATATTTCAAGAATTAATGGATTCTGGAAAGGTTCTGAAGGATTGGAATATTGCAAGTGTCAATCGACTCTTTAAGAAAGATGGGAGGCAAAAGACAGGAAATTATAGGTCAGTTATCCTGACCATAGTTGTTGGTAAGTTGTTAGAGTCCATTATTAAGGATGGTTTCAGGTACTTGGAAGCACATGATAAAATAGGCCGATATCAGCATGAAGAGCTACTAAGAGATTTGAAAGTGGAAGGGGAAGGGGGAGATCCGAAATGATAGGAGAACCTATCATTTCGGATCTCCCCCTCCCACTTTTAAATCTCTTACTAGCTCTTTTTTCAGTTAGTCCTGACAAAAGGTCTCGGCCCGAAACGTTGACTATACCTCTTCCAATAGATGCTGACTGGCCTGCTGCGTTCACCAGCAACTTTTATGTGTGTTGCTTGAAATTCCAGCATCTGCAGACTTCCTTGTGTTTGCAATATCAGCGTGGTTTCTTTTAGAGGAAATCTTAACTGACAAATCTGTTGGAAGTCTTTGAGGAAATAACAGGCAGGATAGACAAAGGAGAGTCAGTGGATATTGTTTACTTGGAGACTGCTAAAAAAGTTAAGAGGCCATAGTATTACAGGAAAGCTACTAGCATGGATAGGAAGTAAAGAGGGGGATTAAAGGGGGCCTTTCATGGTAGCTGCCAGTGACTAATGGTGTCCCACAGGGGTCAGTGTTCAGCCCATTTTCACGTTATATGTCAATGACTTGGATGACAGAAGTTGATGGCTTTGTGACCAAATTTGTGGATACGAAAATATATGGAGGTGCAAGTAGTGTTGAAGAAGTGGGGATTCTACAGAAGGATTTAGACAGATTAGGAGAATGGGCAAAATAGTAGTATATAGAATGCAGTGTAGGGAAGTGTACGATCACGCACTTTGGTAGAAGGAATAAAGGCATAGACTATTTTCTAAATGGAAGACAAATTCAGAATTCAGATACAAAGGGACTTGGGAGTCCTTTTTCAAGAATTCCTAAAGTTTAACTTGCAGGATGAGTCAGTGGTAAGGAAGGCAAATTTTATGTTAGCATTTCAAGAGGACTAAAATATAATAGCAAGGGTGCGATGCTGAGGCTTTATAAGGCATTGGTCAGACCACACTTGGAGTATTGTGAGCAGGTTTGGGCCCCTTATCTAAGAAAGGATGTGCTAGCATTGGAGAAGGTCCAGAAGAGGTTCACGAGAATTATCCCGAGAATTAAAGGGTTAACATATGAAAAATGTTTGATGGCTCTGGGCCTATTCTAACAGGAGTTTAGAAGAATGAGGGTAAAATCTCATTGAAACCTATCGAATACTGAAAAGCCTAGAATGAGTGGACGTGGAGAGGATGTTTCCTATAGTAGGGGAGTTTAGGACCAGAGGGGACAGCCTTAGAACACAATGATGACTCTTTAGAACAGAGATATGGAGAAATTTCTTTAGGTGAATGTGTGAAATTCATTGTCACAGACAGCTGTCAAGGCCAATCATTGGATATATTTAAAGCAGAGGTCGAAAGGTTCTTGATTAGTCAACGTATCAGAAGTTATGGAGAGAAGGCAGGAGATTGGGGTTGAGAGGAATAATAAATCAGCCACGATGGAATGATGAAGCAGACTCAATGAGTCAAATGGCCTAATTCTGCTCCTATGTCTTATGGTAACATTTAAGAGAAGTTTGAATAGGTACTGGATGGGAGGGGTTGGAGGGATATAATCTGGGTGCAGGTAATTTGGACGAATGTGAAGGGCCTGGCCTCCATGCTGTAGTGCTCTTGATTATATTGTGCCTGCTCTTTGACCTTACTGCCCTGTCCCTCAATTCCTCTAATATTCAGGAACCTCTGTCCTGACACCCTTATTCCATAGTGTCAAGACTCCACACCAGCCTCTTATGGGAGATATTGCCAACTGCTTCTGAAAATGCTTTCTTCCACTAGATTATACACATCAGCCCTCTCTGTTAACTTGTCAAAACATTGAAATCAATTTAGTTTGACATGATGTGCCTTGAACAAAACTAAGCTATCTTCCTATTTCGAATTCATAAGTGGGTGTGAATTGCTGAAAAAGATCCCCATCACTGATGTCAGACTGACTGGTTGCAATATGGAGAAGGGATTCACACTTTCACCTGAACAGGGCACCTCCCATTTCCCCCACCTCCGCCAGTTCTCCTGTATCTTGGGAGGAGTGGAATATAATGGAGAGTGCCATAGCAACCGTACCACATCATCCCTCCTCACGATTCAGACTAGGGTGGGACATGTCTCTGAGTAGACTCTCCTACCAGTACCATGTCAATCTCTGATTAGACCATCCAACCAGTACCATATCAATCTCCCAGTAGACTATCCTACCAGTACCGTATCAATCTCTAATTAGACCATCCAACCAGTACCACATCAGTCTCTGATTAGACTATCCTACTAGTACCATATCAATCTCTAATTAGACCATCCAACCAGTACCATAACAATCTCCAAGTAGACCATCCTACCAGTACCACACTAACATTCACTCCAGAAGGCTGAGGAAATTTGGCTTGTCTCAGATGACCCTTGCTGTTAGGTGCTTTCTAAGGGGCATCTACCTGGACACATCATGGCTTGGTACAGCAGCCGCTCTGCGTAAAACTGAAAGAAACTTCACAGGAAGCTGTGAGCACAACTCAGGATATTACAGAAAGCAGGCTCCCCTCCATGGACCCTGTCTACACTTCACACTGCCTCAGGAATGCAGACAATGTATTCAAAATGCCATCCCTCCCAGTCATTTCTTTCCTCTCCTCTCCCAGATGAAAGGAGCTCAAAAGCCTTTGAGCTCATACCACCACACTCAAGGACAGCTCCTATCCTGCTGTTATCAAGGACCCCTTATTAATTCTTTATAAAAATTAAGACAGACTCTTGGTTTACCTACCTGCACTGCACCCTCTCTGTAACTGTAATACCATATTGAGCAATCCAGCTTCTTTTTACCACCTTGATATACAAACCCCATTTCCAGAAAAGTTGGGATATTTTCCATAATGCAATAAAAACAAAAATCTGTGATACGTTAATTCACGTGAACCTTTATTTAACTGACAAAAGTACAAAGAAAAGATTTTCAATAGTTTTAGTGACCAACTTAATTGTATTTTGTAAATATACACAAATTTAGAATTTGATGGCTACAACACACTCAACAAAAGTTGGGACAGAGTTAAAATAAGATTGAAAAGTACACAGTAAAGTCATGCTACTGTGACAATTATAGCCACCTGGGCTGGGGAGTACTTCGGAAAACCATTGTCACTCAACACAGTCCGTCGCTGCATCCAGAAATGCAACTTGAAACTGTATTACGCAAGGAGGAAGCCATACATCAACTCTATGCAGAAACGCCGGCGAGTTCTCTGGGCCCGAGCTCATCTCAGATGGACTGAAAGACCGTGGAACCGCGTGCTGTGGTCAGATGAGTCCACATTTCAGCTAGTTTTCGGAAAAAACGGGCGTCGAGTTCTCCGTGCCAAAGATGAAAACGACCATTCAGATTGTTAACAGCGAAAGGTGCAAAAATCAGCATCTGTGATGGTATGGGGGTGAATCAGTGCCCACGACATGGGTGAGTTGCATGTATGTGAAGGGTCCATTGACTCTGAGGCGTATATTAGGATTTTAGGGAGACATATGTTGCCATCAAAGCGACGTCTCTTCCCGGGACGTCCATGCTTATTTCAGCAGGACAATGCCAGACCACATTCTGCACGGGCTACAACAGCGTGGCTTTGTAGACACAGAGTGCGTGTGCTTGACTGACCTGCTGCCAGTCCAGATCTATCTCCTATTGAAAATGTATGGCGCATCATGAAGAGAAGAATCAGACAACGGAGACCACGGACTGTTGAGCAGCTGAAGTCTAATATCAAGCAAGAATGACAAAATTTCCAATTGCAAATCTACTACAATTAGTACCCTCAGTTCCAAAATGATTAAAAAGTGTTATTAAAAGGAAAGGTGATGTAACATAATGGTAAGCATGCCTCTGTCCCAACTTTTGTTGAGTGTGTTGCAGCCAACAAATTCTAAATTTGTGTATGTTTACAAAATACAATTAAGTTGGTCAGTAAAACTATTGAAAATCTTTTCTTTGTACTTTTGTCAGTTAAATAAAGGTTCACGTGAATTAACATATCACAGATTTTTGTTTTTATTGCATTTTGGAAAATATCCCAACTTTTCTGGAAATGGGGTTTGTACTTGCACACAAATCAAGGGCACGTGAAACAAAAGCGTAGCACACATTACAATCCTACTCTCCATCCTCGTCTGCCGGGGGTACAACCAGCACCATAAGTGACCCCATCCCGAACCATCAGTGTCATATTTAAATACTGTGGATTCTTGTTAATAGTGATCATCCTTTCCCATGCTGCCCCTTTGCCCTTCACACTGAGCAAGTGCTGAAGGTACCCAAGGCTGAAGCAAGCAGCTGCTAGCACTCCGGGACACCACACGCTGACAGCAACGGGGAGGGCAGTCTCAGAGAATGATACCAATGTCAGAGAGCCCACCCTTTCTTGCTGATGTACAGAGCACATACTCTCCATCAACAGATATGGGTGATCATCACAGCCCAGAGAGATCTCTTTCATCCCAGGAATCCAGCCTCTCCACTCATCGCCCACATTTACCAGCTGCCTTTGAAACTGTGTAATATTGGTAAACAGAGAGACCTTGGAGTTCAAGACCAGAGTTCCACAAAAGTGACAACGCAGGTGGTGAAGAAATTCCCTTCGAAGGGCAGGGCACAGACTACAAAAACTGGATGTTCCATTTTGATTTTGAAACACTGGTTAGACCACAGTGACAGTTCTAGTTAACGAAAGACAGGAAGGATGTGGTTATGATGAAGGGAGTGCAGAGGAGATTCACCAGAATCTCTGGGGAGGAGAGGGTTGAGGTTGGGAGCAAGTGGGGGATGGGATCGAGGGGGGCAACGTGGTGGAAGGAAGAGGGATGGGGGGAGGTGTGGGAGGAGATGGCAGAGTGGAGAGGGAGTGAGAGGGGAAGATAAAAGGTGGGGGGGAGAGAGGCGTGGTTAAGAGGGATTTGGAGGTGGGGGTGGGCCGGCGGCAAAAGGGGTTGCAGCGAGATGTGGTGGAGGAAGAGGTGGGGTGGGTTGGAGGGGCGATGGTGGGGGGAGGGGTGAGGTGGGGGCTGTGGTGGCGGAGGGGGTGTGTGGCAGAGGGTGTGTGTGTGGCAGAGGGTGTGTGTGTGGCGGAGAGTGTGTGTGTGGCGGAGAGTGTGTGTGTGGCAGGGGGAAGTGTGTGGAAGGTGAGTGTGTGTGGCAGAGGGGGTGTGTGTGGCAGAGGGGGTGTGTGTGTGGTGGCGAGGGTGTGTGTGTGGCGGAGGGTGTGTGTGTGGCGGGGGTTGTGTGGCGGGGGTGTGTGTGGCAGGGGGGTGTGTGGCAGGGGGGTGTGTGGCAGGGGGGTGTGTGGCGGGGCGGTGTGTGGCAGAGGGTGTGTGTGGGTGTGTGGCGGAGGGTGTGTGTGTGGCGGAGGGTGTGTGTGTGGCGGGGGGGGTGTGTGGCGGGGGGGGTGTGGCGGGGGGTGTGTGTGGCGGCGGGTGTGTGTGGCGGGGGGTGTGTGTGTGGCGGGGTGTGTGTGTGGCAGGGGGTGTGTGTGGCAGGGGGTGTGTGTGGCAGGGGGGTGTGTGGCGGAGGGGGTGTGTGGCGGAGGGGGTGTGTGGCGGGGGGTGTGTGGCGGAGGGGGTGTGTGTGGCAGGGGGGTGTGTGGCGGGGGGTGTGTGGCGGGGGGGGTGTGGCGGGGGGGTGTGTGGCGGGGGGTGTGTGGCGGGGGGGTGTGTGGCGGGGGGGTGTGTGGCGGGGGGTGTGTGGCGGGGGGTGTGTGGCGGGGGGGTGTGTGGCGGGGGGGTGTGTGGCGGGGGGGTGTGTGGCGGGGGGTGTGTGGCGGAGGGGGTGTGTGGCGGAGGGGGTGTGTGGCGGAGGGGGTGTGTGTGTGGCAGGGGGTGTGTGTGGCAGGGTGTGTGTGTGGCAGGGGGTGTGTGTGGCAGGGTGTGTGTGTGGCAGGGGGTGTGTGTGTGGCAGGGGGTGTGTGTGTGGCAGGGGATGTGTGTGTGGCGGGGATGTGTGTGGCAGGGGATGTGTGTGGCAGGGGATGTGTGTGGCAGGGGGTGTGTGGCAGGGGGTGTGTGGCGGAGGGGGTGTGTGTGTGGCAGGGTGTGTGTGTGGCAGGGGTGTGTGTGGCAGAGAGGGTGTGTGTGGCAGAGAGGGTGTGTGTGTGGCAGAGGGGGTGTGTGTGTGGCAGAGGGGGTGTGTGGCAGAGGGGGTGTGTGTGTGGCAGAGGGGGTGTGTGGCAGAGGGGGTGTGTGGCGGGGCGGTGTGTGGCGGGGCGGTGTGTGGCGGGGCGGTGTGTGGCAGACGGTGTGTGTGTGTGTGTGTGGCGGGGTGTGTGTGGCAGGGGGATGTGTGGCAGGGGGTGTGTGTGGCAGGGGGTGTGTGTGGTAGGGGGTGTGTGTGGCAGGGGGGTGTGTGGCGGGGGGTGTGTGGCGGGGGTGTGTGGCGGGGGTGTGTGGCGGGGGGTGTGTGGCGGGGGGTGTGTGGCAGGGGGTGTGTGTGCGGCAGGGGGATGTGTGTGGCAGTGGGTGTGTGGTGGAGGGGGTATGTGTGTGGCGGAGAGTGTGTGTATGGCAGGGGGTGCGTGTGGCGGGGGTGCGTGTGGCGGGGGTGCGTGTGGCGGGGGTGCGTGTGGCAGGGGTTGCGTGTGGCAGGGGTTGCGTGTGTGTGTGGCGGGGGGTGTGTGTGTGTGTGGCGGGGGGTGTGTGTGTGTGGCGGGGGTGTGTGGCAGGGGTGTGTGCGTGGCAGAGGGGTGCGTGGCGAGGTGCGTGGCGGGAGTGTGCGGCAGAGAGGGGGTGTGCGGCAGAGGGCAGGTGTGGCGGGGGGGTGTGGTGGAGAGGGAGTGTGTGGTAGTGGGGAGGGAGTGGAGAAGGAGGAGAGAGGTCAGGTGAGGAGTGGGAGGTGGGGGGCCTGGGGTGTGGGTGGGGTTCAATCCTTGAGTGGATGCTGCTTCAGAAAATGGCACCTTTTGCCATCAGATTCTGTAGATTTATGCTAAAGCCACTGGTTGACAGTGTTTTGCCAAAAGTAAGTTGACTCAACTTAGTGAGAGGATGCAAATTGTGCTGAATTCCCTGCCTCCTAGATACTGCCCCATCGTACCAACCAGGCATTCCAGCATAAATCAATCAGCTTTCTGAAACCGGATGATGGAATTTCGGACTCTCTTTCTGTTTTGTGAACCAGATGGCAGCAGCTGATCATCATCGGATCAGGTTAATCCAGCCTCGCTCACTGGGATGACGGCATATTGTAAACACCATCATAATCCCCTCAGATCAACCCGCAAACACCACACACAGCACACAGTTTCTGCAAAACTCACTCAACCACAAAATGACACTGCAAAAGCCATTCAGCCCATCATGTTTAACCTGGCTCTTTGAAAAAGCTGTTGCTCTCTTTTTTTTTACAAATGACAACAATTCCTTTCCAACATTTAATCAATTCCCTTTTCAAATTCATTATTGAATTACTTGGAATTTGTTGAAACACACAAAATGCTGAAGGAACTCAGCAAATTATTCAGCTTTTATGAGAAGTCTCGGGCCCAAACCACCAAATTTATTTCCTTGCATTAGATGCTGCCTGACTTGCTAAGTACTCCAACCACAAACAAGAGAACATTTGCAGATGCTGGAAATCCAAGCAACACACACAAAATGCTGGCCCGAAACGTTGACTGTACTCTTTTCCATAGATGCTGCCTGGCCTGCTGAGTTCCTCCAGCATTTTGTGTGTGTTGCTTTGCTGAGTTCTCTAGCATTTTGTGTACTTTACTCAAGATTCCCAGCATCTGTTGATTCTCTTGTGTTTATGGTGTGCCCTGAACTGGGTCTCTGTTTCAGCTCACACAAATGTTTACAGAATCAACGTCAGTCGCTCTCCCTCCTTGTCTGAAATCAGTATCTTTCTCAGTTTCTTCTAATAGTGGTCCCAAAGTCAGAGTCCTTCAGTTAAAGTGAAATTAGCCCCTCTTGTTCCCATAAAATATGGACCCTCTAGCTTACCTTAAACTAAATCATGTTCTTCTGGTACCTCAGATTAGTGGTCCCCAACACTCCCTCCAATCAGCAGCCAGTCCTTTGCTTCCTCAGTGCCCATCACTGACTGGTCAGCCTCCCTCTGACTGTCAGCGGGTCTCTGCCCTTTCCTGACAGCAGACATGCTCCTGTCATTGCCACTTGAGTTCATTGTTACTTATGAGTCACCTCTCACCTTTTTTTGTTCTGAAGTCATCAGTGGCAAGTTTCCGTTCGGACACATTCCCCCTCACCCCCCCCCCCCCCACTGCTACGCTTCAGCACACCAAACCGGAGATTTGCACTCGTATTGTCAGCGTGAGTCAACAGTCTCCTGGCTTCCTGGGGATCAGTAGTCAGCACCTCACAATACTCTGCAGGTTCTGTGCACTCAACGGACAATCCCGTCACAGCTCAGCAACAGTTGTTTCCTTCTGCCACCTCTACCAAGGATCTCAGAAAAGTGTTTTCTTGTGACGTGTTTGATCTCTGTTCTGTAGAGAGATGGGGGGGTGGTGTAGTGAGAGACAGCAAAAGTACAGGGAGAGGGAACAAAGAGACAGAGAGGGGGCAGCAAAGAAGACAAGTGATTGGACCCTGAGACTTAGCAGTGAGAGTCCAGCAGGTTCTTTCATCTGGCTGAGCTTGTTTAGCTTGTAAAACATCGACCATACAGCAAAGATAAAGGCCCTTCAGCCCACAGTGTCTGCACTGACCATGATCCCAAACTCAATCTCTTCTGCCTTGCATGATCCACATCTCTCCATTCTATGTTCTAAAATACTCTTAATTCCATTCATCAACGTCATTATATGCCACTTCATATGACATTGGTGATAATCTGTCTTTAATCTGAGAAGCTCTAATCAGCTCTTCAAAACTTTTGCCTGTCCATCTCTTGATGAGTCTGCCTCTGTGACTCAGAAGGGAAAGGGGGAGAAGAGACATGCTGTGGCAATAAGAGATTCATTACGGACAGGAAGATCTGTGGGTGAGAAAGAGATTCCTGGAAGGTATGTTGTCTCCCAGGTGCCATTTCGGATCAAGCCTCAGCATTCTTAAGTGGGAGGTGAACAGCCAGAGGTCGTGGTCCACGTAAGTACCAATGACATGGGTAGAACGAGTGACGAGGGTCTGCATAGGGAGTTCAGGGAGTTAGGTGCCAAGTTAAAAGGCAGGACCTCCAGGGATGTGATTTCAGGATTGCTACCTGTGAGGCCAGAACTCGGAAGATTATGCAGCTTAATATATGGCTAAGTAGTTGGAGCAGGAGGACATTAGAATTTTAGATCACTGGGCTCTCTTCCAGGGAAGGTGGGACCTGTAAAGAAGGACAATTTGCACGTGAACTGGAGGGAGAGTAATATTTTAGCAGGAAGGTTTGTTAGTGCTGCATGGTGGGGTTTGCAGGGGGATGTGGACCAGAGTGCCAGAACAGTTAGTGGAGAGCAACACACATAAAAGTTAATCTCTTACTAGCTCTTCTTTCATTTAGTCCTGACGAAGGGTCTCGGCCCGAAATGTCGACTGTACCTCTTCCCAGAGATGCTGCCTGGCCTGTTGCATTTACCAGCAACTTTTATGTGTGTTGCTTGAAATTCCAGCATCTACAGATTTCCTCGTGTTTGAGTTATTGGAGAGGTTGTGGAGGCAGATGTTGCTAAGACCTCAGACAAAGTCAGGAATCAGAAGGTTGAGCATGGTGCGACTAGTGTCCTGAGTTGCGTATATTTCAATGCAAGAAGTGTAGGAAGGACAGATGAGCTCAGGGAATGGATCAACACCTGGAATTATGACACTGTAGCCATTAGTGAGAAGGGGCAGGACTGGCAGCTCAATAATCTGGGATTCCATTGTTTTAGACGTAACAGAGCAGGAGGGATTAAAGGAGGAGGGATGGCATTAGCAGTTAGGGAATATGTCACATCAGTGCTCCGTCAGGAAAGACTAAAGACCAGGCCAGTCTGTAAAAAAATCACTAAGCAACTACCATCAACAGATCACTTGCAATACCAGAGGAAACAATACATTGGACCATCGCTACACCACCATCAAGAATGCCTACCGTGCTATTCTACGCCCTCACTTTGGGAAGTCTGATCACCTTGTCGCACTTCTACTCCCCAAGTATAGACAGAGACTGAAGACTGCAGCACCAGCAGTGAGGACCGAGAAGGTATGGACAAGGGAAGCACAGGAGTGCCTACAGGACTTCTTTGAATCGGTGGACTGGACTGTTTTCAGGGATTCATCTTCGAACCTGGATGAGTACGCTGCAGTTGTTATCGACTTCATTAAAAACTGTGTGGATGAGTGTGTGCCTACAAAGACTTACTGTACATTTCCAAACCAAAAGCCATGAATGAATCAGGAAGTACATCATTTGCTGAAAGCTAGATCTGTGGCATTCAAGTCTGTCAACCCAGGCCTGTACTGGAAAACCAGGTATGATTTGCGGAGGGCTATTTCAAGGGTGAAGGGACAATCTCGGATGAGGTTGGAGGCAACATCAGATGCACGGCAACTCTGGCAGGGTCTACAAGACATTACTTCCTGCAAAACGAAACCCAATAGCATGAATGGCAGCAATGCTTCACTACCAGATAAACTCAACACCACCTATGTATGCTTTAAAAGGGAGAACACAACTACAGCTGCTGCACCTGATGACCCTGTGATCGCCGTCTTACAGGCCGATGTTCGACTGAACCCTTGCAATGCGGAAGGTCCCGATGGAGTACCTGGTAAAGCTCTGAAAACCTGTGCCGACCAACTAGCAGCAGTATTCAAGGACATTTTCAACCTCTCACTGCTATGGGCGGAAGTTCCCACTTACTTCAAAAAGGTACCAATTATACCAGTGCCTAAGAAGAATAATGTGGGCTGCCTTAATGACTATCACCCGGTAGAACTGATATCGACAGTGATGAAATGCTTTGAGAGGCTGGTCATGACTAGACTGAACTCCTGCCTCAGCAAGGACCTGGACCCATTGCAATTTGCCTTTCTCCGCAATAGATCAACGGCAGACACAATCTCAATGGCTCTCCACACGGCTTTAGACCACCTGGACAACACAAGCACCTACGTCAGGATGATGTTCATCGACTGTAGCTCAGCATTTAATACTATCATTTCCACAATCCTGATTGAGAAGTTGCAGAACCTGGGCCTCTGTACCTCCCTCTGCAACTGGATCCTCGACTTCCCAACCAGAAGACCACAATCTGTGTGCATCGGTGATAACATATCCTCCTCGCTGACGATTAACACTGGTGCACCTCAGAGGTGTGTGTTTAGCCCACTGCTCTACTCTCTATATACAAATGACTGTGTGACTAGGCACAGCTCAAATATCATCGATAAATTTGCTGACGATACAACCATTGTTGGCAGAATCTTAGGTGGTGATGAGAAGGTGTACAGAAGTGAGATATGCCAACTAGTGGAGTGGTGCCGCAGCAACAACCTGGCACTCAACGTAAGACGAAAGAGCTGATTGTGAACTTCAGGAAGGGCAAGATGAAGGAACATATACCAATCCTCATAGAGGGATCAGTAGTGGAGAGAGTGAGCAGCTTCAAGTTCCTGGGAGTCAAGATCTCTGAGGATCTAACCTGGTCACCACATAGTTATAAAGGCGGCAAGACAGTGGCTATACTTCATTAAGAGTTTGAAGAGATTTGGCATGTCAAGAAATACACTCAAAACCTCTATAGATGTACCATGGAGAGAATTCTGACAGGCTGCATCACTGTCGGGTATTGGGGGGGGGGGGAGGGGCTACTGCACAGGACCAAAAGAAGCTGTAGAAGGTTGTAAATCTACTCTGCTCCATCTTGGGTACTAGCCTACAAAGTACCTAGGACATCTTCAGGCAGCAGTGTCTCAGAAAGGCAGCGTTCATTATTAAGGACCTCTAGCACAAAGGGACATGTCCTTTTCTCACTGTTACCATCAGGTAGGAGGTACAGAAGCCTGAAGGAACACACTCAGCGATTCAGGAACAGCCTCTGCCATCCAATTCCTAAATGGACATTGAATATTTGGACTACCTCACTTTTTTAAAAATATACAGTTTTCTGTTTTTGCACATTTTTAAAATCTATCCAATATACGTAATTGATTTACTTGCTTATTTTTTTTCTCTGCTAGATTACGTATTGCATTGAACTGCTGTTGCTAAGTTAGCATATTTAACGTCACATGCGGTGATAATAAACCTGATTCTGATTCTGAGAACTTGACTAGTGAGGCGTTATGAGTGGAACTGAGAAATAAGAAAGTTATGACCTTGTTAATGCTATATTACAGACAGCCAACAGTCGGCAAGATTCAGAGGAACAAATTTGTACAGAGATCACAGACTGTTTCAAGAAACATAAGGTTATTATGTAATCATTTTGAAGATTTAATAAAAATTATATTAAAAAAAAAGAAACATAAGGTTGTTGTAGTAGGTGATTTTAACTTTTCACGTATTGACTGGGCCTCCCATACTGTAAAAGGACTAGATGGGATGGAGTTTGTCAAATGTGAACAGAGAAGTTTCCTTCAATAGTACACAGAAGTCCCAATGAGAGAGTGTATGATGCTGGATCTTCTATTAGGGAATGAGGCAGGGCAGGTGACAGAAGTTTGTGTAGTGGAACACTTTGCATCCAGTGACCACAACGCTATTAGTTTCAAAGTGAATATGCAAAAATATGGTCAATTTTGATGGTATCAGAAAAAATCTGGCAAGTGTCGATTTGGACAGGCTGTTTTCTGGCAAAGGTGTATTTGGAAAGCGGGAGGCCTTCAAAAATGAAATTTTAAGAGTACAAAGCTTGTATGCGCCTGTCAGAATAAAAAGGTAAAGATAACAAGTGTCGGGAACACACATAAAATGCTGGTGGAACAATTCGTTGAAAGTGACTTCACAGGCAGATAGTGTCGTAAAGAAAGCTTTTGGCATATTGGCCTTCATAAATCAATGTATTAGCTACAGAAGTTGGGATGTTATGTTGAAGTTGTACAAGACATTGTTGAAGTATTTGGAGTATTGTGTGCAGCTTTGGTCACCTACCTACAGGAAAGGTCTAAGTAAGGTTGAAAGAGTGCAGAGAAAATTTAAAAGTATATTGCCAGGATTGGAGAGACCTCAGTTATAAGAAAGATTGAATAGGTTAGGACTGTATTCTTCAGAACATACAAGATTGAGAGGAGATTTGATGGAGGTATACAAGATTATGAGGGCTATAGATAGGGTAAATGCAAGCAGGTTTTTTCCACTGAGGTTGGGTGGGACTACAACCAGAGGTCATGGGTTATGAGTGAAAGGTGAAAAGTTTAAGGGAAACATGAGAGGAAACGTCTTCACTCAGAGGGTCGTGAGAGTGTGGAATGGACTGCCAGTATGTGGGGCATGCAAGCTCGATTTCAACATTTAAGAGAAGTTTGGACAGGTACATGGATACGGTGGTGGTGGGGGGGGTGGGGGCTATGGTCCCGGTGCAGGTAGATGGTTATAAGCAGTCTAAACGGTTTTGGCATGGACTAGATGGGCCAAAGGGCTGTTTCTGTGCTGTACTTCTCTCTGGCTCTATGATCACCCTGTGTGCATTTGGTTTCTCCTGTGAGGAAGAGACCACATTGAGAACACCAAATGCAGGACACGGGACTGAGGAAATGCCAGTTAAACATTGTCTCACCTGGAAAGACCATTTTCATCCTTGGATACTGGAAAGAGATGAAAGGACGAAGATGGAAGAGTGGATGTGAAGGGAACAGTCTCAGTGAAATGCTCAAAAGACAGGAGAGGGGAGATGCGTCTGGTGATGGAATTTCTTTACAGTGGATGTAAATAGTAGAGAATGACCTGTTAAATATGGAGGCTGCTGGAGTACGCCAACAGACGTTCACACATAATGTGACTATTCTTTGTTGTACTGTCTCGTGTAAGTAGCCTATTCCATTTTCCCAGGTCCCCCAACTCCATCCTATTTGCTCCAATCATGCCTTTCCACACAGATGCCTCTGAAATATCTTCCTTCATCCTAAACCATAACCTTACCACTTTTATTGTCAACAAAATCCTTGACCAAATCTCATCCATTTTTCATGCCCCTGCTCTGAACCTCTCTCCCCCAGACAAAACAAGAATAGAGTGTCCCTGGTCCTCACCTTCCCCCCCACCAACCTCCATATTCAAGAGATCATTCTTCACAATTTCTGCCACCTTCAATGAGATTCCACCACCAGTCACGTCTTCCTTTCTCCTCCCCTTGAACTACATCTTGGAATGCTGAGCTGCCACTCACCTACGTCACAATGGTTCCAACAATATCATATTCTCACATAGCGATCAATGATCTAACTTCATTGAACCTTACCACTCAGGCTCCTTGAATAGATACAACTTCCCTTCCAATCTTCCCATGTGTCCTCTTGTGCTGATGCCTCTCTGCCCTACAACTGACCCAGTTTCCTTCTATATCTGACTGAACTTTACAAGCTAAACATCTCTGTCCATCCCTCTGTTAAATAAAAGCTATTGGACCGTTCTAGCTCAGGTCCCATCTGTCCTGCTTGTACGGGTCTCACCTACCTCAGAAACATTCCCAATTATCCTGAACTCTAAAGCCCTCCTTCCTGCACCATCCCTTTAGCTACGCAATCATCTGACCTGTCTTCCTGTTCCTGCACTTAGGAACACGTAGCACTGTAAGTAATCTGGAAGTTTAAACTTTAGGGACCTTCAGCTACTACCTTGCTCCCTAAATTCCTGTTGCAAGAGCCCCCCCCCCCGCTTCCTCTACCCATAACATTGACACTGACATGTATCACAACCGCTGGTTATTCACCCTCCCCTTTCAGAATGTCCTGCAGTTCACTCTGAGACATTATAGCTCCTGGCACCAAGAAGGCAACATACTACCCAGCAGAATCATTTGCAGCCACAGAAATGACTGACTGCTCCCTTCACTATCGAGTCCCCTCAGGTTCCAGCATAACCGAGCCTTTTCCCTCTCCAGTGCAGCAGAGCCAACTGTGGTGCTACAAGCTTGGTTGTTGTTGCTGTCTGCTGAGAGGCTTTTCCCCAATCAATGGTATTGAATACTGTATATCCAATATATTCAGTACTACATCTGTGCACTTTCTGCAAAGGAAACCATATGATTGCTCAGTCTGCGGTCTACAGCAAATAAACACTTCCAGCATATATAGTCTGTGGAAAATTAAATCTCAGGCTTCAGACAGTTTGCAAGTGTTAACAGTTTAGCTGCTGTAGTGATCCAGTATCACATTGCCTTTAGCTGGAAAATAATGTCCTTTCCAATGAAAGGTCACTGATACAGACTGTCTCCCTTTTCATGCACACTGCATGACCTACTGTGCAACTCCAAAAATTCAGTTACTCAACAAAGCATCATACAGGCCATCACTGGATACAAACGCCCAGCTTTCGAACAAGCTCCCAGAATGCTCCCAAATTTAAAAGACCAATACAAGAATGTACACTCGTTCTTACAAATGGTAGGTTTTCTCTCTCCCTCTTGTCTCTATTGAACAGCCCAATCTCCATCAGAACAGGTGCAGCTCAGGGATGTGTGCTTAGCCCCCTGCTCTACTCGCTTTACACCTGTGACTGTGGTTAAGCACAGCTCCAATACCATATACAGGTTTGCTGATGACACCACTGTTGTGGGTTGTATAAAGGTGGTGATGAATCAACATTCAAGAGGGAGATTGAAAATTTGCTTGAGTAGTGCCATAACAACAACCTCTCACTGAATGTCAGCAAGACAAAGGAACTGATTGTAGATGTCAGGAGAGGAAAGCCAGAGGTCCATGAGCCAGTAAATCATCGGAAGATCAGAGGTGGAGAGGGTCAGTAACTTTAAATTCCTGGGTGTCATTATCTCAGAGGACCTGTCCTGGACCCATCATATGAATGTAATTGCAAAGAAAGCACTGCAGCGCTTCTACTTCCTGAGGAATCTGTGGAGATTCGGCATGTCATCAAAAACCTTGGCAATCCTCTATAGGTGCGTACAGTATTGTAAAGTGTGCCGACTGGCTGCATGGGAACACCAATGCCCTCGAGTGGAAAATCCTACAAAAGGTAGTGGATTCAGCCCAGTACATCATGGTAAAACTCTCCCAACCACTGAGCACATCTTAATCAAATGCTGTCGTAGGAAAGCAGCAACCATTATCAAAGATCCTCACCACCCAGGCCATGATCTTTTCTCGCTGCTATCATCAAGTAGAAGGTACTATAGCCTCAGGATTCACACCACCAGGTTCAGGTACAGTTACAACTCCTCAACCATCAGGCTCTTGAAAAAAGGGGATAACTACACTCATCTTTTGAGATGTTCCCACAGCCAATGATCTCACTTTAAAGACTCTTTATCTTGTTATTTCATGTTCTTGCTATTTATTTATATTTTCATTTGTACAGTTTGTTGTCTTCTATGTTCCTGCTCTTTCATTGATCCTGTTTACAGTTACTATTCTATAGATTCGCTGAGTATGCCCCCAGGAAAAAAGAATCTCAGGGTTGTATATGGTGACATGTGTGTACCCTGATAATAACTTTAATCAATTGGTTGCTCCTCTGGCGGTCTGTGGAGGTCACAGACTCTGCCCGTGCAGGACGAGGGTTCAGTGAGTGAGGGGGTAAGAGGTTTGTGAGGCAGTGCAGTCTTTTCATGTTGCCATTGGGTCTCATGTTCCCAACACACCGACGCAAGGCTCTGTGTGAATACTGAGAGTAACTGTGGGAAATGGATTCTCTGGAACCAGTGGGGAGGTTGCACCTTCTCCTCAGAGCTTCAAGCTTCAAATTCTTTCAACTCCTTCAGAGCTTCAACTTCAAGTTCCAGGGCATCAGACCCGGGCCAATACATCGATGTAACCATGAAGAAAGCATGCCAGTGGCTTTACCACATTAGGAGTTTCAGGGGATTTGGTACATCACCGAAGACCCTTGCAGATTTCTCAGGTGTACAGTGGAGAGTAGTCCGACTGATTGCATCACCGCCTCATATGGAGGCTCCAACGTACAGGATCACTAGAGGCCATAGGCTCAGCCAGTCCTATCACAGGAACAACCCTCATCACCGAGAACATCTGCAACAGGCAGTGCCTCAAGAAGGCAGCATCCATCAACAACAATGCTTACCATCCAGGAGATGCTCTCTTCTCATTACTACCATTGGGGAGGAGGTACAGGAGTCTCAATGATTCAGGAATAGCCTTTTCCCCTCTGCCTTTGGATTTCCGAACAGTCCATGGACCTATGAACACTACGTCACTCCTCCTTTTGTTTTGTAGTGTTTATTTTCTAATTCATAGCAATTTTTTGTCTTTGTGCTGTACTGCAGGTACAACATAACAAATTTTCCAAACAGAGGAGAGAATATATTAGACCTGCTTTATACAATGTCCTTGAAGTTAACAAGGCTATCCCTCGTCCTCAGCTCAGATACTCAGACTATATTTCCATATTGTTAATCCCTGCATATAGACCACTGGTTTAACAAGTCAAACTAGATCTTAGGGAGATCAGGATCTGGCCAGAAGGTGCCACCTTAGTGCTGCAGGACTGCAGAATATTCAGGGAGCTGGCTACATATGATCATCACATCAAGACTGATAAATATGCAGGATTGGTGGCTGGCTACATAAGATGCATTGAGGACGTTTCCGTGATTAAACACTACACTGCTAGGGCAAATCAGAAACCATGGCTGACTGCAGAGGTCCGTGCGTTCCTTAGAGATTGGGATACCACCTTCAGATCAGGGAACAGGATAAATAAAGTCAGCAAGAGCCGTGCTCTCCCATACCATCAGGAACCCAAAGTGAGAGCACTCTCCGCAGATACTTTTGTGACACCAGGGACACGCGGTACACATGGCAAGGTATACAAACCATAACCGATTACAATTCCACCCTGCGCGTCAACGACAGCGACGCCTCCCTTCCTGACAGGGTAAGCGCTTTCTATGCATGATCTGACGCACTGAATGATGTGACTGAGGAAAGCCGCTTCTCTTCCTGAGAAACAGGCAACCTGCCTGGCCACAGCCGAGGCAAGGATGACCCTAATGAGGGTGAACCCACGCAAAGCTGCACAGCCGGACAACGTACCTGGTCAGGTTCTGAGGGACCGTGTGGCCCAGCTAACAGAGGTCTTAACAAACATCTTTACTATCTCGCTAAAACAGTTCACTGTCCCTACAGGCTTCAAAGCAGCCACCACCAGTCCAGTGCCCAAGAGATCAAGAGTCAATGGCCTAAATGATTACCGTCCTCTGGCACTGACTTCAACGACCATGAACTGCTTTGAGTGGCTGGTAATGGATCGTATAAAATCCCACCTTCCAGCTACATTGGACCCTTTGCAGTTCGCCTACCACTCAAACTGGCCCTCTAATGATGCCATAGCCTCAGCCCTCCACTCCATCTTGTCCCACCTAGAAACATCTTCGTGGGCCAGGACGTTGTTCATCGACTTCAGCTCAGTGTTTAACACAGTCATCCCTTACAGGCTGGTGGGTAAACTGTCCTCTTTAGAACTCAACACCCATTTCTGAAACTGGATCTTGGATTTCTTGAAGATAAGACCTCAGTCAGTTCGAGTTTCCAGTTCTCAAACTCCATGATGCTGAGCACTGGTGCCACTGTAGGGTTGCGTGCTCAGTCCGCTGCTGACTCACGATCGCACTGCCAGATTCAGCTCAAAATGCATCATCAGGTTCGCTGATGATACAATAGTGGTTGACCTCATCAGCAACAATAATGAGTCATAATATGGAGAGGAGGCAGAGAGGTTTGTCAAATGGTGTGAGAACAACTGATTCTCAACTTGGACAAGACAAAAGGGATGATTGTGGACTTCAGGAAGGCACAGGTCAACTACTCTCCAATGCACTTCAATGGATCTGCTGTGGAGAGCGAAGTACACAAAGTTCCTCGGTGCGCATATAATGGATGACTTAACCTAGATCCACAACACCTCCTCACCAGTCAAGAAGGCACAGCAGTGTCTATACTTTCTGAAGAGATTGAGACATGCAAGGCTCCCTATCCCCATTCGAACAGTTTTCTTCAGGAGCACCATCCAGGGTGTCCTGTCTGCCTGCATTGTGTGGAACAGAAGCTGCAAGGCATCGGACCCTACAGAGGATAGTAAAATCTGCCGAGATCTCCATCCCTCCCCCATCTGTGACATCGATCAGCAGCATTACAGGTGAACGAACCAAAGCATTGTTGAGGATCCCTGCCACCCATCCCACAATCTCTCTGACCCACTACCATCAGGAAGGAGGTACAGAAGCATCAGGACTAGGACTGCCAGACTGAGTAACAGCTTCTTCCCTCAATGCACCACCATGTTCTCATCACTAGGGCAGTGAGCTGTTTACTGTTCACCTGCGCTGTGCTTCACTACATTCGTTTTGAATTATATTTTATTTACTTATTTATAGTATAAAAGTTTGGTTTATGTGCTGTGTGCGATAAATGTTGTGTAGACGCACTGCAGTCCAGAGGAACGTGGTTTCGTTTGGTTGTAGATATGTCGTCAGATGACAATAAACTTGAACTTGACTTTGGGTTTCTTATTCATGCTATGGGGTTTCTTGTTTTGTTGTTGTCTGTGAAGAGTGAGAATTTCAAGTTGTATACTGCATACATTATCTGATATTAAACTGAACCATTTGAACAGCCAGTTTTGCTATTGACCGTTAAAAGTCAGCTCTTACATTTAGGAAGGATGAGCCACAAGTTTGCTCTTTCAGGGTCAAAGCATTCTCTGCTGTAAGCAACCACATGCTGCTGCATCAGAGAATAAATACACTACAGTACATGACCAACACCTTCAGTCAAGTACAGGAAATCAGTGGCTAAAAACGTGATCTGTAACTGGCACAAATCCACTGTCAAACCGTGTCACACAGCTGTCAAAAGGAAAATAGTGCACTGATTGAAGAACGTGCCTTTGTCCTGTGTAGAAATGGTTGAATATTCTTTTTGTTGTGACAATGCATCTCTACATTCTAATGTCCGAAGTCACACACCACCAGGTTCAGGAATAACTACCTTCCTTCGACCATCTGGTTCCTGAACCACCTGCACAATCCTAAGCACTACCTCAGTATAGCAACACTGTCCCTTTTGTGTTTTTTTTGTTCTTGCATTTTATATATATATATTAAAAAAACTTGTGTTAATTGATGTTTTCCTTCTGAATGCCATGTACTTGATGCTGAGTGTCTGTGATGCTGCTGCAGATGAGTTTTTACATTACACCTGTGCACACATGTACTTGTGGAGATGATAATAAAGTTGACTTCCCTTAACGTACCACCTACTCTGCATTCCAGAATGCTGGAGTGAGCTTTATTTAGCTGCATTGCGATAAGATATTGCCTGACCTCTTGAGAGCATTTAAGGTAACATTCATCAGTAAACAGTGCCAACGGTACAGTCACTCTGTATTTTTAACCGGCCAGATACACTCCTGATGTAAGGCACATGGAATGCATGAGACTGTTCTAACCTGTGAATTTGTTCATTCTCAGTGTGAATCTACAGCACCATTTCGTCCTGGTAGACACTGCTCTTTTTCTCTTATTCAGAATCAAAATTAGGTTTAATATCACCAGCATATGTTATGGAATTTGTTAACTTTGTGGCAACAGTACAATGCAACACATGGTAATAGAGAGAAAAAAAAACTCTTAAATAAATAAATAAACACACACACACACACACACACACACACACACACACACACACACACACACACACACACACACACACACACACACACACACACACACGTACTTATATTTAAATAGTTAAATTACAAGAAGTTAAGCAGAAGTTAGTCACCAACAGTCAGTCTGTGACTCCAGGCCAGTCGCAGGCATTTGGCACAGGTCCCAGATTGCTTGAAAGCAAAATTCCACAATGTGACCAGCATGCTTGTATGATCTTGCTGCAAGATATCCAGCTGGTAAACATGGCCATGGTCAGCTCCAGTAATCACTCAAAATACCATGACAGCTCTAACTCATTCAAAGAATAAACTCTCGAGTGTTGGTATTCACACAGGCAGGCCAGCCAAACAGCTCAGAAAGCCTTCCTATCTTCCCAACATCAGTGCTGCTGTGACACACTACACCTTTTCCTGAGAAACAGTTCCACAGGCTTTGCAATTTTCACACCTTATAACTCCCTTCACAAGTTTGTTTTAACATGCATGAACAGAGCAACCAACAGATACTGGCAAGCTAAAAAGTAGAATAACCTGCAGATTCTAGAAATCTAAAATCAAAGCAGAAAATGCCAAAAATGCTCAGCTGGATCAAGCAGTGTTTCCCCTAGCAGATGAGTGTCTCCCGCAATCTTATTTCAGAAGCTGCAGGGACTGGAATGGAGTTTTGCAGAGCAACCGTAACTGCAGAGTGCGCCGAGCAGAAGTAGCTCAGCAATGCCCGCCTTCTGTTCTCTAACTCATCGTTATCCTCAAAAGGAAGCCATAGTTTGCTCATCGCTGCTTTATTAGGAGCAGATAATGTGGAAGCACTGTAGCACAGTTTGTAGAACTCCTGCCTCACAGCTCCAGAGGTTCAATCCTGACCTTGGGAACTACGGCATAGAAACTCCACGAGACGTGGCACTATGGCAGCAGAGCTACAGATGGGAGCAGTATGCTCAAAGAGCCTGGCAGGGGTTGGCAGGAATAGCCTGGGTAGGACTGAGGGTGCCCACACCATGGAGCCATGTTGTAGCAAAATGCCTCCCTCGCACAAGTCGCCCAAGAGTTATCAATGTGATTGTTGCTGTTGTGGAGTGCCGTCGAGTCATTGTTGACTCATAGTGACCCTATAGATACTGTAGTTGTCCACAGGGTTTCCGTGGCAAGATTTGTGGTAGATTGCTTGGCCGTTCTTCCGCACAGATACTGCTGCTGCCGAGGTTGGGACCCAGCCGGATTCGAACTCAGCACTATCTGCCTTGAAGTCCCGTACTGATGCCACTACACCAACACTAGCTGGGCCAAATGTGGTTAATTCAAGGTGATTAGTTCAACACAAAAAGAGCCTCTGTCTGTCATGTGCACGTACTGGGGTACAGACTCTCACTGGCGCACATACACACAACAATCCCATCCACCACTCTCGTGGCCTTTCAGTCAGAAGCCGGATGCTGACTGAAGCTTGCTTACCGTTCCACTCCATGCACAACTCCTGAGACAATGAAGCACCCATGCCTTCATGCCGCAAAACCAATACAACAGCTGCACAGTGTCAAATAACAATCGGGCCCCAAAAGTGCCAGGCAATGGTCTGAGAATTGAATGACCTGATCTGGACCTCCAATGCCATTATCAAGTCTACCTTCATCAATTGACAGAAACTCAGCAAGACCACTAAATAACATGGCTACAAGAACAGGTCAAAGACCAGCTGACTCAACTCCTAATACCCCAAGCTTTTCCGTTACCTACAAGGATATTCATGGTATACACTCTACTAGATGAATGCAGAGCTTGATGCAATCTTCAGAGAATGGATCAATTTGTATGGCAGCCCCTCAAAGTGAAATTATTATCAATGTACATATACATCACCATATACAACCCTGAGATTCATTTTCTTGCAGGAATACTCAATGAATCCATAACAGAATGATAACCACAATAGAGTCAATGGAAAAACCGCATCAACATGGGCGTTCAACCAGTATGCCAAAGGCACAAGCTGTACAAATACAAAAAGAAAGAATTAATAATAATAATAAATAAGCAATAAATATTGAGAACATAAGATGAAGAGTCCTTGAAAGTGAGTCCATAGGCTATGGGAACATTTCAATGATAGGTCAAGTTAAGTTGAGTGAAATTATCCCCTCTGGTTCAGGAGCCTGAGGGGTAATACATGTATCTGTTCCTGAACCTGAGGGTGTGAGTCCTGAGGCTCCTGTACCTTCTTCCTGATGGCAGCTGTGAAAAGAAAGCATATTCTGGGTGCTGGGAGTCCCAGATGATGGATGCTGTTTTCCTGCAACAACATTTCATGTAGATGTACTCAACGATGGGGAGGGACTTGCCTGTGATGGACTGGGCCGTATCCACTACTTTTTGTAGGATTTTCCATTCAAGGCCATTGACATTTCCATACCAGACTGTGATGCAGCCAGTCAATATACCCTCCATTACACATCGATAGAAGTTTCTGTCAAAGTTTTAGATATCATGCCAATTCTTCGTAAGCTCCCAAGGAAGTAGAGGTGTTGCTGTGCTTTCTTCGTAAGTGGCAACACAGGTAGGTAGGGTGGTGTAGAAGCATGCTTGCTTTCTTAGGTATGGCACAGACGATAAGTGGACAATATAGTGCCACTTAAAGTGCTGTGTGCATTTCTGGTCACCACACTATAGGGAGGGTGTGAATCTGCTGGAGAGAGTGCACAGGAGATTCACCAGGATGTTGCTTGGATTGGAGGACCTTAGTCATGGGGAGAGAGTGGACAGGCAGGGCTCGATTTCCTTGGAGCAAAGGAGGCTGAGGGTGACCTGATGGAGCTTTATAAGATGAAAGACATAGGGTTTATGGTGAAAATCTTTTACCTCCCAAGGTAGGGGTATCATGAGAGTACAGGTTTAAAAGTGAGAGGAAGGAGTTTTAAAAAGGAATTTTTGCAGAGTGGTTAATAACTGGAATGCTTTGCCAGAGGAGGAAGTGGAATCAGGAACAAGCACTACCTTTAAGTGAGATTTAGAGCAGGCACTGAAATAGTAGGAGAGGGACCTAGTGCAGGCAACTAGGAACAGTGAGGACGGGTAAAGTCATTGGCCTGTATGTATGTGGTCATCAGGGTTTCTTAGGAGATTAATAGGGATGGGCAATAAACACTACCCCCTCCCTTGCCTGTGATCCCTAGTGCCTGTAAATAAAAATGTTAAAAATCTCACAGCTGTGCACAAATTGGCTGCATGCCTTGCCATCCCTATGTGCTAGACTAGATGTAAGGTACCTTGGAACATCTTGAGGTATATCAGGATTTCAAACAAACAGAAAATTCTCCAGGAACTGAGACGGTGGAGTGACAGACAGTGCATTCATCACAGACAAGTGACGGGTTTGTGCTGCTTTCGTAATTTCATAATGTTTGCGGTTCTGATGGAGAGTGAGATCTGGTTCTCGATACAGAGAAGCAACCTGACTAGTGTCTACTGGTTTTGTTTCAGACTTCCAGCAGTGATTTGCCTTGGCTCCATCGCTCAGTTCTGGTCTCAGGAACAGGGCTGGAAATCCCACACCAGGCAGATTGTGTAAACACACAGCGGTTAGCCACAGCACCTAGCCTGGCCCAAGCAGTCAGATCGGTCATTGTCATAGCCCACAGAGCCTTCAAGCTTAAACACGGATGTTTGCACTGCATGCTGGATAAATGCAAGAAGATTTGCTGCTCCTGAAACTGAGATTCTCCACCCCAGGAAAAGCCAAGGAAGTAATGGCCAACAAGAAGCTGATATACCAAACATCTGCGGAGCAGAAACGGTAATTTGCTACAGTCATTTCATGTGCATAAGATTATGTGCTTAACTTTTCTAAATACACTCAGTAACACTTCCTGCAATCTGTACCGATTTGCTGGTGAGTTTTAACATGCACACCATGCCCTAAAATTTGCGACATCTACCTTATAAGTTCACAGCTGGTGTGAGTTCACCCAACCTGGCTGGAACTGTATTGTCATTTAATGCACAGAGTGGATGGATGAAAACATCCTACTGCAAAGTTTTCCCTGACATTTGCAAACTAATTGGGACGGCACTCAACCAGATGCATCAGAAAGTCTCCTGTATGACCACAAGTGAAGACTGCGCTCTCTGCACATTGCAAACCTTTCAAACAAACATCACTCAGCTTCCTGTCAAAGCCTCAGCCACACTGCTGACTGAAGGGAAAACTTCTTCAGCTATTTGACAGAGGAACTGGAGGAGCTATCAATCATTTCACTCACACAAGCTCAACAACAGGGCCTGGGATATCATTATCTCAGTGAGCGCACATCAAGTAAGGAAACACAGATCAGGCCTGGCATTCAGTGAATTTACTGCACGTTGGGACATGCACATTGCTGCAATACCAGTGCTTGTTGCCAGTGCTTAATGTCCTTGAGAAGGTGAGGGTCAATTCCCTTCTTGGACCACTACAGTTTTCACAGTGCTTCAGGGCAGGGAGTAGCAGGATGAAGGAATGGTGATGCGTTACCAAGGATGGTGAATGGAGAGTGGGCAGGGACGGTGGTTGGTGAACAGCTGTAAAAAAGGGAACTGAGAAAGGGTGAGATCGTGAGAGGGTGGGGTTGCAAGGAGTGGAGAATAAGGGAGTGGAAGGGGGAATGAAAGGGTCAGAAAGTGAGAGGGAGGGACTGGAAGAGCAAGTAGGAAGGGGATACTGGAAGAAATAAAGAGAGGCTAGAGGAAATGGAAGGGAAAGAGAAAGTGAGAAGCAGGGAGGGAGGAATTAGAAAAGGGTGAGACAGAGCTGAGGGAAATCAGTTTTGGGGAAGGGGCAAGTTACGGTAGGGAGAGAAATGGGGCAGATAAGAAGACAAAGGAAAGAAGGGCTGACTCAAGTGAAGGTAGTGACTAGGTTCAAAGCACTCAGTCTCAAACAACTGATTAGGCCTGGGCCCCACCGTATCCAGACTTTCCTCCTCCCTTCTCTGACATAGCGTTCATACACCGTTCCCCATCAACTCCCTCTCCCCTTCTCAGAGACAGTCATACAACACAAACAGGCCCTCTGGCCCACCACATCCAGGCTGACCATCATGTACCCATGCACAGTAATCCCATTTACCAGTACTTCTTTATTTATTTACCAGTATCCTTCAATGCCAAAAGCTAACATAGATACTTAAAACGTTTTAATGGTTTTGTTTCTGTACTATTCAAAAGTATTGGCATTCTGCAATAGTTTTATATTGCAACAAAGATCAGAATTTACTCATGTTTTTAAAAGCTGCTTGATTAATCATAATGAAACTTTCCAATGGTTTGATAGCCCAGGTGTAACATTCAATGCGATAACCTTGTTCCTTTATGTTCCACTGTTACTGATGGACCAACCCATCCAAAAGTAACAACAGACCTCAGAGAAACACCAAACAGCTTTACAGTAACACCTCAGGAACAAAGCAATAGTGTCAGTGTGTCACACAGGGCAGGGCACACTCACTGGCAACACACACACAAAATGCTGGAGGAACTCAGCAGGTCAGGCAGCGTCTATGGAAATGAATAAACAGTCGACATTTCGGGCCAAGACCCTTCTTCAGGACTGGGAAGGGGGAAGACATTCTCAGTGTGTTAGATGGTATAGATGGTATTGAGAGCATGGTGAATGTCATGGTGAGAAAATGCAAGTTATGTTGTTTGCAGAAACCAAGTCTCCAATTCTCACTTATTATCGGTGGAAAGCTGAAGACATCCCTTTGAAGAGGTGGTTTGGAAGTTGGGAGTACCTCAGTTTACAGGCATCTAAGGTTGTGGCAAGCTATAAATGTGACACGTACAAAGAGAAGCTGGGGTCCCGGTGACTGGTTGTGTCCTTGCTCCGAACAGCCTATCGATCACTGCAATTTCGGAGAGATTTAGATTACATATATAGAGATCTTTACAGTCATCAGCCATCATGCCATCGGTCTCTTCTTCCCTCCTGATCTTCACAAGTGAAGAACCAGTCGTCATCATCGTTATATAGAGGCAGATCTGTGTGTGGTTTGTGGAGAAAAGAATTCAGCTACGGTCTTACATTTGACTGCAAGATAAGATTGAGACTTGCATGGAGATGGCAGCCATGAATGCCAGAGATTCCATCCTGTGCAAGCCACCAATGTAGTGGGAACCAACAGGATCCACAAACACACACATACAACAAACATCCAAAGTGCAAAAGCAGGACAAATTGAGCAAATAGTTAAAAAAAAGTAAACAAATACAGTAATATGTCGGCATGAGCTGCACAGTCCTGAAAGCAAAGTCAGTTCAGTGCTGAGATGAGTGAAGCCGGTCCAGGAGCCCGATGGCTGTAGGGAAACAACTGCTCTCAAACCTGGCAGTGTAGGACCAAGACTCTTCTGCCCGACTGTAGTAGTGAGAAGAGAAGTAAACGTGTCAAATGCAGACAGACAGGACGGCCTCAGGTGGGGGATTTTGGCTGGCACTGAGAAGAGCACCTGTTCATTTTCCACTTCGCTTTAATCTTGCTCATCGCTTTAACCAGCGCAGAGCAATGGAGCTGAGCACAGGTAATGCAGCATTGGCACCCGGTGACTTGCCGTCCCGGTAACAGCTGTATCTGCACTCTCGAGAGTTAAGTTCGCCATATCCTTCAGGTGGTCCAAATATTGAATAGCATCCTAACCGGCTGCCCCATGTGGGGAATGACAAGTATATTAGCCAGCTCTATCACTTACTGCATGGAGGAAAGCAGGCTAAAGATTTACTCCAATGATGTTTTAAGTTCTTTGTTCATTCATCGTTGGTGATATCAACATTTCCTTCCCATGCCCAATTGCCACTGAGTTAGGTAGTATCTAAGACATAGAGCAGACAGGTTTCATTATCCAGGGTGCAGAACACAATATGAGGGCTGGGTGCAATTCTATGAAATGTTGGTTAGGCCACACCTGGAGTGTTGTGTACAGCTCTGAAGGTGATACAGAGGGGTTTCATAAGACCATATGACACAGGAGCAGAATTACACCATTCGGCCCATCAAGTCTGCCCCACCATTCCATCATGGCGAATTTATTATCCCTCTCAACCCCATTCTCCTGCCTTCTCATAACCTTTGATGCTCTGACTAATCAAGAACCTATCAAACCCCGTTCAATGACTTGGCTACCACAGCCTCCTGTGGCAATGTATTCCACGGATTCACTACCCTCCAGCTAAATACACTCCTCCTCATCTCTGTTCTAAATGGACACATTTTCTAGTCAGTGGCTACGTCCTCTGGTCCTAGACTTCCCCACTATAGGAAACATCCTCCCTACATTCACTTTATCCAGACCTTTCAACATTCAATAGGTTTTAATTAGATATCCCCTCATTCTTCTGAACTCCAGTGAGTACAGGTCCACAGCCATCAAACACTCTTGATAAGTTAACATTTTCATTCTCAGAATCAGTGTTTTGAACCTCCCCTGAACACTTGCCAAGGCCAGCACATTTTTAGATAAGAGGCCCAAAACGGCTTACAGTACCTCGAGTGTGGTCTGACCAATGCCTTATAAAGCCACAGCATTCCATCCTTGCCTTATATTCTACTCCACTTGAAATGAATGCTAAAATTGCATTTGTCTTCCTTACCACCAACTCAACCTGCAAGTTAAGCTTCAGGGAATCCTGCAGAAGGAGTCCCAGGTCCCTTTGCACCTCTGATTTCTGAAATTTTTCCCTGTTGAGAAAATAGTCTATGCCTTTATTCCTCCTACCAAACACTTCCCTACACTATATTCCACCTGCCACTTCTTTGCCCATTATTCCAATCTGTCCAAGTCCTTCTGCAAACTCCCTGCTTCTTCAACACTACTTGCCCCTCCACCTATCTCCATATCATCTGCAAACCTGGCCAGAAACCCATCAATTCCATCATCCAAATCATTCAAATATAACATGAAATGCAGTCCCAACACCGACCCCTGTGGAACACTAGTCACCAGATAGTCACTAGTGGCCTTATTCTCACTTTTTGCCTCCTGCCAGTCAGCCAATCTTCTACCCATGCTAGTATCTTTTCTGCAATACCATGGGCTCTTATCTTGTAAAGCAGTTTTGTGCGTGGCACCTTATGAAAATCCAAGTAAACAACATCCACTGACTCTCCTTTATCTATCCTATCTGTTATTTCCTCAAACAATTCCAACAGGTTTGTCAGGCTAGATTTCCCTTTAAGGAAACCATGCTGACTTTGGCCTACTTTAGCATGTGCTTCCACGTGCCTGGAAACCTCATCATTAATAATGGACTCTGACATCTTCCCAACTACTGAAGTCAGGCTAATTTCCTTTGTTCTGTCTCCTTCCCTTCTTTACGAGTAGAGTGATATTTGCAATTTTTCTGTCTTCTAGAACTGTGCCAGAAACTCTTGGTTCTTGAAAGATTATCACTAATGCCTCCATAATCCTGAATTGCGTACAACAGTCCTTCTAACGGCATCTTCTGGATAAATCACAAAACCATATATTTCACTTCTTTTATGTATTTTGCATTTGTTTTTCATCTTGGATGTGATTCTGGAAATGATGGAGTCTGTGATTTGCTGTTTGGATGTCGTTTGGTTGTTCCAACACTTTGCAGTCTCTGAAGGATTCCAGGAGACAGAGGCAGCGTGCGCAAACCTCATGGTGGGTGGGCTGTGGGACGGAGTACAAACTGATATTCAACTCAATTTTGCCAATTAAAGCTTCCATTGTTCGCCATTTAAAGCAACGAGGGAAATTGAATCACTGAGCCAAAAGTGGTAGTTTAGAGATCGCTTAGGGTGCTTCAGTGCTCTGCAGTCTCCGAGGATTTTGGGAGACAGAGGAAACGTGCCTGAAATCTCATGGTGAGTAGGCTGCGGGACGGGACGCAAGCCAATGTTTGACTTCATTTCACCGATTAAAGCAACGAGGGAGATTGAAACAATGAAGTGAATGCAGAACTTGAGCACCGGCTACCTGCTTTTTGATCGCTCTACTACCAGAGATGACAGTGCCTGCCGCTGTGCCCCGAGATTGGTACCCAGGTTTTCTGCATATTGGATCTGAATTTGGACTATATACATTTTTTTCCCAGTCTTCTGGTTTTTATAACATGTTTTTCACCCGATCTTTCTTTCTTAGTTTTTTGCGGGGCAGGGGGATTTGGGGGTCGACACGCCGTTACGTTTTGCTTGTTCTTTTTGTGCGGAAAGGAGGGAATTAGGGATTGATATGCTTGGTCCAGTTTTGTTTTTTTTTTGTGAAGGGTGGTGGGATTTGGGGATTGAGGATCAAGCTGCCTTTCTTTCCTTCTTGGTTTCATGGCTACCTAGAGAAGAAGAATTTCAGAGTTGCATACTTTGATAATAAATAAACCTTTGAAATAATCTCTTTCAGAACCCTGGGGTGTAGTCCATCTGGTCCAGGTGACTTATCTACCTTCCGACCTTTCAGCTTCCCAACCACCTTCTCCCTAGTAAGGGAGGAACAACACTTACTTCTGCCCCCTGCCACTCTCGAATTTGTGGCATACTGCTCGTGTCTTCCGTAGTGAAGCCTGATGGCCAGGAAGGTGCCTGGGATGAAAGATTTCAGTTATGAACAGACTGGATGGGTTTGGTTTATATTCACTAAAGCAAAGAAGGCTGAGCGGTCATCTTTCTCTAAAAGTAGGCAGCACAGATAGGTTAGACGGTAGAAAACTTCTTCTCATAATGGGACATTTAATATCAGAGGGCATAGATTTATGAGAGGAGTAAGAGGGTCAGAGGTGATCCGAGGGAAAATAGCTTCACACAGCAGATGGCATTAAACTGAAACACATTGCCTGAGGTGGTGCTGGAAGCATGTATTTTCACATTTTAGAAGTATTTGGAAAAGCACTTGAATCACCAAGGCAAAGATTCAAAGTTATAGACCAAGGGCTGATGAACTGAAATAGTACAGATGTGCACTTGACGGTTAGCTTTTGTGCTTTATACCATATTGTGTGTGTTGGGGTTGGAGGTCATACATCGTCTTAGGACTGATGCCACGCATAGAGTGCTGTGATAGTCACAGACTAGAGTTACCAATAATTGTAGCAGATTATACAGAATATCAGCCTCTATTGGACAAAGATGGTCTGGCGAAACAGAACTTGGTTGAAAGAATCTTATTAGTGTTTGCAAAGAGATGAAAATACCATTTTCCACAAGCGAAACAAAGATGCCATGGATGCACGGCACCAACACAGACCAACCAATCTATTCCGGGGGAGCTGAGTGAATGCACGGCACTGACACAGACCAACCAAACTATTCTGAGGGAGCTGGGTGAATGCATAGTACTGACACAGACCAACCAAACTATTCTGGGGGAGCTGGGTGGATGCATAGTACTGACACAGACCAACCAATCTATTCTGAGGGAGCTAGGTGAATGTATGGCACTGACACAGACCAACCAATCTATTCCGGGGGAGCTGGGTGAATGCATAGTACTGACACAGACCAACCAATCTATTCTGAGGGAGCTAGGTGAATGCACGGCACTGACACAGACCAACCAATCTATTCTGAGGGAGCTGGGTGGATGCATAGTACTGACACAGACAAACCAATCTATTCTGGGGGAGCTGGGTGGATGCACGGCACTGACACAGACAAACTAATCTATTCTGAGGGAGCTGGGTGGATGCATAGCACTGACACAGACAAACCAATCTATTCTGGGGGAGCTGGGTGGATGCACGGCACTGACACAGACAAACTAATCTATTCTGAGGGAGCTGGTAGATGCACGGCACTAACATAGACAAACCAATCTATTCTGAGGGAGCTGGGTGGATGCATAGTACTGACACAGACCAACCAATCTATTCTGAGGGAGCTGGTAGATGCACGGCACTAACATAGACAAACCAATCTATTCTGAGGGAGCTGGGTGGATGCATAGTACTGACACAGACCAACCAATCTATTCTGAGGGAGCTGGTACATGAAGTGCTCTAGAAACAGAAGAACTGAGTTTTGGTCAGGATCACTGACACTCCTTGATAACACTCTGAAAGATGTTATAGTTAAGGTGGATAAAACAGTACACTGAGAAGTAACCTTAATTCACACAGTTGATGATGAACAATACCCTTCTCTCCAGGCCCCACATACACACCCGGCAGGATTAAGTGTTTTACTAAGCTTTGGCGCACCTCTGCTGCACATTAGGAGCTCCACATCATGAAAGCACATGCCCACATCTGGGGACAAATTATCATTAAGGTCCCTCAGTCCACCATGGATAAAACCCTGCAAGACACTGACAGCTGTCTGTACAACCAAAAAAAAGGGAAATAATGAAACAGCTTCATCATACTGTGAAGATAAAGTGGTGCATTTGCAGAGCAGGAACCAATGTATCCCCACTAGCTAAAAAACTGAAACCTACTATAATCAAACTATAATGTTACTGTGAAGGGGAAACACTAGAGAACAAAGCAGGGCTTCACTCCTTTCAGAATTCAAAGCTCAAAGTAAATTTATTAGCATGTTATTATATACTAGTTTGAGATTCATTTTCTTACAGGCATACTCAATAAATCCATAATAGAGTAATAAGCATAACAGAACCAATGAAAGACCACACAAACGTAGACATTAAACCAGTGTGCAACGGACAACAAACTGTGCAGATACAAATAAGTAAGCAATAAATATTGTGAGCTTCAGACGAAGAGTCCTTGAAAGTGAGTCCACAGGTTGTGGGAACATTTCAATGATGGAGCAAGTGAAGTTGACTAAAGTTATCCCCTTTGCTTTAAGAGCCTCATGGTTGAGGGGTAATGACTGTTTCTGAACCTGGTGGTCTGAGTCCTGAGGCTCCTGTACCTTCCTGATGGAGCAGCGAGGAGACAGCATGTCCTGGATGGTGGGGGTCCCTGATGATGGATGCTGCTTTCCAACGACAACGCTCCATGTAGATGTGCTCAATGCTGGGGAGGTCTTTACCTGTGATGGACTGGGGCGTATCCACTACATTTTGTAGGATTTTCTGTTCAAGGACATTGGTGTTTCCATACTAGGCTATATACTCTCAATATACTCTCCACCACACATCTATAGAAGTTTGTCAAAGTTTTTGAATGTCATGGCAAATACTCACAAACTCCTAAGGAAGTAGAGGCACTGCTGTGCTTTCTTTGTAATTTCACTTACATGCTGGGCCCAGGGAATATCCATCATAACGATAACATCAAGGAATTTAAAGTTGTTGATCCTCCCCACCTCTGATGGTCTGATGAGGATTGGCTCATGGACCTCTGGTTTTCCCCCTCCTGAATTCAATAATCAACCAATGGGAAAATTCTTAAAACTGCAAACACGAGTTGCAATGAGCAACACCCACAAAATTCTGGAGGAACTCAAACAAGGCAGCATCTATGGACGGGATTAAATAGTTGAGAACTTCATCATTTATCTCTCCCCCCCCCCCCCAAAAAGATGCCGCCTAACTTGCTGAGTCAGGCAGCATCTGCAGAATCTCATGTTTGAGTTGGAATGACTTGTCATTCTTGGCTATTCCTGTTTCTAACATTTAGCACCAATATTTAAGAACAACAATCTGATAGCTATTGCAGACACTTGGTTCCTTGGTGACAAGTACTAGGTGCTCAACACTCCAGGTTAGACAATGTTCCAAAAGAGGCCAAAAGGGAAAGAAGGCAAGGTACATTGCAAAACAAAGGAGAATTCAGAAGAATGCTAAGTCAATATACAAATGCCATGGATAGTGATGGAGAATCAGTTTGGACTAAATCACGAATCAGGAGGTAAGATTCCATGGATAGTGGTAGTCTATAGATCCCCAAAGTGTGACTTTTCCATTGGATATAGTATAAATGGGGAAATATCTAGGACATGTTTGATTCTCATGGACATTTTAATCAACAGGATGATGGAATGAACCAAGCTGGCAAGTGTATCGTAGAAGAATCTATGCAGTGCATCAGTGATTGCTTCCAAGAACAGTATGTTATGGAGCCTATTCAGGAAAAGATTTGATATTTGGTCATGAATATTGAGGAAAAATTGGTAAGAGATTTGTGGTTAAAGATTCCCAAAGAGGCAGAGACCACATTATGAAAGAATTCTAGATGCAGGCTATGGTGTGAAGGTGGAGTTGACCAAGGCAGGCTGGGAAAATAAGATGAGCTACAGGTCAGAAGATGATCAATGGACGATATTCAAACAGCCAGTCCACAACACTCTGTAGAAATTTAATGCAACTAGAAAGAAGGATTTCATGAGAAGAGGCACAAGCTGTGTTAAACCTCATGGTCAAGAATAAGATTAAAATGAAAAGTGGGCAATACAAAATAGCAACAAACAATGTACTGGAACTGGTGTTTAATTCCTCCCCACCCACAGATGCTGCACAATCCACTGAGTACCTCCAGCAAATTGCTTATCGTTCCAGATTCCAGCATCTTCAGTCTCTTGTAACTCCACACAAAGTAGCAAGAACTGGTGGTGGGCCAGAGGATTGGGAAGTTTGTGGGATCTTGCAGCAAAGGACTAAACCATACGGGGGAAAATTGATTTTTGAGAGTAAACATTTGCGTAATGTCAAACAACAGTAAGAGGCTGCCATGGATAGATAAATAAGGAGTTAGCCAAGGTAAGTGGGTCACCTAGAGGCTGAACTGGTTAATTAATAGCAGGAAACAAAGAAGTGAATTATGTTAAATCAAATTGTTGCATCAGTTGTCTCCATGGAGGACGCTGAAAATATCCCTGAGACAACAGTTGGGCCAATTCCAAAGAATTGATTAGAAGCTGCAAAATTTTTTCTTAAAAACTTGTAAAAATCTGAACCGTAACAGATAAAATATTGGACAACAGTGCCCATGATTATGACTGATGCAAAATCTTTATGTAAACCATCTGCCATTCCTTTGGCTCCTGTTATGACCTGGCCTCTTTCTTGCAGTTAGCGTAAAGGTAGGGTCTGCGGGAGAGGATGTTCAAACTATCCACAGCACCACAACACAGGAAGCCATTCAAGTGGATGGGGAGAGAGAAGAGAAATGGTGTAGTCACAGAGTTAGGGAAAGGTACACAGCTCTCTGCATCAAAAGCTGTGCTGCCTCCTCTGGAATGGAGGAGGGGGAGGATCAGTGGTCATGGTCCACATGAGCACCAACCACTTGGGAAGCACAAGGAAGCAGGTTCCGCTGAAGGATTATGAGGAGCTTGGGGCAATTAATGTCATTTATAACAAAACAGACAAGCTAATGATATGGACAGCAACATACAGCAGGGTGTAACAACTATCACAGAAATGCGGTTGAGGGATGACAGGGAGCGAGTGCTCAGTGCTCCTGGTTTTACACTGTCCCAAGACAACAGGCCAGAAGCAAAGGAGGTGGGGTGCAGGTGTTAATCAAGGAAAGCACTAAAGCATTGCTCAGTTGTGATATAAAGACAGCAGATAACACTTGACAACAAAGATTTTGCTTCCTGAATACTTCAGGGTGTATCATAAGGATTTTGGGTTGCTGATCATGAAATTCGCCAATAAATTTCTCTATCAAGCACCATTTTTTTTAATCACCTATATTTGTTACTACAATTCATAATTCAAGTCAGAATAACTGAAGGCATTTTTGCTGATCCACGAATCAAACACGTCATCAGAATCAGATTTATTATCACCAGCATGTGACATGAAGTTTGTTAACTTAGCAGCAGCAGTTCAATACAAAACATAATCTAGCAGAGAGAAAAAAAATAAAACAAAAGTAATAATACATAAAGTAAATCAATTACATATATTGAATAGATTTTTTTAAATGTGCAAAAACAGAAATACTGTATATTAAAAGAAAATGAGGTAGGGTCCAAGATTCAATGTCCATTTAGGAATTGGATGGCAGAGGGGAAGAAGCTGTTCCTGAATCACTGAGTGTGTGCCTTCAGGCTTCTGTACCTCCTACCTGATGGTAACAGTGAGAAAAGGGCATGCCCTGGGTGCTGGAGGTCCTTAATAACGGACGCTGCCTTTCTGAGACACCACTCCCTGAAGATGTCCTGGGTACTTTGTAGGCTAGTACCCAAGATGGAGCTGACTAGATTTACAACCTTTTACAGCTTCTTTCAGTCCTACGCAGTAGCACCCCCCCCCCGCCCATACCAGACAGTGATGCAGCCTGTCAGAATGCTCTCCACGGTACAACTATAGAAGTTTTTGAGTATACTTGTTGACACACTAATCTCTTCAAACTCCTAATAAAGTATAGCTGCTGTCTTGCTTTCTTCATAACTACATCAATGTGTTGGGACCAGGTAAGATCCTCAGAGATCTTGACACCTAGGAACTTGAAGCTGCTCACTCTTTCCACTTCTGGTCCCTCTAGGAGGATTGGTATGTATTCCTTTGTCTTACCCTTCCTGAAATCCACAATCAGTTCTTTCATCTTATTGACATTGAGTGCCAGGTTGTTGCTGCAGCACCACTCCACTAGCTGGCATATCCCACTCCTGTACGCCCTCACGTCACCACCTGAGATTCTACCAACAGTGGCTGTATCATCAGCAAATTTACAAATGATATTTGAGCTATGCCTAGCCACACAGTTATATATAGAGAGTAGAGCAGTGGGCTAAGCACATACCCCTCAGGTGTGCCAGTGTTAATTGTCAGCGAAGAGGATATGCCATCACCAATCCGCACAGACTGTGGTCTTCCAATCAGGAAGTCGAGGATCCAATTGCAGAGGGAGGTACAGAGGCCCATGTTCTGCAACTTCTCAATCAGGATTGTGGGAATAATGGTATTAAATGCTGAGCTATAGTCAATGAACAGCATTCTGACGTAGGTGGTTGGTTGTCCAGGTGGTCTAAAGCCACGTGGAGAGCCATTGAGATTGCGTCTGCCGTTGACCTATTGTGGATGACAGGCAATTCAAAGAGCTTCTAGCGGGACTGAAGAAAATCACATGGAAGGCATTCAAGGATGTTGTGGAAAATTTTCTTGGCAACTAGAGAGCAACTTCAGTCAGTGATGAGAATGGTGAAAGGTTTCACCAGGACACCGCGGTCATGGAGAAATGGTATCAGGGCAACTGGAATCCATCAATGCTGGCTGATTATTGTTGGACACTTAAGCAAGAAGTCTCAGACACCGAATACAAATGAAAATCATCAACAAAACGTTTTTAGCTTAGTTGAACTATTGCAAAGCGTCAACATCATCATGCAATTAAACATATAATATTCAATAAAAGTTAATTTCTTGTTCCTAC
This sequence comes from Mobula birostris, assembly GCF_030028105.1. Lineage (NCBI taxonomy): Eukaryota > Metazoa > Chordata > Chondrichthyes > Myliobatiformes > Myliobatidae > Mobula > Mobula birostris. The sequence continues at coordinate 11,672,134 of NC_092387.1, read as the reverse complement.
AAATTCCTAAGTGATACAAGTATTCTGAAATTATTTTTGTGTTCAGCTTCAAGTGGTCTATCATAAACAGAAAAAGAAATTCTGAGGAAGTAACACTTTCGAAAAAAAAATTGCTGTCCAGTATAATTGGAGTCAAAACATGGAAACAGTCTGTGTTCAAATCGCAAGGCTAGTGCATAAATTAAAGGCCCAAGATATCAGAGGAAGTGTGCTAGAGTGAGTTGAAAACTGGCTGCCAAATAGAAAATAAAGAGTTGGAATCAATAAGCCTCTTACAGGATTTAACTAGATAATTGCCCTAGGGATCAGTTTCTGGCCGTCAACTGTTCATATAAATGACCTGCAAACAGGAAAGGAAAGCAAGGGTTCCAAATCAACCAATGACACAAAGGAATGTGGAAGAGCATGTGGTGATGAAATTGTCATTTCGCAAAGGGTAATAGATAGACTGAGTGAACAGGAACATGTGGGGAAGTGTGACGCCATGCACTTTGGCAAGAGGAATCAAAAGGTGGGATATCATGCAAATTGAAAGAGATTGCTAATGCTTGAAATGCATGGGCGTCACAGTAGCACAGCTCAGGATATTGAAGTTCAGAGTTCAATTCCAATGTCATCTGCAAGGGGTTTGTTTGCACGTTTCTACCTGCGCATGTGGAGGTTTCCTCCAGATTCCCCAGTTTCGTTCCACATTCTACAGACATACTGGTAAGCAGATCAATTGATCATTGTAAACTGTCCCATGGCTAGGCTAGTGTGAAGTAGGTGGGTTGCTGGGCCACATAGCTCACTAGGCCAGAAGGATCTGTTCTGCACTGTATCTTTAAAATAAAGAAATAAAACAGAACAGGAACAGGCCCTTCAGCCCACCAATAATGTGCCAAACTAAGCTAAATGAAACTTACTTCGTTCTGCCTACAGCTCTATCATATCTGCCTCCACCACCATTCTGGCAATGCATTCCAGGCACCTACCACTACAATAAAACAAACATCATTCACACATTCCTTTAAACTTTCCCCATCTCTCCTAAATGCATGCTCCCTAGTATTAAACATTTTGATGCAGGGAAAAAGATATTGATTTTATAGGCATATCAAGTTTATCAAAACTCCTCTTACTCTCTGCCATTTCAGAGTAAACCACCCTATTTGTCCAACCACTCCTTCTGTCATCTGCCTTCTAATCGAAGCTGCTTGCTTGTGAAGCTTTTCTGAAACCTCTTCACAACCTCCATACCTTCCTAAAATGTGGCAAACAGAGCAGTACGCAATACTCCAGACACGGCCTAAAGTCACAACTTAACTCCCTGATATTTGATCTCAACGACTCCATTAATAAAGGCAATGTGTCATATGTCTTCTTTACTTTATTGAGCACTTTCAGGCAGTTATTGATTTGGACACCAAAGATCTCTCTATATATCAGAGCCGTTAACAGTCCTGCCATTAATTCCATACTTTCCAACCATACGTGCAGCTGCTCTACATCCTGCTGTATCCTTTGGCCATCTTCTCCATTACCCATAATACCACCAAGCATTTTGTCACTTGCCAATCTGCCAGTCTACCTCTCCTCATTTTCAACCATGCGACTTATGTATTTCACAAACAACAGAGGTTCCAGTACTGATCTCTATGGAACACTACCAGTAATGGACCAGCCAGAATAAGACCCATTGAACCACTACCCACTGTCTTCTACAGGTAAGCTAATGTTGAACCAAACTACCCCACACTTCTTAGTCTCCTAGATGAGCCCCCCATCAATGACCTTGTCGACTGAAGCTCAAAGAGATCTAGGTTTTCCGGCACTTTCACAAAAAGTTAGCAGGGATGTCTAACAAGTAAGTAAGGAGGCAAAAGGCAAATTTTTATTGTAAAAATTTCAAAGGAAATGATTCAAGTACATATATGACACTATATACAACCCTGAGATTCACTTTCTTGTGGGCGTATTCAGTTAAGTCCATAACAGAATAATAAGCATAATAGGATCAATGAAAGATCGCACCCAACGAGGCTGACAAACAGCTAATATGCAAAAAATACTGTGCAAATACAAAAGAGATAAAAATACCAGTAAATAAATATCGAGAGCATGAGATGAAGAGTCCTTGAATGTGAGTCCATTGGTTATGGAAACAGTTCAGTGATGGGTTCAGTAAAGGTGAATAAAGTTTTCCTCTTTGGTTCAGGAGTCTGATAATTGAGGGGTAATAACTGTTCCTGAACCTGGTGGTGGTGAGTCATGAAGCTCCTGATCCTTCTTCCTGATGGCAGCAACGAGAAGGGAGCATGACCTGGGTGGTGGGGGTCCCTGATGATGGATGCTGCTTTCCTGCAACAATGTTCAATGTAGATGCGCTCAAAGAAGGGGAGGGCTTTACCCAAGATGGACTGGACAGTATCCACTACTTTTTGGAGGACTTTCTGTTCAAGGGCATTGGTATTTCCATATCAGGCTATGATGCAGCCAGTCAATATACTCTACACCACACATCTACAGAAGTCTGTCAAAGTTTTGGATGTCATGCCAAATCTTCAAACTCCTAAGGAAGTAGAGGTGCTGCCGTGCTTGGAGTTGGAGTGAGACATGCTGCTTTGTGAGAGCTGCCTGGCTTCCATCGACTGTTAAGAGTCTGGGACACAGTTATCTCCAGTCTAAGTGTTCCTCTGCCAGTGGAATGTGAGTATGTCTGGTTCTCATCCTGTCCAAGGGATCTTGTGAGAGTGGAGTGATTCCAGCTGTGCTAACCCTTGCTCAGCCAGAAATGCTCACCGAACACAAGCCCCAAAAGCTCTCTCGGGAGCTGGTCCCAAAAGTTTGAGCTGTATTTCAGAGATACTCAATGTCCCACTTCATAATGTACGTTGGCAGCTCTTGATTCAGGCTGCTCCTGCACACTATACACTTCCTTGCCCTCAACTTTGTCTGGACATAGTGTAGCATTCTGTTCTGCCATCCAGTAATCAGGCAGGATGTGCCGGATGGTGGCGTAGTGGCATCAGCGCTGGACTTCGGGACGAGAGTTCGAATCTGGCTGGCTCCCTTGCACGCTTTCCATCCATCCCTGGGTTGGATGTCGAGCTAACAACTCGATCTGGTAAAAAAAAAAAACCTGGAGCTGGATGGGCTCTGCCAGGTTTCAGATGCCCAAGACATGTCGTACGATGAGCATACCAAAAAAAATCGTTGCAAAAAAGCTTGTCATGACGGCGCCCGACGACTCCACCAGGAGTTAAGGGTGCACACACAATGAGACAGGACCCCCAATGGAAGTCTCTTTGTGTCTTCTCCTTTAATATTGGGGACCTGAGGTGGGGAGCTTTACCAAGCACCACACTTGGTTTACAAACTCCCCACCACCTGCTATTTCTGTGGCCCGGAAGAGTTGCTGTTTTATGTATAAAACTGGAGGCTGCAGTCTCTAATTGGGTATCTGAAGGGGCTAATCCTCAAGTTCGGGCTGCACTTAAGCCTCACCCTCTTGATCTTCAGTCACATGATGTGGAGGGATGGGTCAGCCAGGCAATCTCCTGGTCAGTTTGTCCCTGGGCTTGGACAAGCTGGCCATTCATAGGTCTGAGCAGTGGGCCCTTGCAGTGTCTACCAGAGCCAACTACCTGCTCCCCTTCCCAGGTTACGTCCGTGCCAGATAAAGAGCTCGCAGTATCTGCAGGTACACTGGGGGCCTTCCACAGGTGCTCAAGTATGTTCTGAACAGAGACAGTTGTGCGGTAATTTAAAGACTTGAATGTAAGTTATGGAATTTTGAGGTATTGTAATAATGTGATGCTGTAATCATTGCTAAACCTTTTTAAAAAAGGGATAAAAGGTGTTTGATGAAGAGAGGTTCTGTTATAGTTCTACAGGAACACACCTGGAGTCCTGTGCTTGGTTTTGGTACCCCTATCTAAAAATGTTTAGAGGCAATACAAGGAGATTCATCAGGCTCGGCCCTTGAATGAGAGATCATCCTATCATGAGAAGCTAGACAGTTTGGGTCTGTCTTTCTTGAAATGAGGAGTAACCTCATTCAAATATCTAACATCCTAAGGAGACGTGATAGGATGGATGTCAGGATGTTTTCACCAGTGGGGATGTCACAAACAAAGGGCCACAGTTACATGATTACAGAATGGTCATTTATACCCGTGATGTTTAGCAATCCCTTCATTCAGAGCATAGTAAATCACTGGAATTTGCTGCCCCCTGAGGGAAGTGGAGGGAGGCCAGATCTTTGGATATGGACATAGATAATATTTCAAATGAGGAAATGAGGGCCGTGGGGAACTGGCACAGAAGAGCTGAGGCCAGCAGACATCAGCCATGATCTCACAGAATAGTGGGGCTGGTTTGAGCGGCTGACTCCTGCTCGTGCTCTTTGCATAGATGCTGCTTGAACATGTTCCCAGCATGCTCTGCTTTTATTGCAGATTTCCAGCATGTGCAGTTATGTTTTGTTTTGGACTCTTTGCTAGAACAAGAAGCTACAAGTATTCAGCTTCTGCATCAGGACCAAGCATAGCTGGTGAGGTGAATTGATTAAGGAAGCTGAAAACAGGGCAATGTAATGTTTCAAAAAGGGAAAGGGAAAGGGATTATTCTGTAAATAAGTCAAGCACAGTGTGAGCATCAGAAATTTCACAGTAGTTGGCTTGTTGTTAGGCAAGAGGAAACTACCCACCCTTGTTTGAAACTTTTGAACCTTATAGATATTATTGTGGTTTAGAGATGATCAGATCTCTGGTATTCTACAAAGAGCACAAAGCATGTTAGAGAAACAATATGAGGTAGGAGGATGGAAGGCAGCAACAGACAAAATGTTGGACTTGTGGATCAAGCAGCATCTGTGGAGAGAAAAGGGACAGTTAAGATTCCAGTTGGGTCTTTTAACAGGAATGGAAAGAAAGAGGGAAGAGCCAGTGGAGAGAAGGGGTGGAGCAAGAGCTAGCATGTGATCAGAGGATCCAGGTGAGAAAGGAGAGTGGGAATGTTGCAAGAAACTGTGAGGTGGTGGGTAGAAGTGGCAAAGAGCTAAAGAAGATTGAATCTGATAGGAAAGGACAAATAAATAAAGAGAAGGAGGTGGGGGGAACTGGAGGAGGGACTGTGTGAGTAATGAGCAGATAGAGAGGGTGGGGCAGAGAAAAGAGATGATATGATGGAAGCGGGTGGGATCAGGAGCAAAATGTGATCAAAGCAATTCCCCCAATTCGCATCAAGTCTCACCAACGTAGAGGCAGCTGAACCGGGAGTACCAGATAGAATAAATAACACAGACGCTTTCACATACAATATGAAGGACTGCCTCACCCGGAGGTAATGTTTAGGGCCCTGAAGTGTGAGAGGGAGCAGGTGTACAGGAAGCTCTAACACTTTGTGTGATTGTAGGGATAAGTACATGAAGGGGGATTGGTGGGGAAGGATGAGAGGACAAAGGAGAGGACAGAGAGCAGAGAGGGAAGGAGAGAAGATGTGCCTGGTCATGGGATCCCATTCTTGGTGACAGAAATGGCAGAGAATATGATATTTGATATGTAGGCTCATGATGTTGTTGCTGAGAACAAGGAGAATTCTATCTCTATCTACTGTATGTCTGGGGCGGGGGTTAGAGAAATGGGGAAAGAAGATACATCAGAGAGATAATTTTTGATGAAAGATTATAATCCCTCTCTAGATGCTATCTGACCTGTTGAATAGTTCCCACATTTTCTGTTTTTATTTCAGATTTCTAGTACCTACAGTATTTTTTAAAAATTTTCAATAATTAAGATAATGTGGGTTGTCTGAAGAACAGAAAGTGTGGTGGACTCAAGCTGAGAGTAGTCATCCAAGGCCAGGAGTGACAATCCAGAGACGCGAGTTCAAATCTCACCATGGCAGCCATGAAATATCAACTCAGTTTGAAAATACTTTTGTTCTGAGCAACAGTGGCCAGAAACCAAAGGATTCTTGTGAAAACTCACCTGGCTCAAAAACGTCCCTTCAGGGAGGAAGTATGCTGCCTTTACAGTGTTTACAGCCCTCACAGAGTCAACTACAGACCACAGAAAAGTGGTCCAATCAGAAATGCCCCCGAAGGGCCTGGCAAAACACACCAGCAGTTAGGAGAGATGGGAAATATCTTCTGATCTTGTCAGGAACACATCGCCGCCCTCAAAAATCAATATAAAACAATATGTACATAAGTTTCTGGTAAGTGTGAAGACAGCAAGGTGATTGCAGTCAGGGATTTCAACGTTTGCTCAAATTGTCACGGGGCAAGGTTACTGACAGAACAGGATCCTTGATGCGCCTTCGAGAGATGACTTTAATCAGTGCATAAGAAGTCAAATGGGGAGGTGGGGGCATAGTTGGACTATGTTTATGGAAGGAGCCCAGGTATGGAAAGGATGACAACGGGAATGGAGCCTGGGAGGCAGTGACAATAATTCTCTTCAGTTCAGGTTAATTATGGAAAAGGACAAAAGTCAACCAGGGGTGGAAGTTCGACACTGGCACAGTGTCCAATGTTACTCAGTCGATTGGTGATTCATGGAGGAGACGGGTGGATTCAGGACAGGCACACAGCCATTCACCTCCAATTCCAAACCATTAAAACCATCTATGGATTAAGCACAAAAGACCAATGACAGAGAAGTAGCAACAAACATTAGTGTTGCTAAATTGATAATCAATGTCCATCTCCAACAAAAAGGAGCCCATTCACTTAACACTGATATTCAATGACATTCCCGTCACCAAATCACTGCCCTCCATTAATATCCATTGACTAGGAAATTAACTGGACTAACAACAAGGCCCATGGGTAAGTCAATGACCGTGTATTTGTGGTGAGCAAGCCGCCTCCTGACACACAGGAACATAGAACGAGGAGCTGGATGGAGAAGATCACTGGAATTTCCTGCACGATTCACTCTAGTACCCATCTCCTGCTTTCTCCTCTATCCTTTCATCCCTTTGACAATAAGTTGCAGCAACTCAGGTCGATTCTGAATAAGGTCCAATCCTCACAGAGGAATCAGAAGTGGAGAGAGTGAGCAGCTTCAAGTTCCTGGGTGTCAAGATCTCTGAGGATCTCACCTGGTCCCAACATATTGATGTAGTTATAAAGAAGGCAAGACAGCGGCTATACTTCATTAGGAGTTTGAAGAGATTTGGCATGTCAACAAATACACTCAAAAACTTCTATAGATGTACCGTGGAGAGCATTCTGACGGGCTACATCACTGTCTGGTACAGGGGGGGCTACTGCACAGCACTGAGAGAAACTGCAAAGCGTTGTAAATCCAGTCAGCTCCATCTTGAGTACTAGCCTACAAAGTACCCCATACATCTTCAGGGAGCGGTGTCTCAGAAAGGCAACGTCCATTATTAAAAACCTCCAGCACCCAGGGCATGCCCTTTTCTCACTGTTACCATCAGGTAAGAGGTACAGAAGCCTGAAGGCACACACTCAGCGATTCAGGAACAGCTTCTTCCCCTCCGCCATCCGATTCCTAAATGGACATTGAATCTTTGAACACCACCTCACTTTTTTTAAATATATAGTATTTCTGTTTATTGCATATTTTTAATCTATTCAATATTCATATACTGTAATTGATTTACTTATTTATTTTTTCTCTTCTGCATTATGAATTGCATTGAACTGCTGCTGCTAAGTTAACAAACTTCACGCCACATGGCGATGATAATAAACCTGATTCTGATTCTGAGGTAGTCTAACTGGGCACTGTAAATTGCTCCTGGTCCGGTGGTAGAACCTGAAGGAAGTTGGTGGGAATGTGGGGACAACAGATCAAATTAATGTCTTGGTGGGCAATGGCCTCTTTCCCTGCTGCATAACTCTATCTGCCTCCTCTGCCTTCACCACTCTTGAGGAGATCCCATGGGTTTACTGCCCACTGGGTGAAGAAATCTAAACATCATCTCCATTTTACACTGCATACCCCATGTCTTACGTCTGAGACCCCTGGTTCTGACCTCCCACCATCAGGAACATTATCCCTGTGCATAGTTTCTCCAGTCCTGTTAGAATTTTATGTGTTTCTGAAATTCCTTCTCCATCTTGCATTGCAATTACAAACTCTAGGAACATTACCTTAATGAACCCAATCTGTGCTCTAAGGTCAGGCCTGCCATCCTAGGAACCAGTCTAGCAAACGTTAGCAATACATACTCATATAAAGGGACTGAAACATGGTCTCGCCAAGGCTCTGAGCATCTGCTGCAAGACATCCTTGCTTCCATGTTCAAAGGATTTTGCAATGAGGGCAATGCCAAGGCATTTCTATAAGGCACAAGCCGAGAGCCTGTTGGAATACTGTCATTTTGCCCGGATGAATGCAGATCTCACAAGAAGATCAGCACTATCCAGTGCAATACAATCTACTCTACGAGCACCCACCAACCACCATGAACGTTCCTTCCCTCCAGGACGTGTGCATTGACTTCAGTCCAGACCGTCAACAAAACACAAAACCCTGACAACACGTCTCACCAACCACCAAGGGCAGCAGGCACTCAGAACACCACCAGCTTCCCTGCCAGTCACACACACCTTTTGGAATCTCCCATATTACAGTAATTGCGCAACATCATAAGCATTGCAAAGTTGTTACAGAATTGATTTTAAATTTACAGTGTTATTTTGCAATACTGTATATTTAAAATCAATTCTGTAACGATTTAATCCGCCACCACGATTAACACATTGTTTGAAATAGTTTTACCTCTCCAGGAGAGAGGAATGTTTGCAGCATTAAACAGTAGATTTCTCTACAAGTTACAACTACATAAAAATCAGTTTGGCCACAGTGGGATTAAGGTGTGCAGTTCTGGTCACTCAAGATAGAGGGTGCTGGAGAGGAGATTCATCAGTTTGTTGTCTGAGATGGAGCATTTTGTTATGAGGAGAGAATGGATGGACTGGGTTTGTTTTCTTTGGAGGAGAGGCGACTGACTGAGGTACAGTGTTGCACAAAAATCTTAGGCGCATAAATATAACTAGGGAGCCCAAGACTTTTGCACAGTACAGCATTTGTCAACATGGGAATAGAGTGCAAAGGAGGTTAGGAATGGCGAGGGTGGAACGTCGTGGGAGGGGTGTGGGACAGATGGCAGAGAAGGAGTGCGAGGGGCAAGGGGTGGCACAGGTGCAGACACACCCGGCCTGCGACACCAGGCAAGGATATTCGATTTCAAACAAATGCTTTACTGATCATTTCAGAATGTCTCTCTGGTGCTTCCCGCTCCCTCTCCTTTCTATTCCCCTTTTCCCAGCTATAATTTCCCCTCCCTCAGTTCACAATAGAGACACATATCAAAATCAGGTTTACCGTCACTCACGTATGTTATGAAATTAGTTTTTTTGGTGCAGCAGTACAGAGCAATATATAAAAATGACGACAGTTCTGTGCAAGATTCTTAGGCTCACTAAGTATATATATGTACCGAAGATTTTTGCATAGTACTACATACAGAATTATAAGGGTCATAAATCTGAAATTATTTTACCCTTAGCAGAGGTTTATAACCAGATTGTGCAGATCTAAGGCCAAGAATGAGAGACTTAAGAGGGGACAAGGGATGATTTTGTTCAGCTAGACGAGAATGGTAGAGATAAAGGGGATGCATGCACAGCCCGCCTCCCCCCCCCAAGCATTCCTCTGACACCTGAGATGGGCAGTGGAAGCAGAGATGTCACCAATCTAGCCACTGAGATCCAGGGTCTCAATTTCCCCACTTTCTGGCTGGATCAACAAGTTGGCAAATTAACTGCAGGCCTTCTCAGGTCACACAACAGAACTGGACCTTCCAGAGCAAGTGGTAGAGGCAGGTACAATGACAACGTTCAGACAGATACAAGGATAGAAAAGCTTTAGAGGGCTATGTAACAAATGCAGGCAAATGGGACTAGATCAGGTTGGCAACTTGGTCAGCAAGCTGGGCCTCTGATCAAGAATCACAGGAAACCTCCATAATGTTCTGCACAAATTAAAATCAGATCAATAAAGCACAGATACAGGTCCTTTAGCTCAACCAGCCAACACATTCCAATTTCCTGCATTGGCCATACACTTCTAAGCCCTATGCCTCCATCTACCCATCCAAGTGCTCCTTAACGATACCGTTGTACCTGCCTCAACCACTTCCTCGGGCAACTCATTCCATATACTCATCATCCTTTGCATGAAAAAATTTGACCCTCAGTTCCCTTTTAAATCTTTCCCCTCTTATCCTCAACATACGCCCACTAGTTCTGGACTGTCTTACCCTGAGGAAACGACCATCCACCTTAACCGTTCCTTTCATAATTTTAAATATTCTTATAAGGTCGCCCTCATCCTTCCATGTTACAAGGAGTGAAGACCTAATCTGGCCAACCTCTCCCTAAAACCCTGGCTCTCTACTCCTAGAAAAATCCTCATAAATCTTCTCTGCACCCTTTCTTACAACAAGGTGACCAACACTGTACACAGTACACCAAGCACGGCCTCGCCAATGGCTTTTACGAAATTCAAGGTTCAAGATTCTTTATTGTTGTTCTTCGGTACATAAGTGCCAAGGAGATTGGTACTCTGGATCTGAAGTAGCATGGAAAAACATAGTAAGCATTTAAAAAACGCAATTAAAACAAATATAAATACAATCCTATAAAACACAATGATAAAGTTAACAAAGTGCTGCTTGCCAAGAGGTAGCAGCAGGACATTGAAAACACATTGGAACAGTGACTGGTGTCAGCATGTCTATGAGGTGTGGAGTGTAACTGTAAAGTGGCAGTGCATGGGGAAGGACGAGTGAAAAGTGATCACCCCCATCATGCAGTGAAAGGAGAACTCACCAGTGTTGAAACAACAAGACAGAAAGATCAGAGGCCAGGACCCTCAGCACACCTTTCCCCCACCCCCACACCTATCAAGGGCTGCCCAGACCAACATCTAGTCAAAGGACAGAAATGGGGAAAACCAGCATTGTGCACACAAGAGAGGGCAGAGAGCTCCCAGCAAACACAGTTAAACCAATGCCAATAACAGAATGTTTTTTTATTGCTCTGTGTGTCAAACATTTTCAATAAAGACTGAACAATTATTTTGTTGGAAAATTTAGTCATTTTACCTTTCAATCAAGGTGCTAAATAAATAGCAGATATAGTTAGCATGAATTGGTAGACAAACATGTGGACCATAGTGTATAGATGCACTCATCTGTGGTCACGAGCAAAACATTCAGCCTCAGCTCCTGGTTGCCCAGGAACCCCTGACAGCTTCAGAGAACTGAAGTATGACAAGCTGACCAAATGTGCATTACGGTTACACCAGACAGCACCTACACTTTACAGTCTCTGTGCACAGAAGGAAACAAGAGGACAGAGACAGCGACAACTAGATACTGCAGTCCAGAGCAGTCCCTTACAGTTAGTATCTGGACAAAGTAAGTAAATGACTACACAGACCACTGCCAGCAAGCACTGGGAAATGCAGGTAAGACATCAACTGCAGTTCAAAACTGTTCCACTCATTGGGGGCTGAAATTAAACTCTGGGCTGCCAGGCCACAAAGAAAATTGACCTCCCTGCAGAATCAACTGGTAAATTGGCTTACCTTTGCACAGGTACAGTGAAAAACTGTTTCACATGCCATCCATACAGGTCACTGAAACAGCAGTGCACTGAGGTAGCACAAGGGAAGAACAAAACCAGAATCAAGAATAATGCGTAACAGCTACAGGGAAGGTGTCGTGTCAGTAGACAATAAGGTGTGAGGCCACTTAGAGATGAAGTGAGAGGTGAAGAGTCCACCTTATCATACTAGGGAACAATGTTACAACGGCAGCATAGAAGCTGTCCTTGAACCTGGTGTGATGAAGTGGACCGGACAAAGTTCTCCTGTCCAGAGTGGGCAGCTGGCTACTTGTGTACACATTCAAGTTCAAAGTAAAGACATTATCGAAGTACATATGGTACCATATAAAACCCCGAGATTCATTTTCTTGCTGGCATACTCAGTAAGTTCAAGAAACACAATAGGATCAATGAAAGACCGCACCCAGAAGGACAAACAACCAATGTGCAAAAGACAACAAACTGTGCAAATATTAAAAGAGAAATAACAATAAACAAATAAGCAATAAGTATCAAGAACATAAGATGAAGAGTCCTTAAAAGTGAGTAAATAGATTGTGGGAATAGTTCAGTGACGGGGCAAGTGAAGATAAATGAAGTTATTCCCACTGGTTCAGGAGCCTGATGGTTGAGGGGTAGTAATTGTTCCTGAAGCTGGTGGTGTGAGTCCCGAGGTTCCTGTACTTTCTTCTTGGTGGCAGCAGTGAGGAGAAAGCATGGCCTGGGTGATGGAGGTCCCCCAGGATGGATGGTGCTTTCATGCGACAGTGCCCCATGTAGGTGTGCTGAATGGAGGGGAGAGCTTTACCCATGATGGACTGGGCCATATCCACTACTTTTAGTAAGATTTTCTGTTCAAGGGTATTAGTGTTTGCATACCAGGCTGTGATGCAGCCAGTCAGTATACCCTCCACCACCCATCTATGGAAGCTTGTCAAAGTTTTCTCTGAGATGCGAAAACTTCACAAACTCCTAAGGAAGTAAAGATGCTGCCGTGCTTTCTTCACAATTGCACTTAAAGGTTCAAAGGTTAATTTTATTACCAAAGTATTCACATACAACTCTGGTATTCCTCTTCACTAGATAGCCATGGAATACAGAAAGACCATGGGTGTTGTTGAAAGAAAAGACATCAACTCCCCCCCACCCCTGCCACCCGGCATGAAAAACGAAAAGAAAGAAAAAGAAACAAAACTCACAAATCCCAAAACCCAGGACAGATCCCCTGAACTGAGGAATTTTAAATTGCTGACCCTCTCCACCTTTGATCCCCCAGCGGGGACTGGCTCATGGACCTCCGATTTCCTCCTCCTGAAGTCAACAGTCAGTTCCTTGGTCTTGCTGACAATGAGTGAGAGGTTGTTGCTGTGGTACCACTCAGCCAGATTTTCAGTCTCCCTCCTATACGCTGATCCATCACTTCTTTTGATTGAGCTGACGACAGTTGTATCATCAGCAAACTTGAACGTGGCATCGGAGCTGTGCTTAGCCACACAGTCATAAGTGTCAAGTGAGTAGAGCCGGGGGCTAAGCACACTGCCCTGTGGTGCACCTGTGCTGAGGGAGATCATGGAGAAGTTGTTGCCAATCTGAACTGACTGGAGTCTGCAAGTGAGGAAATCCAGGATCCAGTTGCACAAGGACAGACACCTAAAATACTCTACAGATGGAATTAAAAGCAGTCACAGATGTTGATATCCTCATCTCTCCCAAATCAAAAAGCTTTTATCATCTATTGCAGACAAACACGGTTCCAGTAATTAAACAGCAACAAGGGGGAAGGAGTATGAAGTTAAATGGCAGGATTTTGTATGTGTCTGTACCACCAGAAATAGTGATGAAGGCATTGAGAATCCTGTGGTCCTGGCTAAAGTTTCCCCTGCTGATCAAGTTAAACTTATTGCACTTCACTAAAATGACAGAAGAAAGCAAACAGATGAAATGACAGCTCAGTGTTGGGTCAGTCTTCCTCTCCCAGGACTCAGCTCCCTCCAGGAGACTCAACCCAGGCTGAACACCAACCACGCAGCCCAAGACCGCTGGCCAGCCACAGGAAGGAGTATTTCAGTGAGCCAAAGCATTCTGCTGCCCACTGGCTCTAAACCCCGGGCCGGCACGGAACGGGGCTCCACGCCCTTTATGGTTTGCGGCCTTGTACTGCAGATAGACCAAAGACAGATTTTATACAGAATCCCAGTTCCAGAATGACTCTGATGGCAAATAACAGAAAGACACAGTGGAAACAGTGTGGGCTGCTGGCCCTCCCAGCCATCGATGCAGGCCAGAGCAGCCTTCCCTGTACCACATGTCCCCCTCACCTCAGTAAAGCCTCCATTACTCCTTCACCCACTTCCATCCCTTAACCATTACCACTTACAAACAGGCCCACTATTGCTGAGGTAACTTGGGCCAAAGCTGCACAGACGTGGTGAATGGTGGAGGGCTGTGTGGTCACGACAGGTCACGTGCAACACTGCTGTTGTCACATGTTCATGGCCCTCCAGCCCACCCACCATAGCTGATGGTGACCATCTCCCCACAAACCCCACTGCCTCCTCCTAGGGCTCTTGTGGCTGGCAGTGGGCACTGCCTTCCTGCACACTGCCTCCTGTGGGGTGGTGAGAGAGGGGCTGTGGTGGTCCCATTGACACACTTGTGACCTCAATGGGGAGGAAGCCCATCTCCATGAAGACACGGGGCCAGCCACGCAAGCCAATCTCATTGCCTTTTATTGACTAGCGCTCAGCATTCAACTCTACCATAAAACTCATCACCAAGCAGCAAGACCTGGTCCTCAATACCTCCCTGTGCAACTGATCCTCAACTTGTTGCCAGTCTGAACCAACTTGCAGCCCCCAGTTAATTCAGCTTGGCAACAACATCTCCTCCACACTCTCCACAGAACTGCAAGGACTCTTTACATCTCATATTCTCAGTATTTTTTATTCGCAGTTTGATTTCCTATACTCATTGGTTGTTTGTCAGATTTTTTTCTGTTTATGTATAGTTTTTTGTAAAATTCAATTGCTTTTTTTTTACTATAAATGCTTTCAAGAAAATGGATCTCAACGTACAGCGCATGCAATTAGATGATAAATAAAACTACTTTGAGCTTTGAGAGATGTGTCCGCAGGGCTCATAGTCACCAGCAACCCCAACCTCCGATATCTGGGTGCTTCCAGCTCGGACAGCCTGGAAGGGAAAGGATGTTACATAGTGCTACGGCTCTGGCAGTCGGTCTCCAGTCACTTCCACAGGAATGTAACCACCTCCCAGAGCACAGAGACAAGAGGGAAGAAATTTAAAAGAGATCTGAGAGGTAACTTTATAGAGAGGCTAGTGAGCTGCCACAGGAAGTGGCTGGGGTGAGTACAATAGCAACACCCAAGAGGCATTTGAATAGGTACATGGAGGGGAGGGGCTTGGAGGGTTTTGGGCCAGAGGTGGGCAACTGGGACTAGCAGGGAGGATGCTGTGGTCAGCATTGGCCAGGTGGGCTGAAGGGCCTGATTTTGTTACTATATGCCTGTAGGAAATCAAATGGTATCAAAGTCCTGGGGGAGTCACCAGTGACCAGAGACCCAACAGGACCAGCCACCAACACCAGAGTTGCAGAGCAGGTCAGTGGCTGGGTGTCTGGCAGTAACTGGCTCACCTCCCAATGATCCAAGGCCTTTGCACAAAACATCTACAAAACACTTTGTGGATAAGTGCAGCTCCAACGCTCTGAACAAGCTCCACACCATCCAGGTGAAAGCAATCCATGCTTTAAAAACAGTCTCAACACTCCCTCCATTCACTATGGCTGCAGTCTGTACCCCCAATAAGACACACATTGACTCAGCCATTCCTCAACATCCCTCCCAAACCTGCAACCTCCATCAGCAAAGAGGAGGAGGGTGGTTGGCACAGGGAAGAACCATCACCTGGAGGTTTTCCTCCAAGTCACACACCGTCTTGAAAAACACACCACCGGTCGGTCCTTCGCCATCACTGGATCTGAACTCCACCCCTTCACTGTAGCGTCAGATGAAGGTGACCCTGCAGTGAAGGGATATGGGGAGAAGGCAGGAAAAGGGTACTGATTGTGGATGATCAGCCATGATCACAGTGAATGGTGGTGCTGGCTCGAAGGGCTGAATGGCCTACTCCTGCACCTATTGTCCATTGATTGCAGAAGCTCAAAGTGGCTCCTCACCTCACCTTCAAGGTTAATTAGAGGGAATCCATTCACACTGATCTTGTCAGTGACGTCCAGATCCCATAAATGAATATTTAAAGAAAAGTGGTGCTGCACTGCAGAACCCAGATTTCTCTGAGAATTCATTTTATAAGCAAGGAACGGATAAGAACACTGTATAGTGCAGGATAGGCTATTTGGCCCACAATCTCTACAATGTCAAATTAAAGTAAATCCATTCTGTCTGTAAACGGACCCATAGTAATATCATTCCTCTACACTCTCCCCACCTCCTCTCAATGATCCATTGCCCTCCATTCTCTGCATATTCATTTGAGTATCTAATAGCCTCTTGCACACCACCACCATATACGCTTCCACCACCAGTACCAGCCCTTTCCAAGCACCCAATACTCTGTGTAAAAGAAGCACTCCACACATCTCCAATAAACTTTCTCCCCCTCATTTACACGTATGTCCTTTGGTACAACATTTCTACCCTGAAGAAAAAAAAGATAGTGACTACTATCTATCCTTACATAATTTTATAAACTTCTATCTAGTCTCCCTGTGAGCCTCCACCATTCCAGAGAAAACAACCCAAGTTTGTCCAGACTCTTATAGCTAAATCCAAGGAGCATTGCTGTAAACATCTTCTGCAGACTTTCCAAAGTCTTCACACCCTTCCTGTAATGGGATGTACAAAACTGTACAGAATACTCCAAGCTTTATACAGCTACAACATGACTTCCTCACTCTTGTACACAATAATCCCAACCAATGACGGCAAGCATGTCATACACTTTCTTTACTATCTTATTGACCTAGCTTGCCACTTTCAGGGAGTTATGGACTGGATCTCTCTGTACATCAGTGCTGTATCCTGCCAGTAACGGTACTTCCCACAGTCAACACCACAACTGAGGGGTTGGGGTTTATCGCTTGGTGATCTGCACAGCCCATCGTACCTCCACTCTAGACCCCACCCCACGTAACCCTCTCCCCCCCAACTTGAACATGATCAGCTGTGAAAGGGTCCCAGTGGGCTTCCCGAGGGCCATTCGCAGTCCCTGCACCATTCAACCAACCATCAGCGTGACTCAGGCTGGTCTGGAGACCGCTGCCACCTCCTGCCATTAACAGTGGGCAGCCTCTCCTGAACTCCTGCTGAGGTGGCAACAAAAGGGTAGCTCGGCTAGCCAGGGAGCAGGGAGTAGGGGGATGTGGGGGTGGAAGGGAATCTTGCTTGGGTTCTCTGCACTGCTGGCAGCGTACCTGTGGGCCGATTTACATCCAAAGGGCATCTAGAGATCAGAGACCAGCAGTGCGCTGACGATTCACACTCTTCAGGACACTTGTGGCACAGCAAAGGGTGAGACAAGCTGTAGGTGGTCATCTCCAGCTCCAGGCATTTACTGTCAACATGCAATGTTCCAGAACATTCTCAAGTCCAGGGCTAAGTGTCGGGCAATCCTTACAAGCACTGCAAACGCGTGGAGAGCCAAGAGAGGGGATCAGTTCGTCAGCTGAGAAGACCACCAGTTACCCTAGCTTCTGTCAATACTGAGGTCCCTGGTGAGTGACAATCAACCCCTCCCCCCCACCACCTCCCACTGCCCTTCACCTTATCGACACAGGTCCCTTACCTCTCTGAGGGGGAATGCAAGGCTCTCAGAATCAGTATCAGGTTTGTTAGCACTGACCTAGCTTGTGAAATCTGTTTTCACAAGACACATCAGTGATAAAACACCTAAATCAGAATCTGATTCCCAGAGCCTTGTATTCTCCTTTAGCCAAGGAAAGGGAGTGCACACAGTTTGGAACAAACTCTGCAACTTCCAGCAAGTTTACTACAAATGCAGGTTCAATTTCAAGACTTAACAGAAATTTGGACAGCTACAGTACATGAATGGGAAGGGTAAGGAGGACTACGTTCCAGATGCAGGTCGATGGGAATGGGCAGATTAACAATTCAGCTTGGAATAGATGGCCAAAGAGCCTGTTTCGGTGCAGTAGTGCTCCATGACTCTATGAACAATAAGGGCTCCATTCAGCCTTTCCAATCCGTGGACACCTGCAGGCACTGCCTCTGTACCGACACTGAAGTGAAGTGTTAGAAAGATTTACTTTAATGGCAAAGCCAATCATAATGGCAAACCAATTACGACTCTTTGATGTCAATCAGTGACACTGCTGGGTTCTCGACCCCTTCCCAATCCAGCTGACTCCTGGCAACCTCGGTTTGATACTGACCTCTGCTGATGTTCATGTGGAGTCTGCACCTTTTTTCTGCATGTGTGTGGTTTCCCATGGGTGCTCTAGTTTCCTCACATGTACCAAAGTTGCCCGGTTGGTGGATAACAAATGGTTGCAAATTCCAGCCCCAGTGTAGGTGAGGGAGAACAGGTTATAGGGAAATAAGGGCATCAACAGCATTGCTCTGTAGATCAAGTTAGACTTGATGGGCTGAATGGCCTTTATATAATAAGAAAATGTTAAATATGAGAACTGGACTCCTTCCCCAACGGCTGGAGAGTCCTGGAGACAGCCCTACAGATTAAAGCCTCCAGCAATAGCTGCACATAGCTTAGCGTCGTTGTTACATTCAGTGTGGTGAGATTGCAACATTGATCCACCTTAATTACAGGAGAAGTATCCAAGGGTTGTGGAGCACAAACATAGTGCATTCTAAAAAGGAAAAGATGGACAAGTAATTACAGACTGGTTAGTTTATCTTGAATGGAAGATAAATTCTCAGAGACAATATAAGCCTCCATTTAGGAGGGCACAGATTAACCAGGGACAGTCAGCATGGATTTGTTAAAGGGAAGTTGTGACTAATCTGACTGAATATCTTGGGAAGGTAGCAATAAGGGTGGATGAGGACAATGAACATGATGCCAACTATATGGCCAATATAGTCTATTCAAATAAAATACAACATGGCTGGCTAATCCTAAGGTAAAGGCGTCTGGGATCAGAGGGAGAGCAGCAAATTGGCTTAGCAGCAGGAAGTGAGGATGGGTAATGGACACTTCCTTTCCGTTGCATCTTTTCACAATTTAACAGCTCTAAAGTATTTTGCTGGTGATAAAAATTAGGGTCAACAGTGAGACAGGACGCAAAACCGCTCCTCCCTTCCTATGATCCTCAACACAGTGCCTCCCAGGGCTATGTACTGAGCTAATAGTGGTACACTCCGCTCACACGCGACTGCACGGCCAAACACCCAAGCAATCACATCGTCAAATTCGCCAATGACGCGACAGTGGTGTGATTCAATGTGACGGTAACATCATGAAGGATCCTACCCATCCAGCTCATGGACTGTTTGTCCCACTCCCATCAGGGAGGAGGTTATGTAGCATCCACGCCAGGACCACCAGACTCAAAAACAGTTACTTTTCCCAAGCAGTAAGGCTGATCAACAGCTCCACCCACTAACACCACTACTGCTTGATTATCTCCTGTCAGTCACCAGACTAGCATCACTTTATGAACATACAATCAATCTGTGTATTTAAACTATCTTATGTATTTATATTTATTGTGCATTTTATTATTATTACTGCGCTCTTTATCGTTTGTGTCTGTGTGGGAAATGAATGACAGACAAGGCCCAACAAGAGTATAACAAGTGTAGTGAGGCGCTTAAGAAAGAAATCAGGAAGGCAAAGAGCAGTAACAGAATATCACTGGCAGACAGGATTAAGATAAATCCTATGCATTTTATAAGTACAGCAAAGACAAAAAGAATACCCAGGCAAAGTGCAGAATCCATTGGAGACAGCAGGGGCTGTCTGTACGTGGAGCCTGAAGGTACAGGGGAAGTCCAAAATGAACACTTTTCATCAGTATTCACAAGGAAATGGTTTGTGGTTGGAGAACTCAGCAAAGGAGAAAGTCTAGTGAAGGTCTCCATAAAGAGGAGGTATTTAATTCCTTAATGGGTTTAAAGGTGGATAATCCCCTGGACAGGATGGGATTTATCCCAGGCTGCTTTCGTAAGAAATGGAATAGACTGCTGGTGCTTTGGCTGAAATTTTTTCAATCTTCCCTGTTACATGAGGTATCAGATGACTCAAGGACAGCAAACGTGCCCCCTTTCTCCCCCCAGGGAAGGCAGCAGGGGAAAGACCTGTAAGCTTCACTTCAACGGTAGGGAAGATTCCGAGGAAGAGATTTAATTTTTTTTTCAGAAAGGCAAGGGACTAATCAGAGACAGTCAACATAGCCTTGTCAATAGCAGGTCCTATCTGATCAATCTGATTGAATTATTTGAAGAGACAAGGAAGTATATTGATAAAAAGCAGGACAGTGATTGATGTGGATTCTATTAAGGCCTTTAACAAGGTCCCACGTGGGAAACTGTTTCAAAATGTCTGGACCCATGAGAATTGTGAAATTGGATCCAAAGTTGGCTTTGTAATAGGAGACAGAGGATAATGGTAGAGGGCTGTTTTAGTGATCAGAACCTTGCTGTTCATATACAAGAATGACTTGGACGTGCATGTGGGAGGCACAACCAGTATGTTCTGAGGTGACACAAATATCAGCGGAGTTGTTGACAGTGTGGAGGGTAGTCAAGACTACTGAGACATATTGAAGTGCTGGTGAAATGGCTGATAGATACTGACAGATGTGTGATGATGCATTTTGGAAATACAAATCAGGCTGGGAAATGTAAGGTCCTAGAGAGTACTGAGAAACAGAGGGAACTTGGAGAATGTCCAAAGATTTTTGAAGATGGCAACATGGGTAGATAACATGGTTAGAAGGCAATGGGATACTGTACTTCATTAGTCTCTGTATCAAGTACAAAAGCGGAAGGATATGCTCCAGCTTTATAAACTCTCAGTCAGACTTCAGCTGGAAAACTGCGAGCAGTTCAGGTCAACACACTGTAGGAATGATGTGATTGTGCTGGAGAGAGTACAGAGCAGATTTACCAAGATTTTGTCCTGGATGATGTACAGGAGACTTGAAAAACTTGGTCTGTGCTGATCCGAGGTGATTGACTGAAGTATACAAGATCATGAGCAGTGTAGGTAAGGTAGACTGCAAGAAACATTTCCCAATGTCAAAGGTAAATAAAGCTAGAAGACATAGATTTAGATTCTTCACCCAGAGAGATTTAGGAGGGATCTGAAGGGGAACACTCTTCACCCAGAGAGATCTGAAGGGGAATGCTCTTCACCCAGCAAGTGGCGAGTACCTGGATGGAATGCCAGAGAGAGTGATTGAAGCTGAGCTGTGGACAGCATTTAAGAAGTGTCTAAGTGAGCATTTGAATCGCTTAGGAGGAAGGGCTGGGGACCAAATATTGGGAGATGGGATTGCCCATGGTTGGGTTGAATTGCCTGCCTCCATATTGAATGATTCTGTGGCTCAGTCTATAATAAGTGAAATGTTGCTGTACAGTCCAGTCTTCTTGTCACGGTGACCCAACAGGAGCACATGCTTCTGAGGAATGTGTGTGGCAGATTGCCTACCACAAGAGCAGCTGAAACAGCAGCATGCTCTGGGGAAGATCAGCATGGGAAGAGTCTGGTCTTCAGAGATGCCATCAGTGGAGGAGAGCTGACTGATGTCATGAACGTTGCTGCAGTCTGAAGATACTTATGTACAGTTCTAACCAGGATTGCCTGTCACATTGAGACTTCTTCACAAACTGTTAAACAACAGGAGTGCCTGGTCCCAGGGCATGCAAGCTATGTACAGCAAAGCCCAGCTGTAAATCTGCCCTGGTACATTTAGTCTTGTTGAACCCATTCCCACCACAATGTCTACAAGGAGGAGATAACCACCTATGGAGTAAATGCCATAGGGAACTAAAGCACTTCTACAGGTGAAGAGATAGCAGATGGGAAGGAAATTTGAAATTAGCCAAATTTGTAGCAGTTAATTAATTAGTAATTTGTAAATATACAACTGATATGTAATTATTATACATAAATAGTTAATTGAGTACATGCTGCAACAGAGGTAGAGATGTTTCATTAATATGAATTTTGCCCTTTTTAAGGAACAGACACGATTATATTGAGTGTGTGAACTGAAGCAAGTGGCATCACTCCTGATACGTTGTTGTGCCAGCCACCGCTGTGAGCTGATGGTTGCCTGTCATCAAGGAAAGGATGTTCGAGTCCATTCCTGTTTCCTGCTTCCTGAGCGACAGTATAGTAACACCTGTGGCTGCAGAGCCCAGAGTTCTACACTGTCTCCCTCAATCACCCCTCCACTCTGTCCTCTCTTCCTCACATCAAGACAGGTTTGGGTTTAACTTTAGGTACCCCTTCTCTATTTCTTGTACGAATCCAGTGCCTCCACAAATGAACATTTCCCTCTCATGAAGACGAGCTCACATTCTTCATTTGGAGCCTCTGTGGTTTCTCTCAAATTGCCTCTACTCTTTCCTTTGCTCGTGAGGTACTTATAAAATATATATTTGCATATATATGTATTTTCCTGTCTGGTTTCATCTATCCACTCTCTGCACTGCTTCAATCTTTCTATGGTGTTGGAATCTCGGTGCCTGATTGAAGTTTTCCGCATGATATTTACCCTGTGTGGGGAGAGTGGGGGCTACATGTGTGAGTACCTGGCTCAAGAAGGACTTTTAAAGAAACTACTTCATCTGTGGTTTTCATACAGGAAGGACCCTAGTTAATATTTGGTAAATTGAAACCCTATTGCGTGTACACATCTGTTACTTTTCCATAGAGTCAGAGTCCTACAGCATGGATGGACACAGGCACTTCAGCCCAATTTGCCCATGCTAACCAAGATACCTATGTACACCAAGTCTTGCCCATGGCCCATATTCCTCTAAACCTATCTTTTCCATGTAATTACTCAAATATATTTTAAACATCGTAACTATGCCCATCTCAAACACTTTCCTTGGCTTGTTTTACATACCTCCTGCTCTCGATATGAAAAATAAATCTCAGGGTTGTAAACTTTGAACTAAGTTTGGTGCCATACAAAGTGAAATGGTTGAAGACTCCCAGATCTTTTTGTCAGGGTCCCAACCTGGGGTCCACAGACTCCTCAGTTCATGGTAGGGGTCCAGGGCATAAAAAGGTCGGGAATCCTCGGGTTAAACCTATGCCCCATTACTATGCCTCCTTCCACAAAGCCAATTTCGTATCCAATGTCTAACTTATACTGAATCTCATGTCATCTAACCTTCTGAACAAGCCTACCACACGGGACTTGTCAAAGGCCTTGACAAGTTCTATGTAGACAATAGCCACTGCCTACTCTCATTAATCTTTGGTTACCTCCTTAACATAATCAAATCTGAAACAATTTTGCATGCACAAAGCCATGCTGACTATCCAGAATCAGTCCCTGCCTTTTCAAATGCGAAGAAATCCTATCTTGCAAAATCTCTTCCAGTAACTTTCCCAACACTAATGTTAGGCTCACCAGTGTGCAGTTCCTTGGCTCATTACTGCAGCCCTTCTTAAATAAAATTAAATAAATCCACAACATTAGTCCTACTTCAATCTTCTGGTACCCTATCTGCTACTAAATATAATACAAAAAATTCTGCCAAGGCCCCAGCAATTTACTTCTTTGCTTCCCACAATACCCTAGAATATGTCTGGTCAGGCTTTGGAGATTTATCCAATTGTATTCACTTCAGAACTGCCAACACCTCCTCCTTGTTAATATTAATATGCTTCAGGATATTACTGTCCTCTTCCCTATACTCAATCTCAGGGTAGTATATGGTGACATATACAGTGCCTTCCCCCTTGGAAGTTTTCTGTTTTATTGTTTTACAACATTGAATCACAGTGGATTTAATTTGGCTTTTTTGACACTAATCAACAGAAAAAGACTCTTTTGTGTCAAAATGAAAACAGATCTCTACAAAACAATCTAAATTAATTACAAACGTAAAACACAAAATTATCGATTGCGTAAGTATTCACCCACTTTAATATGACACACCAAATCATCACTGATACAGCCAATTGGTTTTAGACGTCACATAATTAGTTAAAAGGAGATCTGTTTTTGGAGACCTGTGTGCAGTCCAGGTGTTTCAACTAATTGTAGTAAAAATACACCTGTATCTGGAAGGTCCAACTGCTGGTGATCCAGTAGCCTAGTAAAAACTACACCACGAAGACAAAAGAACAATCCAAGCAATTCTGTGAAAAGCTTATTGAAAAGCACAAGTCGGAGATAGTTACAAGAAAATTTCCAAGTCACTGAATATCCTTTGGAGTAGCTGCGTCAATCTAGAAATGGGAAGAATATGGCACAGCTGTAAATCTGCCAGGAGCAGACCATCCTCAAAAACTAAGTGACCGTGCAAGAAGAGGACTAGTGAGGGAGGCCATCAAAAGACCCATGAAGACTCTGGAGAAGCTACAAGCTTCAGTGCCTGGGATGGGAGAGACTGCACATACAACAACTGTTACCTGGGTGCTTCACCAGTCGCAGCTTTATGGGAGAGTGGCAAAAAGAGAAAGCCACTGTTGAAACAAATTCACATGAAGTCTTGGCTGGAGTTTGCCAGAAGGCATGTGGGAGACTGAATTCAACTGGAAGAAGGTTCTATGGTCTGATGAAACCAAAATTGAGCTTTTTGGTGATCGGACTAAATGCTATGCTTAGCATAAGCCAAACACTGCACATCACCAAAAACACACAATCCCTACCGAGATTGCTGGGGCCACAGCATGGCTGCATCATGCTGTGGGGATGCTTCACTGCAGCAGGCCCTGGAAGGCTTGTGAAGGTAGAGGATAAAATAATTGCAGCAAAATACAGGGAAATCCTGGAGGAAAACCTATGCAGTCTGCAAGAGAACTGCGACTTGGGAGAATATCTGTTTTCCAGCAAGACAATGCCTCCAAGCATAAAGCCAAAGCTACACAGGAATGCCTTAAAAACAAAGTTAATGTCCTAGAGTGGCTAAGTCAGAGTCCAGACCTCAATTCAATTGAAAATTTGTGGTTGTACTTGAAAAGGGCTGTTCACTCATGATCCTCATGCAACCTGATAGAGCTTGAACGGTTTTGTAAGGAAGAATGGGGAAAAATTGCAGTGTCCAGACATGCAAAGCTGTTAGAGACCTATCCACACAGATTCAAGCTGCAATTGCTGCCAAAGGTACAGCTACTAAATACTGACTTGAAGGGGTGAAAACTTATGCAATCAATTATTTTGTATTTTATCCCTGTAATTAATTTAGAACACTTTGTAGAGATTTGTTTTCAATTTGACACGAATGAGTCCTTTTTGTTGATTAGTGTCGAAAAAAAGCCAAATTAAATCCACTGTGATCTAATGTGGTGTAACAATAAAACATGAAAACTTCCGGTGGAGGGGAGAGGTGAATACTTTTTATGGGCACTGTATGTACTTTAATAATAAATTTACTTTGAACTTTGATATCTGTTCCTTCATTACCTGCTGACTCTTAGGAGGCCTGTAGTATATCTCAAAATGATCACCCCTTTTTGTTCTGAAGTTCTAACCATATGAACTCATTTAAAGAACCTTGCAAGATATTCTCCTTTGTTACTACAGTGATGGACTCCTTAATCAATACTGCAATGCCCTTTCCTCTTTTACATCCATCGTCTAGCATAACTAGAGATTCTGTACCCTGGAATATTGAATCGCCAGTCCTGTCAAGCCACAGAACAACACTACAGCTTCCCACTGGAACAGTAATGAACAGCAGCCTGTACACACTGCAAACCAGCCTGGAGTGATTTACATCTGTACCACTCACCATCCTCTGGTTATCCCACCTTAAACAACAGGGGTGGTGGTTACCCCTCCAATGAACTGAGTGCTTCACAGACTGGAGGGAGCTCGGACACAGTCACAGACCCAAGCACTGCCTGCTAAATTCACGATCACCACTCCACATTACACAATGGACAAAGAACCATCTCTGATGGTTATCTTGCCCCTCAAACTGTAAGCCTCTCTGAGCCCTCTCATTAATCAGTCCACCTATCAACTGACCAGACAGTGCACAATTTTCACCACAGTTTGTAGCCTGACTACATGGTCACAGAGTTGTACAGTCTGGAAAACAGGCCCTTTGGCCCAATTCATCAATGCCAACCAAGTTGTCTAACCGAGCTAGTCCCATTTGCCTGCTTTTGGCCCATATCATTCTAAGCCTTTCCTATCTGCATTCCTGTCCAAATGTCTTTCAATGTTGAAACTGTACCCACTGCTTTCTCTTCCTCTGGGAGCTTGTTCCATATACTGACCACCCTCTGTGTGACTAACCATTTATCCTCTACAAGTTACTAGCAATGTGTAACTTGGGGGGAAAATCCTAGTTAAAAATGGCTTTTCAATGACCTAGAGTCATACAGAATTAGAGTCAGAAACAGGTTAAATATCACCAGCATATGTCATGAAATTTGTTGTCTTTGTGGTGGCAGTACAATGCAGCACATAATAATGGAGGAAAAAATGAAATATAGTAAGTATACATCAAATAGAAAAATTAAGTAATTAGTACAAAAATAGAAATTTTAAAAAGAAGTGAGGTAGTGTTCATGGGTTCATTGTCCATTCAGAAATTGGATGGCAGATGTAAAGAAGCTGTTCTTGGATCATTGAGTGTGTGCCTTCAGACTTCTGTACCTCCTTCCTAATGGTAGCAATGAGAACCAGGCATGACCTGGGTGATGGGGGTCCTTAATAATGTACACCACCTTTTCAAGGCATCACTCCTCAAAGATGTCCTGGTTACTACTGAGGCTAGTGGCCATGATGGAGTTGACTGAGTTTACAACTCCCTGCAGCTTATTTCAATCCTGTGCAGTAGTCCTCCCATACCAGACAGTCATGCCGCCAGTTAGGATGCTTCTCATGTTACATCTACAGAAATTTGTGAGTGTCTTTGGTGACATACTATACCAAATCTCCTCAAATTCCTAATGAAATATAGCTGCTGTCATGCCTTCTTTGTAGCTGCATCGATATGTTGGGACCAGGTTAGATCCTCAGAGATATTGACACCCAAGAACTTGAAATTGCTCACTCTTTCCACTTCTGATCTCTCTACGAGGACTGGTGTCTTACCCTCGTTTTACCTTTTCTGAAGTCTACAGTCAGTTCTTTGGTCTTATTGGCATTGAGTGCAAGATTGTTGCTACGACACCACTCAACTAACTGATTAACGCTCTGTAAGGTTTCACTGCTAATGTAATAGTTTCTCTGTGACAGCAGTGTTTGGGTTGTGACTAGAGATAATGGGGCTTTCGAATGTGCGCCATCCAATGAGAGGTGTGTTGTTTCTTTCTTGTGTGTCTGAGAGGAGGTATTCGTGGTCTTTTGTCGGCGAGAGATGAAGAGAGAAGACATGACAGCAGCCAGCGGGTAGACCGCAGGGCGGAGTGGACTTGGAGTGAGGGTCCAGGACAACAATCAGAGGAAATCGATGGATCATTCAAGAACAGAAAATTGTGAGCTCCAACGTGCACAATAGACGTTTCATTAAAATGGGCCCTTTTTCTTTTTGTTTTCTGAAATAACCCTATAGCCAACTTAAGAATTATAAAGCTCAATTGTTTAATTGCATTTGGTGTACCGTCTGATTTTTCGTAGTACTGAGTTGTAACAGGGGAACACATCACCCAGCAGCCACACAAGCGAGATTTCATCAGTTTGGCAGGGGCAGCCACAGTCTTCCCCTAGACTAAGGCAGCCTGCCGAACCTGGGGGTTACACTGATAAATCTCGTTCCTGTATCTTTAGTGATAGCTTCAAGCATTCTCCCAACTACAGATATTAAACTAACTGACCTATAGTTACCAGCGTTCTGCCTACATCCTTGTTTGAACAGTGGTGTGACACCTGCTGCCTCCCAATCCTCTGGGACCTGCCCAGAGACCAGAGAATTTTGGTAAATTATTACCAAAACCTTTACTGTAACTTCTGCTGTTTCTTTCAATACCCTGGGATGCATTCCACCAGGACCAGAGGACCTGCCAATCTTTAGGCCCACAAGTTTGCTCAGCACTGCGTCTTTAGTGATAGCTATTGTATCGAGGTCCTCACCTCCCTTCGTATCCGTAACATCACTCTGGCATGTTACATGTGTCCTCCATCGTGAAGACTGACACGACATAGTCATTCAAAGCCTCTGCCGTTTCCTCATTATCCAATATCAACTCCCCAATGCTGCCTGAGCTGCTGCGTTCCTCCAGAATTTTTCTGTGTGTTACTCTATGCCATGTCTACTGCCACAACATTCTCCAGGATTTCTGTCACAATGCCAAGTACAATTGGAACAATTTCGATCCAAATTACTGCCGCCCCCACATCTGTTATCAGAGGTATGATCATAGCCTCAGATCTTGCTCTAATCCTGTACAGCTTACTGAGTGCTCACCTCTGTAATAGCTGTCACTATAACGGTGATGCTCTGCCCATTGATGCAGTTACAACCACGGTAATGGAAACATTTCTCATCATGGATACTGCCAAATCTTACTCAAATTCTTCCATAATTCCCTCCGAGATTCATCCACAATTATAAATTGTGATTAGTTAAAAACTGCAGCCCAGCCTGTGCCACAGCAATGACACCAGTTCAACAATAACAACGCAAACACGAGGAAATCTGCAGATGCTGGAAATTCAAGCAACACGCACAAAATGCTGGTGGAATGCAGCAGGCCAGACAGCATCCACAGGAAGAAGCACAATCGACGTTTCAGGCCGAGACCCTTTGTCAGGACTAACTGAAAGAAGAGATAGTAAGAGATTTGAAAGTGGGAGGGGGAAGGGAAGATCAGAAATGACAGGAGAAGACAGGAGGGGAGGGATAGAGCTAGGAGCTGGACAGTTGATTGGCAAAAGGCATACAAGGCTGGAGAAGGGAGAGGATCATGGGACGGGAGGCCTAGGGAGAAAGAAAGGCGGAGGGGAGCACCAGAGGAAGATGGAGAGCAGGCAAGGAGTTATTGTGAGAGGGACAGAGAGAGAAAAAAGAGAGGGAGAGAAATAAAGGAAAATAATAAATAAATAAATAAGGGATGGGGTGAGAACGGGAGTTTGGGGCATTAACAGAAGTTAGAGAAGTCAATGTTCATGCCATCAGGTTGGAGGTTACCCAGACGGATAACAATAACAACTCCCACTTACTGATAGGTCTGTGACCTGGAACCACAGCCATTCCTCTCTTCTCAATACCACCCCCCAAACCCCAGGACTTCCAGCGTTCTCTGATTTTATTTCATATTTCCACCACCTCAAAGTATCTCTGATGAACAATTTTATCTAAGGAGTCTTAATAAGGTCTTAGTAAAATAAACCCAACACCAAGCCACATAAAGAGAAAGACAGGGCAGATATTCTAATCATACTGTGGAACAGAGAGATACAGAGACTAAGGAAGGGAATTACAGATTTTAGGACCTTGGCAGTTGAAGGCATGGACATCAATGGTGAAGCTCAAAGCTCACCTTTACTGCCAAATTACTCCAGCTGTTCTTGTGCTAAATACTGCATGAGAAGTGTCACAACTAGCACAAAGTATCTACTGTCAGAGCTAGTGGCATAATGATAGCAAGGAATACAGGGACAGCGTAGGATACTGATACCAATGATATAGGTAGAAAAGGGAGGGGGTCCTGAAGATCGAATATAGGGAGTTAGGAACTAAGCTGAAAAGTAGAACCTCCAGGGTAGTAATCTCCAGATTGCTGCCTGTGCCATGTGCCACTGAGGGCAAGAATAGGATGATTTGGCAGATGAATGCATAGCTCAGAAATTGGTGCAAGGGGGCAAGGTTTCAGATTTCCTTCAGAGATTGGTAAGCTGATGGAAAAGATCCTGAGAGGATCTCAGGCCTGATTTATGAATATTTGAAGAGGCATAATATGATTAGGAATAGTTAGCATGGCTTTGTCAAAGGCAGGTCGTGCCTTACGAGACTGTTTGAATTTTTGAGGATGTGACTGAACACATTAATGAAGGTAGAGCAGTAGATGTAGTGTATGTGGATTTCAGCCAGGCATTTGACGAGGTACCCCATGCAAGGCTTATTGAGAAAGTAAGGAGGCATGGGAGCCATGGGAACCTTGCTTTGTGGATCTAGAACTGGCTTGCTCATAGAAGGCAAAGAGTGGCTGTAGACAGGTCCTATTCTGCATGGAGGCCGGTGACCAGTGGTGTGCCTCAGGGATCTGTTCTGGGACCCTTTCTCTTTGTGATTTTTGTAAATGACCTGGATGAGGAAGTGGAGGGATAAGTTAGTAAATTTGCTGATGACACAAAGGTTGGGGGTGCTGTGGATAGTGTGGAGGGCTGTCAGAGGTTACAGCGGGACATCGATAGGATGTAAAACTCGGTTGAGAAGTGACAGATGGAGTTCAACCCAGATAAGTGTGAAGTGGTTCATTTTGGTAGGTCAAGTATGATGGCAGAATATAGTATTAATGGTAGGACTCTTGGCAGTGTGGAGGATCAGAGGGATCTTGGGGTCCGAGTCCACAGGATAGTCAAAGCTGCTGCGTAGGTTGACTCTATGGTTAAGAAGGCATGCAGTGCATTGGCCTTCATCAACCATGGGATTGGTCAAGAGCCAAAAGGTAATGTTGCAGCTATATAGGACCCTGGTCAGTCCCCACTTGGAGTACTGTACTCAGTTCTGGTCACCTCACTACAGGAAGGATGTGGAAACCATAGACAGGGTGCAGAGGAGATTTACAAGGATGTTGCCTGGATTGGGGAGCATGCCTTATGAGAATAGGTTGAGTGAACTCGGCCTTCTCTCCTTGGAACGTCAGAGGATGAGAGGTGACCTGATAGAGGTGGACAAGATGATGACAGGCATTGATCATGTGGATAGTCAGAGGCTTTTTCCCAGGGGTGAAATGGCTAACACAAAAGGGCACCGTTTTAAGGTGCTTGGAAGTAGGCACAGAGGAGGTGTCAGGGGCAAGTTTTTTTATTTAACTCAGAGAGTGGTAAGTGCGTGGAATGGGCTGCTGGCAACAGTGGTGGAGGTGGATACGATAAGGTCTTTTAAGAGAATCCCGAAAAGGTACATGGGACTTAGAAAAATAGAGGGCTATGGGTAACCCTAGGTAATTTCTAAAGTAAGTACATATTCAACCCAGCATTGTGGGCCAAAAGGCCTGTATTGAGGTGTAGGTTTTCTATGTTTCTATTTCTGGATCATTGGGATCTCTTCTGGGGATGGTATGACCCAAACACAAAGGGCATGTTAAACCCGAAACCAAGGGGGACCAATATCCTTGCGGGTAGGTTTGCTAGTTATGTGGGGGAGGGTTTAAACTAATTTGGCAAGGGGATGGGAAGCGGAGTGGCAGGACTGAGGATGGGGCAGTTGGTGTATAAGTAGGTGAAGTGTGTAGTGAGGCTATGAGGAACAGACAGATGATAGGCAAAAGTGCAGTGAGTGGGATGAGTTGCAATATAACAAGGAGCCAATATCAGAAAGAGTGATGAATACAGGACTGAAGGTGTTATATTTGAATGCATGCAGTATATGGAATAAGGCAGATGACCTTGTGGTACAGTTACAGATTGACAGGTACGATACTGTGGGATTCTGAGTCGTGGCTAAAGGAAGGTCACAGTTGGGAGCTTAACATCAAAGGTTACACATTGTACCAAAAGAACAGGCTGGTAGGTATATAGAGGGGGTGAGGTGGCTCTATTGGTAAAAAAAAATGAAATCAAATCCTTGGAAAGGGGTGACTTAGCAAACATCCCACCCTGCAAAAGCTCATTTCAGGGAGGTAGCACCCCCGACCCCGCAACCCCATACTATATGTACTATTAGTAACAGCATAGTAATAGTATATATTATATTATATTATCATGTTTATTCTATTACAACTTTAAGCAAGTCTACAGGGAGTTTGGCCTCATCACGTGGGACATCAATAGCGTAGCTCCTTCGCAGCTAGCCAGCTAGTTTAAATAACGTTAGCTATGCTGATGAATGAATGACACCTGTTAAACTCACCTCAACATGTCTTTTACATTTTAACCAACCATGGGCAATAGAAAAGTCACTGTTGCAAACAGTGCAGCGAGCAACACTGTCATTATTTTGAGGTCAGCTGTAAAGCCCGCCCACAGAAAAAACTGATAGGTCTATTTAGCACAAAGAGTGACCAATCAGGATGCTCACTCTCATTCTCCCTCTCCCTCTCAAAAAAATCGATTTCCAGGATATTGTATATAATTTCCGGGCGTCAGGGAGCCACTATCAATTTGCGGGAGACTCCCAGAACTTCCGGGAGAGGTGGGATGTCTGATTTAGGGTTGGAAGATGTATAATGCTTGTGGGTAGAGTTAAGATACTGATGGGAGTTATATACAAGCCTCCAAATGGAAGCCAGGATATGGGATACAAATAACAATGGGAGATAGAAAAGGAATGTAAAAAGGCCGATGTTGCAATAATCCTGTGGGATTTCAATATGCAGGTAGATTGGGAAAATCCAGTTGGCACTAGATCCCAAGTGGGATTTTGCAGAATGCCGACGAGATGGGATTTTAGAGCTGCTTGTGGTTGAGCCCATTAGGGGAATGTCAATTCTGGATTGGGCATTATGTAATGATCCAGATTTGATTAGGAAGCTTAAGGTAAAGGAACCTTTAGGAGACAGTGATCATAATATGATAGAATTCACCCTGCAGTTTCAGAAGGAAAAGATAAAATTGAATGCATCAGTATTACAATGGAGTAAAGGAAATTACAGAGACATGCAGGGGAGCTGGCCAAAGTTGACTGGAAGGGACCAAAAGCAGAGATGATGGCAGAACAGCAATGGCTTGTGTTTATAGGGAAAATTCAGAATGCGCAGATAGATGATCCCAGGGTGGATTCTAAAGGTAAGATGAGGCAACCATGGCTGACAGGGGAACTTAAAGATAGCATAAAAGCAAAAGGAAGGGCATATTATATAGCAACAATTAGTGGGAAGGTAGAGGATTGGGAAGCTTTTAAAAACAAATAGATGGCAAATAAAAAAAAGCCATAAAGAGAGGAAAAAACAAAATATGAAGATAAGCTAGCCAATAATATAAAAGAAGATACAAAAAGTTTTTTCAGATATACAAAGAGTTAAAGAGAAATGAGAGTGGCTATCAGACTGCTGGAAATGACACTGAAGAGGTTGTAATGGGGCACTAAGAAATGGCAAAGGAACACAAGTACTTTGTGTCAGTCTTCACTGTGGAAGACACTAGCAGATTGCCAGAAATGCAAGAGTTGCAGGGGCAGAAGTGAGTGTTGTTTTTACTAAGGAAAGGTGCTTTGGAAGCAAAAAAGCATGAAGGTAGATGTCACCTGAACCAGATGGACTACACCCCAAGGTCCTTAAAGAGGTAGCTGAAGAGATTATAGAGGAACTAGTAATGATCTTTCTAGAACCACTAGATTCTGGAATGGTTCCTGAGGAATGGAAAATTGCAAATAGGCCAAAGACAGCATGCTTTTCTAAAGGGGAATTCTTGCCTGACAAATCTTTTGGAATTCTTTGAGGAAATAATAAGCAAGATAGACAAAGGAGAGTCAGTAGATGTTGTTTATTTGGATTTTCTAGGCCTTTGACAAGGGTCCTTAACAAGATAAGTGTCCATGGTATTATAGGAAGGATTCTAGCAGAGACAGTGCTGGGACTGCTTATTTTCATGTTTTATGTTAATGATTTAAATAAAGGAATTGATGGCTTTAAGGCCAAGTTTGAGGATGATCTGAAGGTAGGTGGTGTTGAGGAAACAGGTACCTGCAAGAGGACTTAGATTGGGGAAATGAGCAAAGAAATGGCAAATGGAATATAATGTAGGGAAGTGCATGGTCATGCACTTTGGCACAACGATCAAAGGCATGCACTAATGAAGAGAAAATTCAAAAATCAGAGGTGCAGAGGGACTTGGGAGTTCTCATGCAGGCTTCTTTAAAGGTTAACTTGCAGGTTGAGTCGGTGGTAAGGAAGGCAAATGCAATATTAGCATTCATTTTGATAAGAATACAAAAGAAAGGCTGTAATGCTGAAACTTTATAAGGCATTGGTCAGACTGCACGGAGTACTAAGAGCAGTTTTGGGCCCCTTATCTAAGAAAAGATGTGCTGGCATTGGAAAGGGTACAGAGGAAGTTCATGAGAATGCGTTTGAAAAGCTCTGGGCTTGTATTCACTGGAGTTTAGAAGAATGAGGGGGAATCTTGTTGCAACCTATCAAGTATTGAAAGACCTGGATAGAATGGATGTGGGGAGGATGTTTACTACAGTGGGGGAGTCTAGGACCAGAATGCACTGCTTCAGAATTGAGCTACGTCAATTTAGAACAGAGAGGAGGAAAAATTTCTTTAGCCAGAGGGGTAGTGAATCTATAGAATTCATTACCTCAGGTGGCTGTGCAGGCCAAGTAATTGGGTATATTTGAGACAGAAGTTGATAGGTTTCTGATTAGTAAAGGCATTGGTTACAGGGAGAAGGCAGGAAATTGGGGCTGAAAGGGATTCTAAATAAATGGCAGAGCAAACTCGATGGGCTGCATAGCCTGATTCTGCTCCTACGTTTTATGGGCTTAAAATGGCACTGAGTTAGATCAGCTTCATCCTGGTGAAGGGTAAAGCAGGCTGTAAGGACTGGATGCCTTTAGATCTTGTAACTGGTGGATTATTGGTATTGGTTTTGCCACAAATCCTGCTGAGATTAATGCCATGCCAGCTGCTTTAGTTCTTGCTCGTATCTACCTATTGCTACAATTATTACCACGGCTAGTCGTAACTTCACGAATTTTGCTGCAATCACTGCAGACATTATGATGTACACCTAACAAAGGCTCCAAGCTCCCTTCAGCTCACACAATAATCAACACTGATTTGACTCTTGGCACATAGATTTTTTTAAGTAATTTGTTTGTCATTGAAATTACTCTTAATCTTTCTGTGATTACTGTGTAAGAGGTGGAGACCTTTGATGGGATTTACTATGAACTGACATAGCATGCACTTGATTCACACTGCATTCATCCCAAGTGCCAATCTCTATGTGCAAAATAGGCTCAATATAAATTTAGGAAATTTGAATTAGATTGAATTTCATTTAGATTTAATAGGAATATAATTTAGATTCAATTCTGGCAATATTTTGAAATTGAGGATTATGTAATGAACACTGCAAAAGGCTTCAGTAGATCAGGCAAATGAGCCTCACTCTCTCTCTGGGTCTCTAACTCTACCATCACAATGCATCATAACACACCCTTCACAACACATCACACTCTAACTCTCTAAATCCATTAGACTAGGTGTAAGCAGAACTTCAAAGGAAAATGATTAGATGTGAAAATCTCTCTGGAACATCTTGACGTGAGCAATATGGAATTTTTGTCCTCACTGAGTGAAAGTAGTTATTTTCCAAGATTTAACTTTCTTCTTCACTTCTTTTTTCCACTAAGCTTCTGAAATGAAGTTCTTAAATTTGAGAAGTTAAAGAGTAGTTGCACTTTGATCTGTGATGTATTTGCAGGAATTTGTGTTCAAAACCCAAAAGAAGCACTGAAAGGTCTCCTGGGCAACATCAGCACACAAATTACATTGCTCAAATTCATCATCGTGATAATCATTGTTTCATGCAGAAAGCACACAAATATTTTATTAAAGCCAGGTGTAGTACAGGAATAGCCTTACAACCACTGAGCTGACCTGCCAAAATCCAACAGTAATGACAGACGTTAGGATAGACGAAATATGTCCTGCCTTCACAGCAAGTCTCCTCTGGATTTAGACACAAAAAGTGTAAATAATAGACCCTTTTTGTCAAATTAACAAGATATTCTCAAACAATTTCTACATGTACGTTCGAGAACTGTCACACTCAAAAGCAGACCATGAAGCTGAAGATATATTACTTGTTTACAACATCATCTGAAGAACCCAGCACTCCTCCCACAGGCCCACCCCACTGACTTTTGCCTCTTGGATCCAACCGAGACATCCAGTGTGGAAGCAGCCCCAACGTGCGGCTGGATGGCCTGAGGCAGGTGGCCAGGTGGCAAGCTGACGAGGAGGCTGAGGAAACTGGACTCTGCCAAAGCAGGTCAGTGTGGAAGGAGTTCTCCTTTGCCTGAGGTGGAGAGAACTTGGCTGAAGGTTTGACATAACTGCCTGATGCTAGGGAATGATTATCCATGTCCACTGGAGGACTCCACCATGGAGGGGAAGGGGAGAGAGGAACGAGAGGAAAAAAGGGGAGGGGGACAGAGGCTGGAACAAGAGGTGTGAATGAGAGGTGGGTGGTGGGAAAAGAGGGTGGAGGACATAGTGTTGAAAAGACAGGATGGAGACAAGGTGGGAAGAACAGAGCAGGATGGGATGACAGGAGGTAGCATGGGGAGATTTTTATTTTAATTATTTATTTAGCGATACAGCACTGAGCAGACCCTTCCAGCCCTTCAAACCACAGCACCCCAATTAATCCTAACCTAATCACGGGACAATTTACAATAACCAATTGACCTACTTGGTACTACTTTGCATTGAGAGAGGAAACCGGAGCACCTGGTGAAAACCGACACATTCCACAGGGAGACATACTACAGAACGTGGCTGGAATTGAACTCCGGGTTCCAAAAAGCCACAAGCTGTTATGCTATCATGGCACCCACAGAAGCTTCTTCTGCTGAAAATATTTTGCCATGAACAACACAGGTGAACAATTTTGCTGCACCTAATTAAGACAGAGAACTTCCTGTGTTTGGGTCCTGGGCTGTGTCAGTAAACCCCATCCTGAACTGTCAAAACCAGAGGTGTCAAGGCAGATGTTAGAAGGGCAGGTCAAAGGCTGTGTTCAATGAATGAAGCTTCAGGGAGGAGCTTAAATGGAGGGAGGATACAGACTCACGATAGGGGACAAAAAGAATGTCACTGGGGCTAAAGCAATGGCAACACTGAGAGAGCTCCTGGGCTGGAGAAGATTACAGAGCAAGGCAGAGAGGGGAGGGAAGTTTAAAGATGAGGATGAGAACTTTGAACGTAAGGTGTAGGGACGAGAAGGGGTGATGTATGTCCGCAGGACAGAAATGGAGATATTGAAGCACGTTCTGTGGCCTGTGGTAGATGAAAAGTGGTAGGCATCCAGATCACTGGAAGGGCATCCAGAAAGCAGAGGACATTTGCTCTGGAGGTGACCCAGACAAGGGTGTTGAGAGTATACAATTCTATATGCCTAATGACAAATCAACAGTTCAACGGCAAAGCCACTCTTCAGCAAGAGAAACTCCAGACCCAGCACCTTAACCCTTGAAATCACAGACTTGGCCCCACACCTTTTGGTGCTCTTCCCTCCTCTGACAGCACCCTCTCCACCAGATCCCACGCAAGTCCCAGCAACCCACCTCAGTCAACGACCCTTCTGACCCTTAAAATTTGTCAACTGAGACAATGGACTGACCGATTTAGAAAAACACCCTGCCGTTCAGCACCCACACATCCTGTACAGACCAGAGTTTCAGGAGTGCAGGTGTGCCCGACCTCCCCCCACTTGGAGGGGCTGAATCTGCCCTCAGCCCATTTTTTGCCTCATTAGGTGACCGATACATTGCGTGTTGGCACCTTATATAAGCCGGTCGCGGGACACTAGCTCCGTGTGGGTGTGCCTCCACTCTGGCCGGTGCAATGCTGTCTGTCTACGGCCAGGGACCGCCGGCGCGGGCAGGGTGAGCAGGTAGCCAGATGCTGCAGGATCTGCGACCAGTGTCATCCCACAATAGCTCCAGCAGCGGCGGGCACCCTCCCACCGCCGGCACCTTGCCCCACGGCCGGAGCCCGGCTGCTTTCTGATGCAGCAGCAGCACAGGAGCCCGGGCTGCAGACGCAGCTCCCGCTCCCTCCCTCCGTCCGTCCGCCCCACACGTACCTTTCATCGCTGAGCACAAGAAATGCATCATCTGCTCCGGGGCGAGGGGCTTAGCGTATCCCCGCGCCGCCTGTCGCCGTTCCCGCAGCTGCAGCCCCGCCGACGGCGCGGCCAGCTTAGCAGCACGTGACCCGGCCGCCGTCTGCCGCCGCCCCGCGCCTGATTGGCAGCTCGCGGGCTGCCCCGGCGCTCGCGCCGCCGCTGCCGCTGCCGTCGCCGCTGTTCGCCGCAGTCCCTCCGGCCTCCGCTGCTCGACATTCGCCGTTCCCCAGCCCCGGGCGATACCGCCACTCCTCCGGAGCGACGCGGCACACCGCTCCCCGTCGCAAGCTGACAGGATCCGCCGCCCACCGCACTCCCGTCCCCGGGGCTTCGCCGTTGTCGCCGGGGCTCCGCCAGACCCGCTGGAGACCCATCCAGATCGGTTGATGGCTCAGCCCGAGTTCTGATGGCAGCGCCCTCCCGGTGACAGCGGAGTCTCTCAGTGTACATCGCTGAGCAACATCACCGATTAATTCTTTCAGCGGCGCTACCCTTAAGGTGAATTGAACCGGGAGCCACCGCTGACAGCGGGCACAGACCGACTGGAGGAGTGAGGTGAAAGACCTGATTCACTGAGTGCCCCGGCATGTCCGCACTGGACTTGGGATAACGCGCACCGTGCACTCTGCGCTCTCCTCACGTTTGCACAGAACAGACAACATTGTTCCAGTCTCACCGATAGAACTGTCAAACACTGGACAGCCACGGCTGGCAATATGTCCCGTTCCAGGCGCCATACCTGAGGGAAGCTATGGAGGGGTTGCAAACGGGATTTACCAGTCTGATTCCAGGGATGGGAAGTTGCAGGAATGTGGACAGACTGCAGAGCCGGAGCAAAAAAAAAACAAACTGCAGGTCGGGTAGCATCCTTGATGGAGAAAGACAGTCAATGTTTGCAGTCGAGACTCTTCATCTAGATTGGTACAGAGTCAATATAAGGACTGTTAATACTGGTTATTACCCATCTAGTTTTCATTTTAAATTATTTAAATAAAATCTATAATGAAAAAAATCGGTTTCTACCGAAAATGTTAACTGTTTCTGCCTCCACAGATTCTCCCTGGCCCACTGAGTTCCTCCAACTGTTTGTTTTTTTTTAATAGGGTTGATCTTAGAACACCAGAGAATGTGAGCAAATCTGGTGGAAGAGTTTAAATTCACTAACGTGAGGGAGCAAGTTCTTCCACACCAAGTGTCCAGGGAGGGCGCATGAGATAGAATTGTTGTGTTTAAAAGAGAGCTGGATAGGTATCTGAAGGGCTGGCATTTGTAGAGAGGTTGGGGGGTGGTGGTGGTGGTGATGTGAAAGTTGTAGCAAGGCAAGGGTTAAAGTAATGGGTTAAGGCAAGGATTAAGGTAATGGGTTAAGTCAAGGTTAGTTTACAGATAGTGTGAATCAACCTGGACAAGAAAGGTGTTTGAAGAGCTTAGCTTCCCTTTGCACAACAGGGGACTGGAGCCATTTGGCATGTCGAGACAAGATAAGAATGCACAACAACAACTCTTAAGATTACACTTTCTAATGGTCAGTTACTTTACTAATTCTGAAATATTATTGGCATTTAACATGGAAATTCTATTTGAACTTTGCACTATCATGGTGTGATTGGTGACTGATCATGCTAATAAGGAATTTGAACATACACAAGGTTACCAATTGGTCAATCTCTGTATCCGCTAGTCAGTCTAGTGATAAGAGCCATGCTGTTCTCCTTGATTCACAAGGTTAACCCCCAATCACTGTGGCACTGCATCACTCACACTGGGCTCCAGCAACTTCCTGTGCTATTATAAAGAGAAAATGCTGGAAATACTCAGCAGGTCAGGCAGCATCCGTGGACAGAGAAAAAGAGTCAATGCTTCCTGTTGAAGGCAACTGAGGAAGGCGTTGCAGCATTTTTGATTTCTGTTCTAGTTTGGACAGGGGCAGATTTTTACAGTGATATTTCTGATGTCAGATCATAAGGCATAGGAGCAGAATTAGGCCATTTGGCCCATCTGTTCCACCATTCCATCATGGTTGATTTATTTTCCCTCTCAACCCCATTCTCCTGCCTTCTCCCCGTAATTTTGACACCCTGACTAATCAAGCACCTCTCAAACGCCACTTTAAGTATACTCAATGATGTCCTCCACAGCCATCCATGACAATGAATTATACAGATTCACCACCCTCTGGCTAAAGAAATTCCTCCTGATCTCTGTTCTAAATAAATGCCCCTCTATTCTGAGGCTGTAGCCTCTGGTTTGATACTCACTGATTTTAGGAAAACCCTCTCTCCATCCACTCTATTTAGGCCTTCCAGTATTTGATTGGTTTCAAGGAGATCTCCCCTCAATCTTATAAACCTGAGTGAGTACAGGCCCAGAGTCTTCAAACACTCCTCATGCATTAACCCTTTCATTCACAGAATCATTCACATGAACCTCCTCTGGACCTTCTCCAATGCCAGTGCATATTTTCTTAGATATGGGGCCCAAAACTGCTTACAAAAGTCCAGGTGTGGTCTGACCAATATCTTATACAGGCTCAGCATTACATCTTTGCTCTTGTGTTCTCGTCCTGTCAAAATGAATGCTAACATTGCATTTACCTTCCTCAACACCAGCACAACCTGCAAGTTAACATTTAGGAAATCCTACACAAGGACTTACAGCTCCCAGACTGAGCGAGTGAGGATTTTTAATGGCAACATTGCTCATGTGAGCACCAGTTGGTTTTCTGCTCGAGAAAGAACTGAAGGATGACCCTCCAGCTACCCTCATGAAGGATGAAGATTCATATGCCCATGGTCAAAATGAGCTGGTTAAAATCTAGAAACTGTCAACTATTAGAGCGGTGAAGGGCATTAGAGGTCATGGATGAAAGTGGGATAGGACTGATCAAGGGAGGAATAATTGAGAAGAATGACACAAAGAAATATGTCTTCTGAGGCCCTCTGGTTAAGGCCACCTCTGCAATGGGAAAAACTTTCCTATATCTACTCTATATAAAGACTCTTGACCAAAGAAGCAGGTAAACGGGGAGGGGTAACAGAAAAACATTCCAAATTTATGCCAGGCTTAGAATTGATTGAGCTGGGCATATACGGGGATGAAGCTGAGAAGCTCACCGAGCATGGTGGGCTGAAGAGTCTGCTCCAGTACTGTACTGTTCTGTGTTCTGTGTAAGTTCACTGTGAATCACTTCCACTCACCACGCAGTTTGACATGTTAGACCTCACTAAACTTCCCCTGGGCAGAAAGGTAACTTTCTATATCCCTGTAAACTTCTGGACCCAACCCATGTACACTGTCCTCAGAGTGAGCATAGTGAACAGTCAAATGTGACTGGCTCCAGCATCATTCACAGTGGGCACAATTACATCTCACGATCCAGCAAGGATCGTTCAAACCGGGCAGAGTATCAACTCACCAAGTTCAAAGTGGCCTAAGGCAATAATGCTAACAAAAATCTGTTGGAAGCACTCAGCAGTTCCAGCATCATCTCTGGAAGGTATGGTGGAATTGTTAGTGCTTTGGGTTAAAACCCTGCACCTGGACTACTGTTCATAAACCATGCTCCCACTTTATTCACAGCTGATCACCAGTAAACATCTCTACTCCATCATCATTCATATTTGACACAATTAACATACACTAGTGGGTGGCAGGTTGGAGAGACATCTCTACCAAAGGAGGTGTAAGGCACTCCTTCCCTCCACTAGCCTGCAGGTCACCTTTGCACAAGGTGTAGTGCTTGCTTAGCCCCCTCAGTCAGGGTCAAGTAAAGCCATGGGAGCAGGTGGTGGATGGTCGTATGAGCAGCTGGTGCACGTCACAAGTCCTGGTTCTGTGACCACTGACACCAGGCAGACAAATCTCTGAAGAGTATTGATAATGGCTGAAGTCACCCATCTTGTTCAGACACTGCCCAGAAGAAGGCAATGGCAAACCACTTCTGTGGAAAAATTTGCCAAGATCAACCATGGTCACGGGACTCTGATCGCCCACGTCATATGACACAGCACAGAATGATGATGCTGGACATTCACTGAGCAAGAATAACATTTATAGCGCACATGTGCCATCCATGGAAGACAGTATTCGCACTCTGTGCTTCCAGATCATTCAGGCAACGCGCAATTAAAGTCATGCAGTTAACACTCACAACGCTTCTGGGTCATTTACATAAAGATGATTAGCATTCAGTGTACAGGTGTGTAATTCACAATGGGAACAATTCGTATCACTGTGCTCCCAAATTATTCACATTGGGCATAATTAATAATCTATGCTCTGGATCATTCATAATGTTTTTGATTAATATTCACTGCACTCCAGGAAGCATTCACACAATGCACCACTAATATTGTGCTCTGCAAAGAAGCACACCAGGTACAATTAACACATCCTGCTTGCTAATCAGAAACATCTGGCACTAAGATTATTTCCTGTAGTCTGGGATCATTTAAACATACTCACAGGCCCCCTAGACTAAGTACCTGATACTGTTACTGACTGAGCTCCTGGTTCAATCTGTGGCATGAAATAAACATTTTCAGCTGAGACCCTTCATCATGAATTGGCTGTTGTCCGTTTGTTCCTCTCCATAGATGCTGCCTGGCTTGCTGGGCTCCTCCAGCATTTTGTGTGTGTGTTGCTCAAGATTTCCAGCATCTGCAGAACCTCTTGTGTTCCAGTTCAATCACACTGGGACACACTGAGTTACATCCTGTGTTCCAGAATCGGTACAATTAACAGTTCATACAATTCTGGGTACAGTCAGCACTCACTGCTCTGGGATTAGTGTACCAATCATATCCTGCCACCAGGATTAATGACACCTGACACAGCAAGCTCAAACTGCAGGCATGGATAATTCTAACTCACAATTAACACTTTTTCCCCTAGATTACACTTTGGTAAGATTAACTTCCTGGACTCTGTGATCAATCGCTCCAGCTGAGGAGCAGTCTACTGAAAGAAGTTTGCTCTGGCCACATTTGGCACTGAGGTCAATGTCAGTTGCTCTGCCCAGTAATACTCTTCTTCAGGTGCACAGGCCAGACTGGAAAAGACCATAAAACATAGGACCAGAATCAGGCCATTCAGCCCATCGACCCTGTTCTGCCGTTCAGGCATGGCTGATTTCTTATTCCCCTGTCTTTTCCCCATAACTTTTGACATCCTTACTAATCAAAGAACCTATCAACTTCAGCTTTAAATATACTGTATCCAATGACTTGGCTTCCACAACCAGTTGTGGCAATGAATTCTACATTTTCACCACCCCCTGGCTAAAGAAAATCCTACTCACCTCTGTTCAAAAGAAACATCCTTGTATTCTGAGGCTGTGCCTTCTGGTCTATACTCCCCCAATATAGGAAACATCCTCTCCACATCCATTCTATCCAGGCCTTTCAATATTCAATAGATTTCAATGAGATCCCCCCTCTAACCTTCAATGAGTACCAACCGAAGCCCATCAAATGTTACTTTCATTCTAGGATCATTCTCATGAACTTCCTCTGGACCCTATCCAATGCAAGCACTTTTTTTTA
This sequence comes from Mobula birostris, assembly GCF_030028105.1. Lineage (NCBI taxonomy): Eukaryota > Metazoa > Chordata > Chondrichthyes > Myliobatiformes > Myliobatidae > Mobula > Mobula birostris. The sequence goes on along the minus strand of NC_092387.1, from coordinate 11,628,824 downwards.
GATAAGGGGCCTAAAATTGCTCACAGTATTCCAAATGCAGTCTGATCGATGCCTTATAAAGCCTCAACATTACAACTGTGCTTTTGTATTCTAGTCCTCTGGAAATAAACGCTGACATTGCATTTTCTTTACTTACCACCGACTCAGCCTTCAAGTTAACCTTTAGGGGATCTTGCAGGTCTGAAGTTCATAAACAAATCAATTGGTGTTTGACGATAACCAAGATCAGAATCAGATTCAAGTTTATTATTACTAACATACATTGAGGAACTTGTTGTTTTGTGGTAGTAGTACAATGCAATACATCAACATTTTTGTAATTAATGATAAGAACATATAAAAATATTAGTGCAAAAAGACAGCAAAATAGTGAGGAAGCATTTATGGGTTCATGGACTGTTCAGACATCAGATAGCGGAGTGAAAGAAGCTGTTCCTGAAACATTCAGCTGTTCCTGAATGTGTATCTTCAGGTTCCCGTGCCTCATTCCTGCTGATAATGATGAGAAGAGGGCATACTTATGAACTTCAGAACTGCAAGATTCTCTAAAGGTTAACTTGAAGTAAAGAAAGTGCAATGTTAGCATTTATTTTGAGAGGACTGGAATACAAAAGCACAGTTGTAATGTTGATAGTGAGGGCCTTCATGAAGGATGCTGCCTTCAAGAGGCATCACATTTTGAAGGTATCTTTGCTGGTGGTGAGGCTGGAACCTGTGATGGGGCTGGCTGAGTTTACAACCCTCTGCAGCTTTTTCTGATCCTGAGCACTGGAGCCTCCATACAAGATAGTGATGCAACTAGTTAGAATGCTTTCCACAGTATATCTGTAGAAATTTGCTAGAATCTTTGGTAACATACCAAATCTTCTCAAACTCCTAATGTAGTTTAGTCACTGGTGTACCTTCTTTGTGGCTACATCAAGATATTGAGCCCAGGATAGGCCTTCTGAGATGTTGACACCCAAAAGCTTGTAGATGATCACCCTTTCCATTGCTGACCGCTCAATGAGGAATGCTGTGTGTTCTCAAATTTCTCCTTCCTTAAGCCCATCATCAATTCCTTGGTTTTATTAATGTTGAGTGCAAGGTTGTTATTTTGTGACACTGATCTATCTCTCTCCTGTACGCCCCCTCATAACCACCTGAGAAACTGCCATGACATTTATGCCATTGGCATATTTATAGATGGCTTCTGAGCTCTATAAAAACCCAATAGTTTTTTGGCCATCACTTGAAATACTAGAAATTATTTAATGCAGCTCAAAATTCTGCAGTTGCTGTGGGTTTCTGCACTGTAGTCCACTTGTCTGAGTTACGGAGTTCTCTAGCACTGAAGAAAGCCCTTTGGTCCAACTCTTCCACGCCTTCTTAAGCTAGTCCCCTTCGATTGCATTTGGCCCAATATTCCTCAAAGCTTTCTTATCAATGTACCTGTCATCATGTATTTTGAACTTTGTTATTGTCCTCACTTCCTCTGACAGCTCATTCATCTGTCCACTACTCCCTGTGTGAAAAGTCTCAGATCTCTTTTAGATCTTTCCCTTCTCAGCTTCAACTAGTTTTAGAGTCCCCTACCCTGCAAAAAAGACTGTGACCATGCACCTTGACTATGCCCCTCATGATTTTATGTACTTCCATCAACTTACCCCTCAAATTTCTTCATTCTAGACAAAACAGTACTGGTCTACCCAGTCAATTCAAGTGAACCAATTTTGACAACAACCTTGTGAATCTTTTCTGTACCCTCTCTCGCTTAATGGCATCCTTCCAGTGATATGGTAACCAAAGTTCAAAGTTCACAGTACATTTATTATCAAAGTACATATATGTCACCATTTACAACCCTGAGATTCATTCTCTTGTGGACATATTCAATAAATTCAATAACCCTACAAGGAGTTGGTACGTTCTCCCCTTGATTGTGTGGGTTTCCTCTGGGTGCTCTGGTTTCCTCCCACAGCCCAAAGATGTACCAGTTGGTAGGTTGATTGGTCATTGTAAATTGTCCTGTGATTAGGCTAGGATTCAATTGGGGGTTGCTGGGCAGAGCAACTTGAACGGCCAGAGGTGCCTATTCTGCACTGTATCTCGATAAATAAATAAATAAACAAAGCAAAGAAAGACCACACCAACAGGGTGGAGACCAGTGTGCAAAAAGCAACAAACTGTGCAAATACAAAAAAAAAGAAATGATAAATTCAACAAATTGAAGCTGATAAATGCAGAAAGTGCCAAGAGAAACCAGAAACAAACCAACACATTAAAGGATCCTGTAGCAGTTTAACTCAATCTGATTACTTACACAGGTACAATCAAGTAGCAAACATCATTCACCAAAATCTTGCTTTAAAATACAAACTCTGAAAAGACACCCAAATAAAAATACAAGCCTGATCCAGTTTTAGAGTCAGAGTCCTACAAATTATATTATGACTGATCCGTTATACAGATAGGACACTCTATAATAACTGGCAGGATACAATAATACAGGATTAAGCAAGCAAGACAACTTACTTAATAGATATAGGCATTCCAAACAAACATTAAAATAAACAGAAATAAATAAGTGAAAACACCAGAAATATGCTGAATTAGAAGAGGAAATTGAAAGACTATGGAATATGAACAGAGTATACATTGTCAGAATAGTAATATCTACAACTGGTATCATCCCAAAGGCACTACACAATAGAATTAAACAATTAGCATTTAATAGCAATATTTATGTAAACACCAGAAAGCCATAATACTGAACACCACTAGAATAGTCCAAAAGTTCCTAGCAATTGACAAATGAGCATGCTTGACTATGCCCATACCTTGTGTTTTACCAGTTTGAGCTGAGAAAAAAAATAAACAAAAAAACAAATAAGCAGTAACTCTGCACAATGATTCCATCTCACCATTGACTTGTACAGGCGTAACATGACATCCCAGTGCCGGAATCCTATGCCCTAACCAATGAAGGCCTTCTTTACAACCCTGCCTACTGGTGTTGCCACTTTCAGGGAACGATTCCCTTATACTCCTGGATCTCTCTGCTCTACAACATTACCCAGGCCCTATTATTTCTCTACCAGTCATGCCTTGGTTAAATTTCCCAAAATGCGTCATTGCAAACTTGTCTGAATTAAACTCCACCTGCCGTTCCTTTGCTCACTTTCTCAGTTGATCTAGATCCCGTGGTAACCTTAGGCAACCTGCTTCAATGTCAATCAAACACTAATTTTTGTGTCATCCGCAAACCTACTAACCATATCACCTATATTCTCATCCAGATTGTTTATACAGATGTCAAATAACAGAGGAACCAGCAATCACCCCTGCAGCACCCCATTGGCACAGTGAAAAACCACTTGAGAAACATCCCTCCACTACCACCCTCTGATTCCTACCACAAAGCCAATATTTTATCCATTTGGTTAGTTCACATTGGATCCCATTAGATCTGTCCTTCTGGACCAGATTATCATGTGTAACCTTGCATTTCTGAACTTCATGTAAACAATGTCCATCACCCTGCCCTGTTAATCCTATTGGTCGCATCTCCAAAAAGCTCAGTCACTATTTCCCATGCACAAAGCCACACTGACTATCCCTAATCAGTTCTTGCCTTTCCAAATGCAGATCGATCCTGTTTCTGAAAATCCTCTCGTAACTGAAGCAATTCCCTGGGTTGCAGTCCAAAAAGGACCGTAACTGTGACACTTCCTTTGGCCTTGGGGCATCCAACACTGCTTGAATTCTGTCAGCATACTTATGTAATTCTTGTGCAGCAATGGTGTGACCACAGTAAGTGATTCTTGGTTTAAAGAATTCACGCTCGGTGTGTTGAGCTCTGAGCCCATAATCTTCTAATCATTTTTAACACTGTCTTTAGATTTTGGAGATGTTCCTAGTCATCCCCCCTGGAACAATAATGTCATCTAGGTAACCCTGAGTATCTGGATAGCTTTGTAGCACCTGGTCCATAGCTTTCAGCCAGAGTATGCAGGCGCAGATGCTACTCCAAGAATAAGCCAATTATAGTGATAAATCCCTTTGTGAGTGTTTGTGGTGAGAAACACTTCGGACTCTTTCCATCTCCATCTGTAGGTAGGCATTAGCTAAGTCCACTTTGCTGAAGTGTTTCCCTCTAGAAGGGATGCAAAGATATCCTCTATTCTGGGCAGAGGGTATTGATCTACTTTCAGTACTGGGTTGATAATGACCTTAAAATCACCACAGATCTTGACAGACCCATTCTTCTTGGTTACTGAGACCACTGGCATTACCCATGGGCTCCACTCAACCTTGAAAAGAATTCTTTCAGCCTCCATGTGATGTAGCTCACTGGCTCCTCTATCAGGGATGTACAAGCAACTGGATGGGCTTTGATAAACTTGGGTATGGCATTTTCATTTAGCTCTATTTTGCCCCTGGCATGTTTGAGTTTTCCAATGCCCTCCTTGATCCCTGCTGTGGCATCATCGAGTACTTTTATTAATTTGCTTTCAGTTGACTCTATTGCAGGGGATGTGGTATGCAAATGGTGGATGGATCTCGATCAAGTAGTAGTTGTCTCAGCCAATCACATCCCCACAATGCTGGTCCTTCTGTTTTTACCACATACAAACCCAATGTGGCCTGTGGTTGTTGTATTTCACAGTTAAGAATGTCATTGCCACAGGAATGGTCTTTTCTCCAGAATAAGTTCATAGCTTCATAACTGTAGACTTTAGTTTAGTATCTTTGAAATACCATTCAAACTTATTTTATGGAATGGCTGAAACAGCCGAGCCAGTGTCCAATTTTGTTTTAATTAATTTGGCTGTCACTTCAGGTGTCAACCATATTGCGTGTCTCTTGTTAGTTTTCACACTGTAAATCTTAAGGCTACTCGGTTCTGTGTCACTCTCATCATTCTCAAATTTTTCCTCAGCACCATGCAGATTAGTGCTCTTTTTGAAACTACAACTTGACTTTTTATCTTTTCCTGTTCCCTGTGCAGTCCGTTTATCTTTGTCTGCCATACATGCTGATCATATGTGTCCTACTTGGTTGCATTTTTTGCAAGTTTCACCTTTAAACCTTTGGTCTGGTGTATTTGAGTCCCTGCTAGAATGGTATCACAATTTGTTTGGCCAGGCCAGTTTCTGTGTTGATGCTCACTTTCATTTCTGACTGCAACTCAATTGTGTCTCTGCTGTTTCCATTGATACAGCTATTTGAACTGCGCTTTTAAATGTAAGTTGTGCTTCAGTTAGGAGCTGTTTTTGCATGCTTTCTTGTAAGGTTCAACAAACTAAATTATCTCTTAGTGCCTCATTAATCCCATTACTGAATTGACAATACTCAGATAATCTCTTCAGTTCAGCCACATGCACTATAACGGTCTGCCCTTTCTTTTAATTCCACTTACAAAACCTGAAGTGTTCTGCAAACAACAATGGTCTTGGTTCTGCATTACTTTCACAATACAGCAATGCTCATTTCAATTGATTTTGTTGGAGCACCCAAACTTCTAAGCACTGCATTCAGCATTAAACTAATCGAAAGCAAGAGCACAGAGCCAGGAGTAACAGATCTTAGTTTTGTTTTAGCATTAAGTGAAGCACACATGTATGATGTGGTAGCATCATGATGTATGCAATACACTTACTTTTTTACATATAACCTATAAAATATTTAAACAAATAAGAATGCTTTATCAAACAATGGATTTACAAATACTACTGAAATATTAAAAACACAACGCTATCTACATTAGGAAGCTGCTGACATGACAAAAGAAGCTGTGAACACTTCCAGAGATGGAGGACCTTCATTGTTGCCCTAAACACTTGCTGCATAGCAGACAAAAGAGACAGATCTACATTAGAAAATTGTAGATATTGCACACTGAAATTCTGTAAACACTAAACCACCACATGAACTGAAACATAATAAACACTAACACAAAATGTAATGAAACAATTATAAAAAACTGAGCATACTGAATAATATATACAATAAAGCTATGTAATCTCTGAAATACCCTTCACTCCTAAAACACTGCAATGAAACAGCACACACATATACCAGCCAAGGCATTGACTACAAGAGTTGGGACATAATGTAACTCCTCTACCAGAAGTCGGTGACGTTGCTCTTGAGTATTCTGGGCAGTTTTGGTGACAACACTCTAAAAGAGCAATTTACACAAAATGCTGGAGGAAATTAGCAGGTCAGCCAGCATCATGGAAATGAATAAACAGTCAGTGTTTTGGCCTGAGACTCTTCTTCAGGACTGGAAAGGACTGGGGAAGATGCCAGAATAAAAGTTTTGGAGGGGGGAGTGTGGAAGGAGCACTAACTAGAAGGAGTTAGGTGAAGCCAGGTGGGTGGGAAAAGTAAAGGGCTGGAGAAGAAGGAATCTGATAGGAAAGGACAGTGGACCATGGGAGAAAAGGGAGGAGGGGCACCAGGTGATGGTAATAGACAGATGAGGAGAAGAAGTAAGAGGCTAGAGTAGGGAATAAAAGAAGTGGGAAGGGGGAGGAAAAAATTACCAGAAGGAGAATTCAGTGTTCATGGTATCAAGTTGGAGCCCATCCAGATGGAATATGAGGTGTTGTTCCTCCATCCTGACAGTGGCCTCATCGTGGCAGAGGAGGAGCCCATGGATTGGCATATCAGAACAGGGATGGGGATAGAAAGTAAAATGTTTGGCCACTGGGAAATTTCACTTTTGCGGATGGAGCGGAGGTGCCTGACAAAGTGGTCTCCCAGTCCACGTTGGATCTCACCAGTGTACAGGAGGTTGCATTGGGAGCACAGGATGCAACAGGTGATCCCTACAGATTTACAGGTAAAGTATCACCTCACCTGGAAGGACTGTCTGGGGCCTTGAATGAAAGTAAAGGGGGAGGTCTGGGGAGCATTCGCTCTGAGCATAGCAGCATTGTCAACGACATCCAGAGCCGCATTAAACAGGCATCAGCTGCCTCTGGAAGACTTCGGCGTACAATCTTTCTGAACAGGAGCCTTCGTCCCTCCACAAAGGTCGCCGTATACCAAGCAGTCTGTGTCACCACCTTCCTTTATAGCTGTGAAGCTTGGGTAACCTACAGCCGTCACATCAAGTCCTTGGAGCGCTTCCACATAAGCTGCCTCCAGCACTTCCTAGGAATTACCTGGCGTGAGCGGGTGCCTCACACTGAAATACTTGTAAAGACCAACTGCAGGAGTATTGAGGCCATGATCACCCAGCGTCAGCTGCAGTGGCTGGGGCACGTGATAAGGATGCCCCCATGTCGGCTACCCTGCAGAGTGTTATACAGCCAGCTACATCTTGGTCGATGCTCAGCTGGAAGGCTGAAGAACTGCTATAAGGATCAGATGAAGAATGCTTTAAGGAAGTGCAAGATCAGACCTGAGGACCTGGAGGATGTTGCTGCTGACCGTACCACTTGGTGACAGCTGTGTAGGGACAAGGTTCGTACTCTGGAGATGGAAAGAACAACCAGAAGACAGCAGAGGAGAGCCAGGAGAAATGCAGCCATGGTTGCTACCACTACCACATATACATGTCCCACCTGCAATAGAGCTTGTGAGTCCAGGATAGGACTGTATAGTCATCAAAGATCTCACCGTTAAAGGAGTGGATGTCGTCATCGGATTTTGATGGACAACCGAAGAAGAAGAAGAAAGGAGGGGGTGAACAGACAAGTTTAGCATTTCTGTCGCTTGCTGGGATGTTTGCCAGGAGGGAGGTTAATGGGGAGGGACGAATGGACAAGAGAATCACGGATGGAGCGAATCCTGCAGGAATTGGAGTGTGTGTGGGGTGGCGGGGGGGGGGTGGTAAAGATGTATTGGTGGTAGTTTCCCATTAGAGATGAAGGAAGTTGCGGGGAATGATCTGTTGGATGTGGAGGCTCGTGGGGTGAGAGGTGAGGAAAAGAGGGAAGATACGATAAGTTTGGATGTTCGGGAAACGGAGGAGATGCAAGTGAGAGCAGTGTTGGGTCTGTTCACAACTACATATCAATTAAATAAAAGCATGCACACGGGAGATGGCTTTAACTGGTGTATTCACATTGCAACGGGAGAGAGAAATGCGTATGCGTAGACAGCAACGCAAGCGCAGACACCAGATCAAGATCTAGTGCTGGGTGGGCAGGGGCCATTGCTCTAAAAGAAATAGATCCAAACATTACGCTTCCTTCCCCTTTAGATCAATGCAACATAAAACTATGAATATACGAAACATTCGATTTCCCTTTCACATACCAAGTAAGCATGCTTTCGGAGTAACAGTCCATCACTAACTTCACAGTTCTAAAGTATCAATCTTTTGGGTAGCACTCTGTTTCCTTCAGGATAGAGCCTCTGGATTCGTGGAGTGGCATCATGTTTGATAGGTATCTTGTTTAAGACAACATTCTCGTTTTCCAGTGTCGCGCTGCTGTCAGTGACATCATCACTGAGAGCTCAGTCCGGTGAGTGTAATGTGTCCAGCTTGTTGGATACAATTGACTCCAGTGTGTTCTTCGGCTGAGCACCCAGTATCTTATCCACACGACATCTCCATGTCCGATCTCCAATATCCACTGTGTACATCAGTGTCCAGTCCTTGTAGCTATCCTACTGGGTGTCCACTTGTCTTCTCAGTGATCATTTCCTGTCCAATCTTGAAGCTCCTTGCTGCTTCACTTGGCCACTGGCTGAACTGTTTATTCTGCACTTCCTTCCATAGATCTGGTTTCAGGAGGTCTATGCAAGATCTCAGGTTCCTGCTCACGAACAGCATTGCAGGTGCTTGATTTGTTGTGCATGAACAGAGCTCTGATACACAAAAAAAAGCTGTCCACCTTGTGTTGTAGAGAAATGTCCTCTGTGCCCATTGCTTTAATGGTCTTCTGGAAGGTTTGAATAAACCTTTCAGCTAACCCATTCATTGCTGGGTGGTGAGGAGTTGACTTTAAATGTCTGATACCATTTTTCTTCATGAACAATTGAAATTCTTCTGACATGTATTGTGATCCATTGTCACTCACAATTTGTTCTGTTCAACCATTTCTGGCGAAGATAGTCCTCAGGGTGGAGACAGCCTTTGTCGAGGTGGTTGACTTCACTGGTATAATCTCCGGCCACTTTGAATGAACATCCACAGCTATCAGAAACGAGTTAATGAATGGCCCAGAAAAGTCAATATATACTCTTTGCCATGCTGATGACGGCCACTCCCATGGGATGGGTGTAACCATGCCTGTGGGGGTGAAATTTGAACTTTTTGGCATCCTGAACAGCTTTTGGCGAAGTTTTCAATCTGTTTATCTATTCCCAGCCACGACACTTAGCTGTGGGTGAGATTCTTCATCTTGACTATACACAGGTGTCTTTCATGCAGATTCATAAACTTTGGTGCGCAGGTGAAATGGAACCACAACGTGAGATCCACTTTGACATACCGACAATGGGTCTTGTCTTACTGAGAGCTCTGGAAACATAGGGGTACAATGGGCTGGCCAACCTTGCATGGTGATTTCATAGACTTTTGACAATATCGGGTCATTCCTTGTTTCCCTTTGTATTTTGGAATTTGTTACTGACAACTTGTCCACCAATGCTGTGTGGAACACTTCTGCTGGGTCACAGTATGAAGGCTTTTCTTCCTCAGTTGCCAGCAGTGGAAGACGTGACAAGCCATCAGCATAGCTGTGTCATCTGGTACCCTTGAACTCTATGTCATAAGGGTGGACGCTGAGGAATTGTGCCCAACGTTGTAATCGGGTAGCAGTCATCACTGGAATTCCCTTCCTGGCATTGAAAGTGGACACAAGGGGCTGGTGATCTGTCACTAGAGTAAATTTTTGTCCATAGAGATAGTGGTGGAACTTTTTTATTCCCCATTCTAGACTAAAGGCCTCTTGGTCGATCTGTGCATTGTTGCGTTCTACACCCATCAGTGATCTTGAAGCACACACAATTGTGCGTTCAGATCCATCTTTCAGAATGTGTGACAAAATGGTTCCAATGCCATAAGGGGATGCATCACACACCAGTCTGATGGTCGGGGATGGATCATAATGGGTGAGCAGTTCATTGGATGTTATTAGTTTCTTTGTTTCCTTGAATGCTTTTTCACATCTTTCTGACCATTCCCACTTTGCCCCTGTCTGTAACAGTGCATTCAATGGATGCAACACTGCAGTAATGTTTGGGAGAAAGCGGTGGTAGTAGTTTACAAGGCCCAAATAGGACCTGAGTTGTGACACATTTTCCAGTTTGGGTGCACGTGGCACTGCTTCAGTCTTCTCTTGTGACTTATGTAAGCCATCCTTGTCAATGACATATCCACAATATGAGATTTCACTCTTGAAAAACTTACATTTCTCTCTCTTTGTGCACAGACTATACTCACTCAGCCTGGTAAGCTGGAGGTTCTGCAGATGCTCTTCATCATTCTTGCAGCACAATGATGTCATCAAGGTAACATTGTGTTCCTGGGATATCTTGGAGCACTTGGTCCACTGCTCTTTGCCAAATTGATGGAGCTGATGTGACGCCAAAGGAGAGACGATTATATTGGGACAGTCCCTTGTGAGTGTTGATTGTGAGGAACTTCCTGCTTGACCCCTCCATCTCATTTGCAGATAGGTTTGTGACATGTCAATCTTTGAAACCCTCACTCCACCTGCCAAAGATGCGAAAATGTCTTCTGTTTGTAGCAGGGGATACTGCACAGTACGCAACACCAAGTTAATGCACACCTTGAAATCCCCGCATATGCGAATGACCCCAGCCTTCCCCTTCTTGATCACCGAGACAATGGGCATGGCCCAATCTCTCCACTCAACCATGGAGAGAATTCCAGAGACCTCCAAGCTCTGCAGTTCAACATCCACTTTAGGACATAGCGCGTAAAGCACTGGGCATGCTTTATGGAATCATGGTATTGCTGCCTCATCCAGTTCAATTCTGACGTTCATGCCTTTGATTTTACCAATACCCTTCTCATTAGCATTAAACAGCTGTGACAGTCTCTGGTTAGTGTTACTGTTTGGACTGCAGTTGCCTGCTAATCTCACACTGAGAGATTTGTTTAGGTGTCAGTCTAGTTGGATTTTTCTCAATCATTCACATCCGAAAAGTGCTGGCTCTCCACTTTTCAACACATAAAGCTCTAACTGTTGTGGTTGGCTCCATACGTTACATTTACTTTCAGTTTGTCTGTGCAAACAGTCATTTATATCATGGGAGGATTTGCCACATCAATAACATTTTCAGCTTTTTGCACCATTCAGGGACATTTTCTGCATTTCACATTCTAAACTCCTTTTCTGTAGTTCTGCTGCATCCTTTGCTGCAGTGTTTAATGATATTGCAATGGTCAATGCCCATTCTAAGGTTAGGTCTCTTTCAGATAGTAGCCTCTTTTGAGTGTTTTGACTGTGCATGCTACATGCAGGCCTGTCCCTTAATGCATCAGAAAATCTATCTCTGAAGTCTAAGGTACTGGGAAAGTTTGTGCAGTTCTGTGAATGCTTTTATTTTGTGACTGGTTTCTTTTATAAAATCTAAATTACCCAACTATTGCCAGCGGTTTAGGGCTCAAGTGATTTTGTAAAATTGTAACAGTTTTATCGAACATCTTGCTTGCTGGCATTTCAGGGGCTACTAGGTTTGCATAAAAGACTTTGCGTTCTTGCACCCATTAATCTAAAAAGTGTAGGGGCTTTCTTTATCTCCTCCACGTTGTTCACATTACAATACACTTCAACCCTCTTGATATACGACTCCCAGCCTTCATTCCTGCTATCAAATTCATCAACTTTCCCTCCTGAAGCCATCGCTATGTTATTTTCACTTTAAATTCAGTGCATTTTTCACTGTTACTCATGGGTCCTTCAGCTTTCTAGAGCAGTTTAACTCTTGCTGTTTCATCCCTTAACTGCAGGTGAAGTTCGTGATATTCTCTGACATTCAGGTTCACACACGTCACCAATTTCTGTGCACATATCAATTAAGTAAAAACATACACATGGGAGATGGCCGTAACTGGTGGATTCACATTGAAGAGTCCAGGTTCAGCTGGGGCCCATGTGGGTACCCATGGCCACCTCTTGGGTTTGGAGAAAGTGGGAAGAGCCAAAAGAGAAATTATTGAAGGTGACGAAGGAGGGTGGTAGTGGGTGGGAACTGGCTGGGTTTTCATTGAGAAAGAAGCAGAGGGCTTTAAGGCCTTCTTAAAGCCCTCTTCTCAGATATGGCAAAGTTAATTCCCATGGTAGGGGAGTCTAGGACAAGAGGGCATGACTTCAACTTTGAAGAACGTCCTTTTAGAACTGAGATGCAGAGAAATTTCTTTCATAAGAGGGTGGTAAATCTGTGGAACTTGTTGCCACGAGTGGCTGTGGAGGCCAAGTCATTGGGTGTATTTAAGGCAGAGATTGATAAGTTCTTGATTAGCCAGAGCATCAAAGGGTATGGGGTGAAGGCAAGGGAGTGGAGATGACTGGAAGAATTGGATCAGCCCATAACTGAATGGCGGAGAGACTCGATGGGCTGAATGGCCTACTCCTGCTCCTGTATCTTATGGTCTTATGGTCCTATAGGGACTGCACATTCATGGTGAAGATGTGATGGTCAGGGCAGGAATTAAAAGTTGTGAAGGAAATCGAGAGCATGAGAAACATCGTGGGTGTAGGTGGGAAGGGACTGAACCAAGGAGGATAGAATGGAGTTGAGGTGAGTGGACACAAGATCAGTGGGGCTGGAGCAAGCAGAGGCAATGGGCCTACCTGCAGAGTCAGGTTTGTGGATCTCGGGTAGGAGGTAGAAACGAGCAGTGTGGGGTAAGGGAACTATGAAACTCTGAGTTAGTAGAATCTTTTGTATTTAACACTCTAAGAATGATGAGATTAATCTGTGTTAACCACTAGGAACCCATTTGCACTATTTTATATGAATAATCCAATGTTATGCTTTCCACACTCCTTGTGCGAAAGTGTTTACATGGAGACACACTGCAACAAATGGTACTGCTGCTTCATAGATCCACGGTTCTATCCTGCCCACAGGGACTGTCTATGTGGAGTTTGCACATTCTCCCTGTGACCAACTGGGTTTCCTTTGAAGCTTTAGTTTCCTCCCACATTCCAAGGATGAATTGGTTAGAAATTACCGTTAGAGTAGGTGGGTGTTGGGAGAGACAGGAGGATTTGATCAGTTTGGAAGAGAGAATCAATTACAGAGAAATAACTTCTGGTACTGATGGGATTGCGCTGGGGGCTAGCACAGTCTTGATGGGCCAAATGGTGTACCGTATTCTGAGACAATACAGAATGTGAAACCACACAAAGATCACACCACTCAAACAACAGCACACACACACACACACACACACACACACACACACACACACACACACACAGGGAACCACTGACAATACAATAGCACGTGTTAAGAATTCACACATAGTGAGGCAGCAGACACATTGCTCCGTTCAGAAACCGATGAAACCACAGAGTGTGAGAGTCCACGTACAGTGACAGAGAAGATGCCCACTGAGATAACAGGAAAATAGTGACAGTCACATGGTGAGACAATATGTACAGTTAGACACCTCACAGACTGTGGAACACTCACACACACACATGCACGCATGCATGCACAAACACATACACGCACGCACACACACACAGATACACACACACACAGACAAACGCACACATACTCACACACAAACACACACATATGTGCGCGCACATACATACACATACACGCACGCACACACACACACAGATACACACACACAGACAAACACACACATACTCACACACATATGTGCGCACACATACATACACATGCACACACACACACACACACACACACACACACACACACACACACACACCCCCACACACATATCGTAAAGGTTTAATCTTCGGCTTGTTGAACGTCTTACCACCCCTGTGCCTTAGACATTACAGAACTTTGCTTACTAGGGTGAGAATAGTACCATGAGGTTGCAAAGTAACTCAGGCTTGAGTGCTCGGTGGCAGGTGCCGACACTTTTTTTTTGCCGGTGGGAGAAGTGGGGATCATTACTTGCTGCCGCCTACATGCGAGAGGGAGGGGAGCTGGAAGGGACTTTGGGGTTCTAACATTTAACTGTCATTCATTCTTTGGGGCACTCCTCTGTTTTCGTGGATGGTTGTGAAGGAAAAGTATTTCAGGATGTATATTGTATACATTTTTCTGACATTAAATGTACCTTTGAAACCTTTGAAACCTAACTCTGGCAACAACTGTGGGAACATGAAAATTAATACATGGGGTGGGCCTTGTGAAGAGTGGTGACAGGTGATGATTGGGTCTGATTTGGTGGTTTGAGCTGGTGCTATGCATTGGTCCACTTACTGCGGCATTACATATTAGTTAAAGGGTGTAAAAGTAGAGTGCTTAGGGGACTTCAGGGTTGTTCTTTGATGGACTGGTGTGAACAGCACCGCAGATCGAGTGGAAAGTGTGCTGTAGTGAGAGGGGCCCATGCACACCCAGGTAAGTATTTTAATACTTGTTATTCCATTCTTTTAAACAACGTTTTGTAGTTCCAAGTATGTAATTGGAGTTTATGTCTTTCTACTTTGGAGTACTGTGTACAGTTCTGGTCATCTCACTACAGGAAGGATATGGATACGATAGAGAGAGTGCAGAGGAGATTTACAAGGATGTTGCCTGGATTGGAGAATAGGTTGATTGAACTCAGCCTTTTCTCCTTGGAGCGATGGAGGATGAGAGGTGACCTGATAGAGGTGTATAAGATGATGAGAGACATTGATCATGTGGATAGCCAGAGGTTTTTTTCCAGGGCTGAAATGGCTAGCATGAGGGGGCATAGTTTTAAGGTTCTTGGAAATAGGTACCAAGGAGATACTGTATCAGGGTGCGTTTTCCACACAGAGAGTGGTGGGTGCATGGAATGTACTGCCAGCAATGGTGGTGGAAGCAGATACAATAGAGTCTTTTCAGAACCTCTTAGATAGGTACATGGAGCTTAGAAAAATAGAGGGCTATGTGCTAGGGAAATTCTAGGTAGCTTCTAGAGTAGGTTACATGGTTGGCACAACATTGTGGGCCGAAGGGCCTGTAATGTTCTGTAGATTCCTAACATGCTTACACACACAAACACATATTCACACACACGCATGCACACACACATGCATGTACACACACATGCACACACACGCACACGCGTGCACACATGCACACACATGCGCACATACACACACACGCATACACATGCGCGCATACACGCACACTCACATGCACACATGCACACACACACATGCACGCACACACACATGCACACACACACACACGCACACACACTCACACATGCATGCAGACACACACTCATCCACACACACATATGCACACACACACACACACACATGCATGCACACACACACACACACACGCACACGCGCACACACGCTCACATACACACACACACACTGAAGCACTTTCCCTCTTTGGTCTTCCTTAGGAATTGATCTGACTTCCTTCCACTCTGGCTCTGCGGGATTGGGACAGGACTGACATTTGCAGAGTGTTTTTCCCAAGGTTTTCCCCATTTCAGTCTTGGACGTCCTGCCTTTTGTTCCCAAACTGGTCTTAGATTTCCCAGAGGAAGTATCTTCCCTGTACATAGCTTGTCAAGCCTCAAAACAATCCTGTAGATTTTTATTAAATGTGCTTCTGTTCTTCTGAATTCTAAAGAATAGTGTTCCAGTCTACTCAATCTCTCTACCTTCAGCAAGTCCACCATCCCCGGGACTATTCTACTGAATCTTCACTTCACTCCCTCTGTGTGATCTCATCAAACTCCATACCATTGTAATAAGACATCATTACTCCTGTAATCAAACCATCATGTAATAAAATACTTATATGTAAATGTTGAAAATCTGAAATAAAAATGAAATTCCTGGGAACTATCAGCACGCTCGCATGAATTTATAGAAAAAGAAACAATATTTTTTTAGCCGCAAACACAAAGAAATCTGCAGATACTGGAATTTCAAGCAACACACATAAAAGTTGCTGGTGAACGCAGCAGGCCGGGCAGCATCTCTAGGAAGAGATACAGGACAAAGGGCCTCGGCCCGAAACGTCGACTGTATCTCTTCCTAGAGATGCTGCCTGGCCTGCTGCATTCACCAGCAATTTTTTTTAGGTCCAGTGTTAACAGTTTATCTTTCCGCAGTTGCTGCCTTACCTGTGGAGTATTTCCAGCATGTTCTGCCCTTTACTCATAAGTAGGGCTAATAGATCACTGGCTCTCCTAATGCTTGCTTCACCTGCATGTTAGTCTTCAGTACAAGCATACCCAGGTCTTTCCAAGCACTATCTCTCTCCATACAACATAAATGATGTTGTGCTGAACTAATTAAACTAATAATTAAATGCCTAACTAAATTAATCCCTTCTGCCTGCACAGTGTTCTATCCCTCCATTCTCTGCATATTTATGTGCCTGACAAAGGCTATGTCCACACTAGAATGGATAAATCTGTAACTGAAGCTTTTTCTCTTCGTTTTGACCCTCCGTCCACTGAAACAGCGTTTTCCTCCCCCAAAAACTGAGATTTTCAGAAATGCTCTGCAGAGTGAATAAATCTGAAAACGCCTAATATCGGGCGTAGTGTGTACGGGGTAACCGGCTATTTTTAAAACCGCTGTCATGACGTGCCGGAACAAATGGTGGTGGTAGTGCGGCATTTCATTGTTTTCGTGAATGCAACCTCCAACACCACAACAATATCTGACAATAGATGTGTAACAGCCTCATGTAGCGTTGTATAGAAATACAAGATAACACTGATGCAGACATGTTTTATACATTTAACAAGGTGCTTTATTAATGTATTGCTTGTGCAAATATTCAATAGATGCAATTGTCACTTTTACCCAGTGACTCGTTTTATTGCACATGTTAAATACAGCAAAATAATACAGAAAGACATGGCAGAAGTAAAGGCAAACAAATGAAGTAACAGCAAATTTCACTTTTGCCCAGTAACAAGCCTTATTGCATTTAGTTGTAGCTGTCGTCCCTTTCATCGGTGAAGAGACTGTGGCTGTAGGAAATGTTTTGGGACAAATGTGCACCAAGTCTTTTGTTTGGCGATTTCCTTTTCAGTTTTTCTAGTCTGTAACTGGACAAACGTGCACCAAGTATACTCGTTTTCTCTTTGCTTGCTTTCTGTGTCCTGCGCATGCCCAGTAGGAGGAGATTCGCCCAAATATCCATTTTAATGTAGGCAGAGGTATTTTAAAAAATGTCTAGTGTGGACGCCTGTCATCTTAACCCGAAACTGGCATTTTCAAAATTATCCAGTCTAGTGTGGACGTAGCCTCAGAGTCTCTGAAACACCTCTATCACATTTACCTCCACCACCATCACCCCCTGGCAGCACTCTCTGGGCACCCACCACTCTCTGTAAAAACCTTGCCCATGAACTTCTTTCGAACTTATTCCCCTTCCTTTAGACGCATGCCCTCTAGCATTAGACATTACAACCCCGGGGAAAAGGGTCCAGTTATCTATCTATCTTCACCTTTCATAATGTTATAAATATCTATTAGGTTCCCTCTCAGCCTCTGTTGCTCCAGAGGACACGACTCAAATTTGTTTGGCCAACCCTTATAGCATGCCTCATATAGCATCCTGGTAACTCTCTTCTGGATCCTGTCCAAGCCTCCACATCCTTCCACTAATGGAGCGATGACAACTGGATGCAATACTCCAGATGCAGCCCAAGTAGAGCTTTTTAAATCTGTAGCCTAACTTCACAACACTTGAAATCATTGCCTCGACTAATAAAGTAGGATATTGACCCTCTTTACTATCCTATCAACCTGTGCGGTCTCTTTCAGGGAGCTATGGTTTTGGGCCTCAGAATCCCACTGTACATCAGGCCTGTTCAGGATATTTCTGTTAACAGTGTGCTGTTCCTATATATTTGATCTCCCAAAATGCAAAACCTCCCATTTGGCCAGATTCAGCTCCACCTGCTATTTCTTCACCCATATCTGCAATTGATCTATACCTCACTGTAATCTTTGGAAATCTGCCATGCTATCCAGAACACCACCAATCTTTGTATCATCTACCAACCTCTTCCTAGAGATGCTGCCTGGCCTACTGCATTCACAAGCAATTTTTTTTAGGCCCAGTGTTAACTGTTTATCTTTCCGCAGTTGCTGCCTTACCTGCAGAGTATTTCCAGCATATACATCAGCAGGTGTCCCTGTGGAATACCGTTAGCCACAGACTTTCAGCTAGAATAAGCCCCATCCATGTTCGGTCATCTATGGCAAGCCAATTCTGATTTCAAATGGCCAAGCCACTTTGGATCCGATACATCTTCATCTTCTGGATGAGCTACTCTGTCAAATGCCTTACTAAAATCCATGTGGACAACGTCTACAAGTCTACCTTCATCAATCACTCTCATTACCTCCTTCAAAAAACTCAATCAAGATAGTAAGACACGACTTGCCTTGCACAAAGCCATTCTGGCTCTCCCTAATTAGGCAATGGTTTTTCAACCATCAGTAAAATTTTTCTGTCTCTAAGAATCTTCTGCACTGACTTACCCATCACTGAAGTGAGGTTTACCAGCCTATAGTTTCTAGGATTATCCTCATTTCCTTTCCTGAATAACAGAACATTAGCTACTCGCCGTTCTTCTCGGACTGGTTGTGACCTTGCACCTTACTGTACACCTGCACTGCACTTTCCCTGTACCGTAACACTGTATTCTGCACTCTGTTATTGTTTTGCCCTGTACTGTTGTTATAAGTTGATCTGAATGGATGATTTGCAAGACAAGTTTTTCACTGTCAGTACTTGTGACAATAATAAACCAATTTACCATTTACTTCACATGTGGCAAGAGAGAACACAACGATCTTAGCGCAGGCTCCAAAATGTTATCTCTCGGCTCTCTGAATGACCTTGGGTATACGCCATCGGGCCCCAGGACTTCTCCATCTTAATGTTCTTTAAGAGTTCCAACCTCTTTTTTCTGTCTCAAAATGCCCTCACATATTAGTATGTTCCACACTGATCTCACTATTCTTCTATATCCTACTCCTTGATAAATAGTGATGCAAGGTTCTAATTTAGGACTTTACTCCCATCCTTCACTTCCAAGCACATGTCCCCCTCCTTTATTCTGGAGTGCCTATATTCTCCCTCATTATCCACTTGCTCTTGACGAATGTATAAAATGTCTTGGGATTCTCCTTAATCTTAATTGCCAGTGACTTTTCATGTCCCCTTCCTGGCATTCCTCATTCCCATTCTGAGTTCTTTTCTAGCATCTTTACAATCCCCAAGGAGTCAATTAGACTTTTTGCATCCTAAACTGTGCGTACGCTTTCCTACTCTTCTTCACTAAATTTACAATTTCTCTTGCCATTCAGGGTTCTCTTACCTTCAATCTTCATCCTTCCTTCTGACTGGAATATACCTGCACAGTACTCTGTACTGGACTTGTTCAAAAACAGCTGTCCCAATTAACTCTCCTCATCGTCCTGTAACTTGTTTTGCTCTCCCACAATGTCCATGCTTACCCTTCATCTACAGCCAGACTAAAAACAAAGGAGTGGTGGGCACTGTTCCCAAAATATTCACCCACTGAAAGGTTAGTCATCTGGACAAGCTCATTACCCAAGATCATGTTCAATGTGTCCACTTGTTAGACTATCTACATACTGATTTAAGAAATGTTAAGTAAATTTCATGATCGCACACAATCACATTTCCTTTTCCTGTTTCTGATGTGGATGGTGTTGAAAATGTGAAGTTTGTGATGATTTTAGAACTGGATTATTTATACTGTTTTTAATTGAAGGAATTATTGATTCACAATGCCGAATTCCAAAGAAGCAAAGGGCGTGAAGTGCAAAAGAACTGCTAGTTCACTTAAAGTGGAATGGCTTATTGAAGCAGTAGACACTGCTACACCAAAAGCTCATGAGCTCAGGAACACGCAGCGATGAGAAATATTTATGTACGGTAGAGATACTGGTGTTACCTGCATGTATTGTCACGATGCAAAAGTTGCTGGAGAATTTGTAAGTGAAAAGAAATGGAGTGATATTTCGAAACTTGACTTTTTAAAGCATCATTTAACAAGCAAATCACACATGGATGGTGTGCAAAAGCTCTGGTGAGAAAATCCTTCATTACCCGCTACTGGCTTGCTACATATGTTTTGTGAGAGGCAGATGGATGAGAGCGAAAATGATCAAACCCAGAGGAGATCAAAATTCTTATTGAGAGTGTTTTGCTAGCTGTTAAAATAAATACATCTATAACTAAGCTTCAGTGCGCACATGTTGCACAGCACACAATTTTTGTGCACGCTGGTGGTTACAAATTTGAGGGAACATTGGATGCACTCAGGATTATCCATGATGCCAAAAGCATGTGGGTGGCTCTGAGGCTCAGCAGGGAAGGGTGAAGTCAGACAGAGCAATAGTGATAGGGGATGTGTCTGTGCACGACTACATATATAGGCTTAAATAAAGGCATGCACACGGGAGATGGCTTTACTGGTGTATTCACATTGCAGTGAGAGAGAGAGGACAATGTGATGTGCAGACAATAGATCAGTACATAGTGCTAAGGGGTGGGGTCATTGCTCTGAAAGAAATAGATCCATGCATTACATTTCCTCCCCCATTATATCAATGTAACATAAAACTGTAAATGTACAAAACAATCAATTTTCTTTTCATAAACCCATATTCCAAATAAACATGCTTCCACAATAACAGTCCATAACTAACTTTACTGTTCTAAATATTCAATCTTTTGGGTGTCTTTTCTGTTTCTTTCAGGATAGCACCTCTGAGCCTGTGGAGTGGCATCAGGTTTGCTAAGACAATGTTTCTCCGTTTCCAGTGTCATGTTGCTGTCAGTGAGGTCATCACTGAGAAGTAAGTCCAGTGACTGTAATGTGTCCATCTTGTCGGATGCAATCAACTCAGATATGTTCTTCAGTTGAGCATCCAGTGTCTGGTCCACATGATGTCTCCATGTTTGATCTCCAATGTCCACTGTGTATATCAGTGGTCCAGTTCTTGTAGCTATCCTACTGGGTGTCCACTTCCTGTCTGATCTCAAAGCCCCTTGTTGCTTCATTAACAAATGGCTGAACTGTTTATTCTGTACTTCCCTCCAGAGATCTGGTTTCAGGAGGTCAATGCGAGATCTCAGATTCCTTTTCATGAACAGCATTGCAGGTGCTTGATTTGTCATTGCATAAACAGAGTTCCACTACACAAAAAGAAAGTTGTCCACCGTGTGCTGAAGAGAAATGTTTTCCTTGTCCATCACTTTAATGGACTTCTTGAAGATTTGGATCAACCTTTCAGCGAACTCATTCGTAGCTGGGTGGTGAAGAGCTAACTTGAAATGCCTGATGCCATTTTCCTTCATGAACAGCCAGAATTCTTTGACGTGTATTGTGGGCCATAGTCACTCACAATTTGTTCGTGTAAGCCGTTTCAGGTGAAGGTAGTCCTCAGGGTGAAGACAGTCCCTGCTGAGGTGGTTGACTTCATTGGTATGACCTCTGGCCACTCTGAATGAGCTTCCACAGCAACCAGAGGCATGGTGTCCATGACTGGCCCAGAAAAGTCGATATGTACTCTTGTCACGGTGATGGCAGTTACTCCCATGGGCATAACGATGCCTGTGGGTGTGTATTTTGCACTTTTTGGCATTCTGAACAGCTTTTGGCCAAGTCTTCAATACGTTTATCTATTCCCAGCCAGCACATGTAGCTCTGAGCAAGATGCTTCATCTTGACTGTACCCTGGTGTCCTTCATGCAGATTTTCTAAAACTCTGGTGTGCAGTTCAGAGGGGACGACTACAAAAGATCCACACATCAGCATTCTTCGACATACCAACTGTTGGTCTCGTCTCACTGAGAACTCTGGAAGCATAAGGTTACCCTGAGGCTGGCCATCACTGCGTAGTAATTTCATAGACTTTTGACAATGTTTCTTGTTTCCCTTTGTATTTTGGAATTTGTTACTGACAACTTGTCCACCAATGCGGTGTGGAACACTTCTGCTGGGTCACAGAATGAAGACTTTTCTTCTTCAGTTGCCAGCAGTGGAAGACGTGACAAGCCATCAGCATAGCTGTGTCGTTTGGTACCCTTGAACTCTATGTCATAAGAGTGGGCACTGAGGAATTATGCCCAACGTTGTAACCGGATAGCAGTCATCACTGGAATTCCCTTCCTGCGATTGAAAATGGACACAACGGGCTGGTGATTTGTCACCAGTGTAAACTTTTGTCCATAGAGGTAGTGGTGGAATTTCTTCATTCCCCATACTAGACTAAGGTGCTCTCAGTCTATCTGGGCGTAGTTGTGTTCTGCACTCATCAGCTATCTTGAAGCAAATACAATCAGGTGTTCAGATCCATCTTTCATACTGTGTGACAAAATAGCTCCAATGCTATAAGGGTTTGCATCACACGTCAGTCTGATGGACAGGGATACGTCATAATGAGTGAGCAGTTCATCAGATGTTATTAGTCTCTCTGTTTCCTTGAGTGCTTTTTCACACCTTTCTGACCATTCTCACTTTGCTCCTGTCTGTAACAGTGTGTTCAATGGATGCAACACTGCAGTTGTGTTTGGGAGAAACCAGTGGTAATAGTTTACAAGGCCCAAGAATGGCCTGAGTTGTGACACATTTTCCAGTTTGGGTTCCTGTAGCATGGCTTCAATCTCTCGTGACTTATGTAAGCCATGCTTGTCAATGCATGCCCACAATATGAGATTTCGTTCTTGAAAAACTCACATTTCTCTCTCTCTCTCTGCGCAGACCATACTCACTCAGCCTGGTAAGCTGGAGGTTCTGCAGATGCTCTTCATCATTCTTGCAGCA
Source organism: Mobula birostris (assembly GCF_030028105.1). Classification (NCBI taxonomy): domain Eukaryota; kingdom Metazoa; phylum Chordata; class Chondrichthyes; order Myliobatiformes; family Myliobatidae; genus Mobula; species Mobula birostris. The sequence goes on along the minus strand of NC_092387.1, from coordinate 11,605,870 downwards.
CAGTGATGTCATCAAGGTAACATTGTGCTTCTGTGATATCTTGGAGAACTTGGTCTGTTGCTCTTTGCTGAATTGATGGAGCTGATGTGACGCCAAAGGGGAGATGATTATTTGGAACAGTCCCCTGTGTGTGTTGATTGTGAGGAACTTCCTGCTTGACTCCTCAATCTCATTTGCAGATTGGCTTGTGACAAGTCAATCTTTGAAACCCTCACCCCGCCTGCCAAAGGTGCAAAAGTGTCTTCTGTTTGTGGCAGAGGGTATTGCACAGTACACAGCACTGGGCTGATGCTCACTTTGAAATCCCCACATATGTGAACAGCTCCGGCCCTCCCCTTCTTGATCACTGGGACAGTGGGCTTGGCCCAATCACTTCACTCAACCACAGAGAGAATTCTAGACGCCTCCAAGTTCTGCAGTTCAACATTCACTTTAGGACGTAGTGCGTAAGACACTGGGCATGTTTTACGGAATCTTGGTGTTGCTGCTTCATCCATTTCAATTCTAAACTTCCTGCCTTTGAGTTTACCAATCCCCTTCTCAAACACCTTCTCAGTAGCATTAAGCAGCAGTGCCAGTCTCTGCTTACTGCTATCACTTGGGCTGACGTTGCCACACTGAAAGCTTTGATTGAATACTAGTCCTGATGGATTTTTCTCAAACATTCACGTCCAAAAAGTGCTGGTCTGCCACTTTCAACACATAAAGCACTAACAGTTGTGTTTGGCCTCTGTACGTCACATTTACTTACAGTTTGCTTTTGGGAGACTCTTTTTCGCCTGTGTAGATCTTTAGCATCACTGAGGTATTCTCTAATGGTATCTTAGAAAACGGTCTGTTGTAGTCAGCCTCTGGAATTATAGACAAAGCTAACCCTGTATCCAGCTCCATTTTCAGTTTTACACTGGACACATCTATTGTGATCTGCTTCAATAATCCTATGCGTTTCTAGGCATGACAGTTCACCTTTGTCAGACTCTATGTGATCTGATTCTGTTTTACATTCGGTATCCTTATGCATTTGCCTAATTTTGTGTTTGAGACTTTTCACCTGGCTGTGCTTTTCGTCTGCCTTGAACACTCTCTCTATGTGACCTTGTCTGTGACACTTTCTGCAGATGTTTTCTTTGAACCAACAGTCATTTTTATCATGGGAGGATTTGCCATATCAATAACATTTTTGGCTTTTTGCACCATTCAGGGACATTTTGTGTATTTCATATTCTAACCCCCTCTTCTGAAATTCTGCTTTATCTATTGCTTCAGTCTCTATTGATATTACAATGGTCAATGCCCATTCTAAGGTTAGGTCTCTTTCAGATAATAGCCTCTTTTGAGTGCTTTGACTAGGCATACCACATACAAACCTGTCCCTTAATCCATCTCTAAAGTCAGAGTACTGGGAAAGTTAGTACAGTTCTGCAATGTATTCAGAAATGCTTTCATCTTTTGACCTTTGTTTTTGTAAAATCTAAATTTCTCAGCTATTTCCAGCAGTTTAGGTCTCAAGTGATGTTGTAAAATTGTAGCAATTTCGTCGAACATATTGCTTGCTGGTTTTCCAGGGGTTTCCAGTTTGCATAAGAGCCTATGTCCTTGCACCCATTAAGCTAAGAAGTGTAGGGGCTTTCTTTTGCTCCTCCACGTTGTTCGCGTTATGTTACGGTTCAACTCCCTTGATATACAACTCCCAACCTTTATTAGTGCTATCAAGTTCTTCAACTTTCACAAATGAAACCATTAGTCACTTTAAATTCAGTGCGTCTTTCACTGTTACTCACGCATCCTTCTGTGTTCTTGTGCTGTTTAGTCCCATGACTGTTGGTGCAGTTCGTTATATTTTCTGACATTCAAATTTGTGCTAGTCACCAGTTTGTTGTGTCTGCGCACAACAACATATATATTAAGTGAAGTGAAGTGAAGTCAAGTCAAGTCACTTTTTATTGTCATTTTGACCATAACTGCTGGTACAGTACACAGTAAAAACGAGACGTTTTTCAGGACCATGGTACTACATGAAACAATACAAAAACTACACTGCACTATGTAAACTGCTTCCAGACCTAAACTGCTGGAAATAGCTGAGAAATTTAGATTTTACAAAAACAAAGGTCAAAAGATGAAAGCATTTCTGAATACATTGCAGAACTGTACTAACTTTCCCAGTACTCTAACTTTAGAGATGGATTAAGGGACAGGTTTGTATGTGGTATGCCTAGTCAAAGCACTCAAAAGAGGCTATTATCTGAAAGAGAACAACTGTAAAACAACACAAAAACTACGCTAGTCTATAGACCTACCCAGGACTGCATAAAGTGCACAAAACAGTGCAGGCATTACAATAAATAATAAACAAGACAATAGGCACAGTAGAGGGCAGTAGGTTGGTGTCAGTCCAGGCTCTGGGTATTGAGGAGTCTGGTGGCTTGGGGGAAGAAACTGTTACATCGTCTGGTTGTGAGAACCTGAGTGCTTTGTTGCCTTTTGCCAGATGGCAGGAGGGAGAAGAGTTTGTATGAGGGGTGCGTGGGGTCCTTCATAATGCTGTTTGCTTTGCGGATGCAGCGTGTGGTGTAAATGTCTGTGATGGTGGGAAGAGAGACCCTGATGATCTTCCTCCCGACCTCACTATCCGCTGCAGGGTCTTGCGAGCTGAGATGGTGCAATTTCCGAACCAGGCAGTGATGCAGCTGCTCAGGATGCTCTCAATACAACCTCTGTAGAATGTGGTGAGGATGGAGGGTGGGAGATGGACTTTTCTCAGCCTTCGTAGAAAGTAGAGACGCTGCTGGGCTTTCTTTGCTATAAAGCTGGTGTTGAGGGACCAGGTGAGATTCTCTGCCAGGTGAACACCAAGAAATTTGGTGCTATTAACTATCTCTACGGAGGACTCATCGATGTTCAGCAGAGAGTGCTCGCTCTGTGTCCTCCTGAAGTCAACAACCATCTCTTTTGTTTTGTTCACATTCAGAGACAGGTTGTTGGCTCTGCACCAGTCCGTTAGCCGCTGCACCTCCTCTCTGTATGCTGACTCATCGTTTTTGCTGATGAGACTCACCACGGTCGTGTCATCGGTGAACCTGATGATGTGGTTTGAGCTGTGTGTTGCTGCACAGTCGTGGGTCAGCAGAGTGAACAGCAGTGGACTGAGCACACAGCCCTGGGGGGCCTCCGTGCTCAGTGTGATGGTGTTGGAGAAGCTGCTTCTGATCCGTGTGCATGCGAATCGGAATAGAAGCATGCACACGAGAGATGGCTTTAATTGGTGTATTCACAGGGCCATCAGGCAGTGGTCGGCACGAAGTGTCCTGCAGGCACTGCAGGAGAAGGACGTGATGGACACAGTGGGGTGGTTCCCTGAGCAGACTGTCCAGTTCATCTGGCAAAATACCTCATCACCAGATCTCACCAACAGGCACCAAGACCTCACCTGGCTGGCGGTGAGAGGGGCTCTCCCAGTCAGAGCCCTCCTGTACGCCCGGAATGTCGTCCCCGCACCCCACTGCCCACGGGAGGACTGCAGTGAGGAGGAGTCTGTGACCCACCTCTTTGCACACTGCCAGTTCGCAAAGAGGGTGTGGAGGAGGATGGACGGGCTAGTGTCACGTCTTATCCCCAGCAGCTGCGTAACAGAGGACTCTCTGATCTACGGGCTGTTCCCGGGGACGCACACGGAGACCAACATCCGGTGCTGCTGGCAGATCATCAACTTGGTGAAAGACGCTCTTTGGTCAGCCCGAAACTTGATGATCTACCAGCACATGGAGATGTCCGTGGGAGAATGCTGCCAACTGGCACACTCGCGGCTGCAGGAGTACGTGCTGAGGGACGCACTGAAACTCGGTGCAGCCACCGCAAGGGCCCGGTGGGGAAGGACCACAGTATAGGTTTCTCCACCCGTGGGAGTGGGAGGGGTCGGTGGGCGGGGAGTATACCCCTCAACAATGATATGCTGAGCTGAACTACTGGAGTGCCACGTGGGTGGCTATTAATACGGATATTTTACTGAGTATAATGGAAACGTATGTAAAGGAGGAAAAGTTATTGAATGGTTTATTGTATATATTTATTTTTGAATAAAGTATATTTTGAAATAAAAAAATTCACATTGCAGTGAGAGAGAGAGAGAGAGAGAGAGAGAGAGCATTGCCATGCGCAGACAACAGATCAATACGTAGTGCGAAGGGGAGGGGTGTCATTGTCCTAAAAGAAATAGATGCATTCATTACAATAGAAGATTCAATAGTTAGGGTGACAGACAGGCATTTCTGAGGCTGCAAGTGAGACTCCATACTCTTCTCTGCCCTGCTCTTGTTAAACACATCTATTTTAACTCACATGCTCGAACATTGGACGAACTAACAGAGAGGTTCGAAAAACAACACATATCAAAGTTGCTGGTGAACGCAGCAGGCCAGGCAGCATCTCTAGGAAGAGGTGCAGTCGACGTTTCAGGCCGAGACTCTTCGTCCGGACTAACTGAAGGAAGAGTGAGTAAGGGATTTGAAAGTTGGAGGGGGAGGGGGAGATCCAAAATGATAGGAGTAGACAGGAGGGGGAGGGATGGAGCCAAGAGCTGGACAGGTGATAGGCAAAAGGGGATACGAGAGGATCATGGGACAGGAGGTCCGGGAAGAAAGACAAGGGGGGGGGACCCAGAGGATGGGCAAGAGGTATATTCAGAGGGACAAAGGGAGAAAAAGGAGAGTGAGAGAAAGAATGTGTGCATACAAGTAAGTAACAGATGGGGTACGAGGGGGAGGTGGGGCCTAGCGGAAGTTAGAGAAGTCGATGTTCATGCCATCAGGTTGGAGGCTACCCAGACGGAATATAAGATGTTGTTCCTCCAACCTGAGTGTGGCTTCATTTTTACAGTAGAGGAGGCCGTGGATAGACATGTCAGAATAGGAATGGGATGTGGAATTAAAATGTGTGGCCACTGGGAGATCCTGATTTCTCTGGCGGACAGAGCGTAGATGTTCAGCAAAGCGGTCTCCCAGTCTGCGCCGGGTCTCGCCAATATATAAAAGTTCGAAAAACAATTGCTTTTGATATGGTACTGGTTACATCATGGCCTGGTACTGATTCCAATGGACAGGAGCACCAGAAGCTCAGACAGTCCTCCACCCCACGAACAGTATCTACAGGAGGTGCTGCCTCAGGCAGGTAGCAACCGTCATCAGGGATTTGGCTCTGCAGTCTTCCTGCAGAAACTGTAAGGCAGAAATGCAGAGGCCAGAGGTCCCACCCCGCCAGGTACAGGATCAGCTACTTCCCCATCCCACTAGGAACAGGATCAGCTACTTCCCACTCCCACCAGGTACAGTATCAGCTACTTCCCCACGACGTCAGATACAGGATCAGCTACTCCCTACTCCACCAGGTACAGAATCAGCTACTTCCCCATCCCGACAGATACAGGATCAGCTACATCCCCACCCTAGCAGGTACAGGATCAGCTACTTCCCCATCCTGCCAGGAACAGGATCAGCTACTTCCCCATCCCACCGGGTGCAGGATCAGCTACTTCCCCATCCCGTCAGATAGAGGATTAGCTACTTCCCCATCCCACAGGCAACAGGATCAGCTACTTCCCCATCCCACCAGGTGCAGTATCGGGTACTTCCACATCCCACCAAGAACAGGACTAGCTACTTCCCTATCGCACAGGTACAGGTTCAGCTACTTCCACATCTAACCAGGTGCAGGATCAGCTACTTCCCAATCCCACCAGGAACAGGATCAGCATCAGCTACTTCCCCACCCTGTCAGATTCAGGACCAGCTACTTCCTCACCCTGTCAGGTACAGGATCAGCTACTTCCCCATCCCGTCAGATAGAGGATTAGCTACTTCCCCATCCCACAGGCAACAGGATCAGCTACTTCCCCATCCCACCAGGTGCAGTATCGGGTACTTCCACATCCCACCAAGAACAGGACTAGCTACTTCCCTATCGCACAGGTACAGGTTCAGCTACTTCCACATCTAACCAGGTGCAGGATCAGCTACTTCCCAATCCCACCAGGAACAGGATCAGCATCAGCTACTTCCCCACCCTGTCAGATTCAGGACCAGCTACTTCCTCACCCTGTCAGGTACAGGATCAGCTACTTCCCCATCCCGTCAGATAGAGGATTAGCTACTTCCCCATCCCACAGGCAACAGGATCAGCTACTTCCCCATCCCACCAGGTGCAGTATCGGGTACTTCCACATCCCACCAAGAACAGGACTAGCTACTTCCCTATCGCACAGGTACAGGTTCAGCTACTTCCACATCTAACCAGGTGCAGGATCAGCTACTTCCCAATCCCACCAGGAACAGGATCAGCATCAGCTACTTCCCCACCCTGTCAGATTCAGGACCAGCTACTTCCTCACCCTGTCAGGTACAGGATCAGCTACTTCCCCATCCCACCAGGTACAGGATCAGCTACTTGCCATCCCAGCAGGAACAGCATCAGCTACTTCCCCAACCTGCCAGATACAGGATCAGCTACTTCCCCATCCCACCAGGAACAGCATCAGCTACTTCGTCAACCTGCCAGATACAGGATCGGTTACTTCCCAATCCGACCAGGTACAATATCAGCTACTGCCCCATCCGGCCAGGTACAGGATCAGCAACTTCCCCATCCCGTCAGATACAGGATCAGCTACTTCCCCATCCCACTGGCTGCAGGATCCGATACTTCCCCATCCCACCAGGAACAGGATCAGCTACTTCCCCAACCTGCCAGTTACAGGATCAGCAACATCCCCATTCCGTCAGATACAGGATCAGCTACTTCCCCATCCCATCAGATACAGGATCCGATACTTCCCCATCCCACCAGGAACATGATCAGCTACTTCCCCACCCCATCAGTTACAGGATCAGCTAGTTCCCCATCACACCAGGAATAGGATCAGCTACTTCCCCATCCCACCAGGTACAGGATCAGCTACCTCCCCATCCCACCAGGTACAGGATCAGCTACCTCCCGATCCCACAGGCAACAGGATCAGCTACTTCCCCATCCCACCAGGTGCAGTATCAGGTACTTCCACATCCCACCAAGAACAGGATTAGCTACTTCCCTATCGCACAGGTACAGGTTCAGCTACTTCCACAACTAACCAGGTACAGGATCAGCTACTTCCAACTCCCACCAGGAACAGGATCAGCATCAGCTACTTCCCCACCCTGTCAGATTCAGGACCAGCTACTTCCTCACCCTGTCAGGTACAGGATCAGCTACTTCCCCATCCCACCAGGTACAGGATCAGCTACTTGCCATCCCAGCAGGAACAGCATCAGCTACTTCCCCAACCTGCCAGATACAGGATCAGCTACTTCCCCATCCCACCAGGAACAGCATCAGCTACTTCATCAACCTGCCAGATACAGGATCAGCTACTTCCCCATCCCACCAGGAACAGCATCAGCTACTTCCTCACCCTGTCAGATTCAGGACTAGCTACTTCCTCACCCTGTCAGGTACAGGATCAGCAACTACCCCATCCCACCAGGTACAGGATCAGCTACTTGCCATCCCACCAGGAACAGCATCAGCTACTTCCCCAACCTGCCAGATACAGGATCAGCTACTTCCCACTCCCACCAGGAACAGGATCAGCATCAGCTACTTCCCCACCCTGTTAGATTCAAGACCAGCTACTTCCTCACTCTGTCAGATACAGGATCCGATACTTCCCCATCCCTCCAGGAACAGGATCAGCTACTTCCCCACCCCATCAGTTACAGGATCAGCTAGTTCCCCATCACACCAGGAATAGGATCAGCTACTTCCCCATCCCACCAGGTACAGGATCAGCTACTTCCCCATCCCATCAGGTACAGAATCAGCAACTTCACTATCCCGCCAGGTAGAGTATCAGCTACTTCCCAACCCCGCCAGGAACAGGATCAGCTACTTCCCCACCCCGCCAGGAACAGGATCAGCTACTTCTCCATCCCACAAGGTACAGGATCAGCTAGTTCCCCAACCCACCAGGAACAGGATCAGCTACTGCCCCATCCCGCCAGGTACAGGACAAGCTACTTCCCCACCGGGACAGGTACAGGATCAGCTACTTCCCCATCCCATCAGGTACAGGAACAGCTATTTAGCCATCCCGACAGATACAGGATTAGCTACCTCACCACACCGTCAGATACAGCATTAGCAAATTCTCCATCCTACCAGATACAGTATCAACTACCTCCCCATCCCACAAGATACAGGATCAGCTACTTTCCCACCCCACCAGGTACAGGATCAGCTACTTCCCCATCTCGTCAGATACAGGATCAGCTACTTCCCCATCCTGTCAGGTACAGGATCAGCTACTTCCCCATCCCATCGGGTACAGGATAAGCTACTTCCCCATCGCAAAAGGTACAGGATTTGATACTTCCTCATCCCACCAGATACAGGAACAGCTACTTCCCCAACCCGTCAAGTACAGGATCAGTTACCTCCCCATACCACCAGGTACAGGATCAGCTACTTCCCCATCCTGTTAGATACAGGATCAGTTACTTCCCCATCCCACCAAGAAAAGGATCAGCTACTTCCCCATCCCACTGGGTACAGGATAAGCTACTTCCCCATCACAAAAGGTACAGGATTTGCTACTTCCTCATCCCACCAGATACAGGAACAGCTACTTCCCCATCCAGTCAAGTACAGGATCAGTTACCTCACCATCCCACCAGGAACAGGATCAGCTACTTCCCACACCCACCAGGTACAGGATCATCTACTTCCTCATCCCACCAGGTACAGGATCAGCTACTTTCCCATCCCGACAGATACAGGATTAGCTACCTCCCTACACATGTCAGATACAGGATCAACTACCTCCCCATTCCACCAGATACAGGATGAGCTACATTCTCACCCCACCAGGTACTGGATCAGCTACTTCCCTATCCCGCCAGGAACAGAATCAACTACTTCCCCATCCCACTGGTTACAGTATCAGCTACTTCCCCATTCCACCTGATACAGGATCAGCTACATCCCCATCCCACCAGCTGCAGGATCAGCTACATCCCTACCCCATCAGATACAGGATCTCCTACTTCCTGATCCCATCAGATACAGGATCAGCTACTTCCCCATCCCATCAGGTACAGGATCAGCTGCTTCCCCATCCCACTGGCTACAGGATCCTATACATCCCCATCCCACCAGGAACAGCATCAGCTACTTCCCTAACCTGCCAGATACAGTATCAACTACCTCCCCATTCCACCAAGTACAGGATCAGCTACTTCCCCATCCCACCGGGTGCAGGATCAGCTACTTACCTATCCCAACAGGAACAGGATCAGCTACTTCCTCATCCCGTCAGATACAGGATCAGCTACTTCCCCATCCTACTGAGTACAGGATGAACTACTTCCCCATCCCGCCAAGAAAAGGATTAGCTCCTTCCCCATCCCACCAGGGACAGCATCAGCTATTTCCTCAACCTGCCAGATACAGGATCAGCTGCTTCCCCATCCCACTGGCTACAGGATCCGATACTTCCCCATCCCGTCAGATACATGATCAGCTACTTCCCCATCCTGTCAGATACAGGATCAGCTACTTCCCCATCCCACCAGCTACAGGATCAGCTACATCCCCACCCCATCAGATACAGGATCAGCTACATCCCACTCCCACCAGGTACACGATCATCTACTTCCTCATCCCACGAGGTGCAGGATAATCTACTTCCCCATTCCGTCAGATGCAGGATCAGCTACTTCCCAATCCCAACAAGTACAGGATCAGCTACGTCCCCATCCTGTCAGGTACCGGATCAGCTACTTCCCCATCCCACCAGGAAAAGGATCAGCTACATCCCCATCCCAACAGGTACAGGATAAGCTACTTCCCCATCACAAAAGGTACAGGATTTGCTACTTCCTCATCCCACCAGATACAGGACCAGCTACTTACCCATCCCACCAGGTACAGGATAACCTACTTCCCCATTCCGTCAGGTACAGGATCAGCTACTTCCTAATCCCAACAGGTACAGGATCAGCTACTTCCCACTCCCACAAGGAACAGGATCAGCATCAGCTACTTCCCCACCCTGTCAGATTCAGGATCAGCTACTTCCTCACCCTGTCAGGAACAGGATAAGCAACTACCCCATCCCACCAGATACAGGATCAGCTTCTTTCCATCCTGCCAGATACAGGATAAGCAACTACCCCATCCCACCAGATACAGAATCAGCTTCTTTCCATCCTGCCAGATACAGGATCAGCTACTTTACCATCCCATCAGTTACAGGATCAGCTGCTTCCCCATCCCACCCTGTACAGGATCAGATATTTCCCCGTCCCGCAAGGTACATGATCAGCTACTTCCCAACCCCACCAGATACAGGATCAGCTACTTCCCAATCTCACCAGGTACAATATCAGCTACTTTCCCATCCCGTCAGATACATGATCAGCTACTTCCCCATCCTGTCAGATACAGGATCAGCTACTTCCCCATCCCAGGATCAGCTACATCCCCACCCCATCAGATACAGGATGTGCTACTTCCCACTCCCACCAGGTACACAATCATCTACTTCCTCATCCCGTCATATACAGGATCAGCTGCTTCCCCATCCTACTGAGTACAGGATCAACTACTTGCCCATCCCGCCAAGAAAAGGATTAGCTCCTTCCCCATCCCACCAGGAACAGCATTAGCTATTTCCTCAACCTGCCAGGTACAGGATCAGCTACTTCCCCAACCCGTAAGATAGAGGATCAGCTACATTCCCATTCCACAGGCAACAGGATCAGCTACATCCCCACCCCACCACGTGCAGTATCAGGTACTTCCACATCCCACCAAGAACAGGATTATCTACTTCCCTATCGCACAGGTACAGGTTCAGCTACTTCCCCATCAAACCAGGTACAGGATCAGCTACTTCCCACTCCCACAGGGAACAGGATCAGCATCAGCTACTTCCCCACCCTGTCAGATTCAGGACCAGCTACTTCCTCACCCTGTCAGGTACAGGATCAACTACTTCCCTATCCCATCAGGTACAGGATCAGCTACTTGCCATCCCACCAGGAACAGCATCAGCTATTCCCCAACCTGCAGATACAGGATCAGCTACTTCCCAATCCCACTAGGTACAATATCAGCTACTTCCCAATCCCGTCAGATACATGATCAGCTACTTCCCCATCCTGTCAGATACAGGATCAGCTACTTCCCCATCCCACCAGCTACAGGATCAGCTACATCCCCACCCCATCAGATACAGGATCTGCTACTTCCCACTCCCACCAGGTACACAATCATCTACTTCCTCATCCCGTCAGATACAGGATCAGCTACTTCCCCATCCTACTGAGTACAGGATCAACTACTTCCCCATCCCGCCAAGAAAAGGTTTAGCTCCTTCCCCATCCCACCAGGAACAGCATCAGCTATTTCCTCAACCTGCCAGATACAGGATCAGCTGCTTCCCCATCCCACTGGCTACAGGATCCGATACTTCCCCATCCCACCAGGTACAGGATCAGCTACTTCCCTATCCCGTCAGGTACGGAATCAGCAACTTCACTATCCCGCCAGGTACAGGATCAGCTACTTCCCCAACCCGCCACGTACAGGATCAGCTACTTCCCACTCCCACCAGGTACACGATCATCTACTTCCTCATCCCACGAGGTGCAGGATAATCTACTTCCCCATTCCGTCAGATGCAGGATCAGCTACTTCCCAATCCCAACAAGTACAGGATCAGCTACGTCCCCATCCTGTCAGGTACAGGATCAGCTACTTCCCCATCCCACGAGGTGCAGGATAATCTACTTCCCTATTCCGTCAGATGCAGGATCAGCTACTTCCCAATCCCAACAAGTACAGGATCAGCTACGTCCCCATCCTGTCAGGTACAGGATCAGCTACTTCCCCATCCCACCAGGAAAAGGATCAGCTACATCCCCATCCCACCAGGTACAGGATAAGCTACTTCCCCATCTCAAAAGGTACGGGATTTGCTACTTCCTCATCCCACCAGATACAGGACCAGCTACTTTCCCATCCCACCAGGTACAGGATAACCTACTTCCCCATTCCGTCAGGTACAGGATCAGCTACTTCCTAATCCCAACAGGTACAGGATCAGCTACTTCCCACTCCCACAAGGAACAGGATCAGCATCAGCTACTTCCCCACCCTGTCAGATTCAGGATCAGCTACTTCCTCACCCTGTCAGGAACAGGATAAGCAACTACCCCATCCCACCAGATACAGGATCAGCTCCTTTCCATCCTGCCAGATACAGTATAAGCAACTACCCCATCCCACCAGATACAGGATCAGCTTCTTTCCATCCTGCCAGATACAGGATCAGCTACTTTACCATCCCATCAGTTACAGGATCAGCTGCTTCCCCATCCCACCCTGTACAGGATCAGATATTTCCCCATCCCGCAAGGTACATGATCAGCTACTTCCCAACCCCGCCAGGTACAGTATCAGCTACTTTCCCATCCTGTCAGCTACAAGACCAGCTAGTTCCCCATCACACCAGGAACAGGATCAGCTACTTCCCCATCCCGTCAGATACAGGATCAGCTACTTCCCCATCCCACCAGCTGCAGGATCAGCTACATCCCCACCCCATCAGATACAGGATCTGCTACTTCCCACTCCCACCAGGTACACGATCATCTACTTCCTCATCCCGTCATATACAGGATCAGCTGCTTCTGCATCCTACTGAGTACACGATCAACTACTTCCCCATCCCGCCAAGAAAAGGATTATCTACTTCCCTATCGCACAGGTACAGGTTCAGCTACTTCCCCATCAAACCAGGTACAGGATCAGCTACTTCCCACTCCCACAGGGAACAGGATCAGCATCAGCTACTTCCCCACCCTGTCAGATTCAGGACCAGCTACTTCCTCACCCTGTCAGGTACAGGATCAACTACTTCCCTATCCCACCAGGTACAGGATCAGCTACTTGCCATCCCACCAGGAACAGCATCAGCTATTCCCCAACCTGCCAGATACAGGATCAGCTACTTCCCAATCCCACTAGGTACAATATCAGCTACTTCCCAATCCCGTCAGATACAGGATCAGCTACTTCCCCATCCTGTCAGATACAGGATCAGCTACTTCCCCATCCCACCAGCTGCAGGATCAGCTACATCCCCAGCCCATCAGATACAGGATCTGCTACTTCCCACTCTCACCAGGTACACGATCATCTACTTCCTCATCCCGTCATATACAGGATCAGCTGCTTCCCCATCCTACTGAGTACAGGATCAACTACTTCCCCATCCCGTCAAGAAAAGAATTAGCTCCTTCCCCATCCCACCAGGAACAGCATCAGCTATTTCCCCAACCTGCCAGATACAGGATCAGCTGCTTCCCCATCCCACTGGCTACAGGATCTGATACTTCCCCATCCCACCAGGTACAGGATCAGCTACTTCCCTATCCCATCAGGTACGGAATCAGCAACTTCACTATCCCGCCAGGTACAGGATCAGCTACTTCCCCATCCCGTAAGATAGAGGATCAGCTACATCCCCATCCCACAGGCAACAGGATCAGCTACATCCCCACCCCACCACGTGCAGTATCAGGTACTTCCACATCCCACCAAGAACAGGATTATCTACTTCCCTATCGCACAGGTACAGGTTCAGCTACTCCCCCATCTAACCAGGTACAGGATCAGTTACTTCCCACTCCCACAAGGAACAGGATCAGCATCAGCTACTTCCCCACCCTGTCAGATTCAGGATCAGCTACTTCCTCACCCAGTCAGGTACAGGATCAACTACTTCCCTATCCCACCAGGTACAGGATCAGCTACTTGCCATCCCACCAGGAACAGCATCAGCTATTCCCCAACCTGCCAGATACAGGATCAGCTACTTGCCATCCCACCAGGAACAGCATCAGCTATTCCCCAACCTGCCAGATACAGGATCAGCTACTTCCCCATCCCACCAGGAACAGCATCAGCTACTTCCCCAACCTGCCAGATACAGTATCAACTACCTCCCCATCCCACCAAGTACAGGATCAGCTACTTCCCCATCGCCCCAGGAACACGATCAGCTACTTCCCCATCCCACCGGGTGCAGGATCAGCTACTTACCTATCCCAACAGGAACAGGATCAGCTACTTCCTCATCCCGTCAGATACATGATCAGCTACTTCCCCATCCTGTCAGATACAGGATCAGCTACTTCCCCATCCCACCAGCTACAGGATCAGCTACATCCCCACCCCATCAGATACAGGATCTGCTACTTCCCACTCCCACCAGGTACACAATCATCTACTTCCTCATCCCGTCAGATACAGGATCAGCTACTTCCCCATCCTACTGAGTACAGGATCAACTACTTCCCCATCCCGCCAAGAAAAGGATTAGCTCCTTCCCCATCCCACCAGGAACAGCATCAGCTATTTCCTCAACCTGCCAGATACAGGATCAGCTGCTTCCCCATCCCACTGGCTACAGGATCCGATACTTCCCCATCCCGTCAGATACATGATCAGCTACTTCCCCATCCTGTCAGATACAGGATCAGCTACTTCCCCATCCCACCAGCTACAGGATCAGCTACATCCCCACCCCATCAGATACAGGATCAGCTACTTCCCACTCCCACCAGGTACACGATCATCTACTTCCTCATCCCGTCAGATACAGGATCAGCTACTTCCCCATCCTACTGAGTACAGGATCAACTACTTCCCCATCCCGCCAAGAAAAGGATTAGCTCCTTCCCCATCCCACCAGGAACAGCATCAGCTATTTCCTCAACCTGCCAGATACAGGATCAGCTGCTTCCCCATCCCACTGGCTACAGGATCCGATATTTCCCCATCCCACCAGGTACAGGATCAGCTACTTCCCCAACCCGCCACGTACAGGATCAGCTACTTCCCACTCCCACCAGTTACGCGATCATCTACTTCCTCATCCCACCAGGTACAGGATCAGCTACTTCCCCATCCTGTAAGATAGAGGATCAGCTACATCCCCATTCCACAGGCAACAGGATCAGCTACATCCCCACCCCACCACGTGCAGTATCAGGTACTTCCACATCCCACCAAGAACAGGATTATCTACTTCCCTATCGCACAGGTACAGGTTCAGCTACTCCCCCATCTAACCAGGTACAGGATCAGTTACTTCCCACTCCCACAAGGAACAGGATCAGCATCAGCTACTTCCCCACCCTGTCAGATTCAGGACCAGCTACTTCCTCACCTGTCAGATACAGGATCAGCTACTTTCTCACCCTGTCAGGTACAGGATCAACTACTTCCCTATTCCACCAGGTACAGGATCAGCTACTTGCCATTCCACCAGGAACAGCATCAGCTATTCCCCAACCTGCAGATACAGGATCAGCTACTTCCCCATCGCACCAGGAATAGTGTCAGCTACTTGCCCATCCTGTTAGATACTTGATCAACTACTTGCCCATTCCATTGGGTACAGGATCAGCTACTTCCCCATCTCAGCAGGAACAGGATCAGCTACTTCCCCATTCCACTAGGAACAGAATCAGCTACTTCCCCACCCCATCAGATACAGGATCAGCTACTTCCCCATTCCACTAGGAACAGAATCAGCTACTTCCCCACCCCATCAGATACAGGATCAGCTACTCCCAATCCCACCAGGTACAGTATCAGCTACTTCCCAATCCCAACAGGTACAGGATCAGCTACATCCCCACCCTAGCAGGTACAGGATCATCTACTTCTCCATCCCACCAGCTGCAGGATCAGCTACTTACCTATCCTGCCAGGTACAATATCATCTACTTCGCCATCCCGTCGGGTACAGGATCAGCTACTTCCAATTCCGTCAGGTACAGGATCAGCTACTTCCCCATCCCACGAGGTGCAGGATAATCTACTTCCCCATTCCGTCAGATGCAGGATCAGCTACTTCCCAATCCCAACAAGTACAGGATCAGCTACGTCCCCATCCTGTCAGGTACAGGATCAGCTACTTCCCCATCCCACCAGGAAAAGGATCAGCTACATCCCCATCCCACCAGGTACAGGATAAGCTACTTCCCCATCACAAAAGGTACAGGATTTGCTACTTCCTCATCCCACCAGATACAGGACCAGCTACTTCCCCATCCCACCAGGTACAGGATAACCTACTTCCCCATTCCGTCAGGTACAGGATCAGCTACTTCCCAATCCCAACAGGTACAGGATCAGCTACTTCCCACTCCCACAAGGAACAGGATCAGCATCAGCTACTTCCCCACCCTGTCAGATTCAGGATCAGCTACTTCCTCACCCTGTCATATACAGGATCATCTACTTCCTCACCCTGTCAGGTACAGGATCAGCTACTTCCTCACCCTGTCAGGTACAGGATCAGCTACTTCCTCACCCTGTCAGGTACAGGATCAGCAACTACCCCATCCCACCAGCTACAGGATCAGCTACTTCCCCATCCCATCAGTTACAGGATCAGCTGCTTCCCCATCCCACCCTGTACAGGATCAGGTATTTCCCCATCCCGCAAGGTACATGATCAGCTACTTCCCAAACCCGCCAGGTACAGTATCAGCTACTTTCCCATTCTGTCAGCTACAGGACCAGCTAGTTCCCCATCACACCAGGAACAGGATCAGCTACTTCCCCATCCCACCAGGAACAGGATCAGCTACTTCCCCATGTCACCAGGTACAGGATCAGCTACATCCCCATCCCATCAGGTACAGAATCAGCATCATCACTATCCCGCCAGGTACAGTATCAGCTACTTCCCAACCCCGCCAGGAACAGGATAAGCTACTTCCCCATCCCACCAGGAACAGAATCAGCTACTTCCCCATCCCAGCAGGAACAGGATCAGCTACTTCCCCATCCCGTTAGATACTTGATCAGCTACTTGCCCATTCCACTGTGTACAGGATCAGCTACTTCCCCTTTCCACCAGGTACAAGATAAGCAACTTCCTTATCCCGTTAGATACAGAATCAGCTACTTCCCAATCCCGTCAGATACAGGATCAGCTACTTCCCAATCCCGTCAGATACAGGATCAGCTACTTCCCCATCCCGTTAGATACTTGATCAGCTACTTGCCCATTCCATTGGGTACAGGATCAGCTACTTCCCCATCTCAGCAGGAACAGGATCAGCTACTTCCCCATCTCAGCAGGAACAGGATAAGCTACTTCCCCATTCCACTAGGAACAGGATCAGCTACTTCCCCACCCCATCAGATACAGGATCAGCTACTCCCTATCCCACCAGGTACAGTATCAGCTACTTCCCCACCCCGACAGATACAGGATCAGCTACATCCCCACCCTAGCAGGTACAGGATCAGTTACTTCCCCATCCTGCCAGGAACAGGACCAGCTACTTGTCCATCCCACCGGCTGCAGGATCAGCTACTTACCTATCCCAACAGGAACAGGATCAGCTACTTCCTCATCCCATCAGATACAGGATCAGCTACTTCCCCATCCCAATGAGTACAGGTTCAGCTACTTCCCCATCCCACCGGGTACATGATCAGTTACTTCCCCATCCGCCAAGGCAGAATTAGCTCCTTCTCCATCCCACCAGGTACAGGATCAGCTACTTCTCCATCCCGTCAGGTATGGAATCAGCAACATCACTATCCCGCCAGGTACAGTATCAGCTACTTCCCAACCCCGCCAGGAACAGGATCAGCTAGTTCCCCATCACACCAGGAACAGGATCAGCTAGTTCCCCATCCCACCAGGAACAGGATCAGCTACTTCCCCATCCCTCCAGGTACAGGATCAGCTACTTCCCAACCTCGCCAGGTACAGTATCAGCTACTTCCCAACCCCACCAGGTACAGGATCAGCTACTTCCCAACCCCACCAGGAACAGGCTCAGCTACTTCCCCATCACACCAGGAACAGGATCAGCTACTTCGCCATCCCACCAGGAACAGGATCAGCTACTTCCCCATCTCAGCAGGAAAAGGATCAGCTACTTCCCAATTCCACTAGGAACAGGATCAGCTACTTCCCCACCCTATCAGATATAGGATCAGCTACTCCCTACCCCACCACGTACAGAATCAGCTACTTCCCCATTCCGACAGATACAGGATCAGCTACATCCCCATCCCAGCAGGTACAGGATCAGCTACTTCCCCATCTTGCCAGGAACAGGATCAGCTACTTCCCCATTCCACCGGGTGCAGGATCAGCTACTTACCCATCCCAACAAGAACAGGATCAGCTACCTCCTCATCCCGTCAGATACAGGATCAGCTACTTACCCGTCCCACTGGGTACATGATCAGCGATGTCCCCATCCCGCAAAGAACAGGATTAGCTACTTCCCCATTCCACTAGGAACAGGATCAGCTACTTCCCCACCCCATCAGATACAGGATCAGCTACTCCCTACCCCACCAGGTACAGAATCAGCTACTTCCCCATCCCGTCAGATACAGGATCAGCTACTTCC
This sequence comes from Mobula birostris, assembly GCF_030028105.1. Classification (NCBI taxonomy): domain Eukaryota; kingdom Metazoa; phylum Chordata; class Chondrichthyes; order Myliobatiformes; family Myliobatidae; genus Mobula; species Mobula birostris. Next base: position 11,587,382 of record NC_092387.1, on the reverse strand, counting down.
ACATCCCACAGGGTAGAGGATCAGCTACTTCCCCATCCCACGGGGTACAGTATAAGCAACTTCCCCATCCTACCAGATACAGTATCATCTAATCTACTTCCCCATCCCGTCAGATACAGGATCAGCTACTTCCCTATCACACCAGGTACAGGATAACCTACTTCCCCATTCCGTCAGGTACAGGATCAGCTACTTCCCCATCCTGTCAGGTACAGGATCAGCTACTTCCCCATCCCACCAGGAAAAGGATCAGCTACTTCCCCATCTCACCGGGTACAGGAGATGCTACTTCCCCATCGCTAAAGGTACAGGATTTGCTACGTCCTCATCCCACCAGCTACAGGATCAGATACTTCCCCATCCCATCAAGTACAGGATCAGTTACCTCCCCATCCCAACAGTACAGGATCAGCTACTTCCTCATCCCGTCAGATACAGGATCAGCTGCTTCCCTATCCCACTGGGTACAGGATCAGCTACATCCCCACCCTAGCAGGTACAGGATCATCTACTTCCCCATCCCACCGGCTGCAGGATCAGCTACTTACCAATCCCACCAGATACAGGATCAGTTACTTCTCTATCTCGTTAGATACGGGATCAGCTACTTCCCCATCCTACCAGGTACAATATTAGCTACTTCGCCATCCCGTCGGGTACAGGATCAGCTACTTCCAATTCCGTCAGGTACAGGATCAGCTACTTCCCCATCCCACGAAGTGTGGATAACCTACTTCCTCATTCTGTCAGGTGCAGGATCAGCTACTTCCCAATCCCAACAGGTACAGGATCAGCTACTTCCCCATCTTGTCAGGTACAGGATCAGCTACTTCCCCATCCCACCAGGATAAGGATCAGCTACATCCCCATCCCACCAGGTACAGGATAAGCTACTTCCCCATCACAAAAGGTACAGGATTTGCTACTTCCTCATCCCACCAGATACAGGACTAGCTACTTCCCCATCCCACCAGGTACAGGATAACCTACTTCCCCATCCCACCAGAACAGTATCATCTACTTCCTCATCCCACCAGGTACAGGATCAGCTACTTCCCCATCCCACAGGCAAAAGGATCAGCTACTTCCTCATCCCACCAGGTACAGTATCAGGTACCTCCACATCCCACCAAGAACAGGATTACCTACTTCCCTATTGCACAGGTACAGGTTCAGCTACTTCCCCATCAAACCAGGTACAGGATCAGCTACTTCCCACTCCCACAGGGAACAGGATCAGCATCAGCTACTTCCCCACCCTGTCAGATTCAGGATCAGCTACTTCCTCACCCTGAAAGATACAGGATCATCTACTTCCTCACCCTGTCAGGTACAGGATCAGCTACTTCCTCACCCTGTCAGGTACAGGATCAGCTACTTCCTCACCCTGTCAGGTACAGGATCAGCAACTACCCCATCCCACCAGATACAGGATCAGCTTCTTTCCATCCCACCAGATACAGGATGAGCTACTTCCCCATCCCACCAGGTACAGGGTCAACTACTTGCCATCCCGAACAGCATCAGCTACTTCCCCAGCCTGCCAGATACAGGATCAGCTACTTCCCCAACCTGCCAGTTACAGGATCAGCTACTTCCCATCCCACCAGCTACAGGATCAGCTACTTACCCACCCCATCAGTTACAGGATCAGCTACTTCCCTTTCCCACCCTGTACAGTATCAGATATTTCCCCATCCCACAAGGTACATGATCAGCTACTTCCCAACCCCGCCAGGTACAGTATCAGCTACTTTCCCATCCTGTCAGCTACAGGACCAGCTAGTTCCTCATCACACCAGGAACAGGATCAGCTACTTCCCCATCCCACCAGGAACAGGATCAGCTACTTCCCCATGCCAACAGGTACAGGATGAGCTACTTCCCCATCCTGTTAGGTAGAGAATTTGCAACATCACTATCCCGCCAGGTACAGTATCAGCTACTTTCCCATCCTGTCAGCTACAGGACCAGCTAGTTCCTCATCACACCAGGAACAGGATAAGCTACTTCCCCATCCTACCAGGAACAGAATCAGCTACTTCCCCATCCCAGCAGGAACAGGATCAGCTACTTCCCCATCCCGTTAGATACTTGATCAGCTACTTGCCCATTCCACTGGGTACAGGATCAGCTACTTTCCAATCCCGTCAGATACAGGATCAGCTACTTCCCCTTCCCGTCAGATACAGGATCAGCTAATTCCCCATCTCGTCAGATACAGGATCAGCTACTTCCCCATCCCACCAGATACAGGATCAGCTGCTTCCCCATCCCGTCAGATACAGGATCAGCTACTTGCCCATCCCACTGGATAGAGGATCAGCTACTTCCCCATCCTGCCAGGTACAGGATCAGCAACTTCCCCATCCCATCAGATACAGAATCAGTTACTTCCTCATCCCACAAGCTACAGGATAACCTACTTCCTCATCCCGTCAGATACAGGATCAGCTACTTGCCCATCCCAATGGATAGAGGATTAGCTACTTCCCCATCCCACCGGGTACAGTATCAGTTGCTTCCTCATCCCACAAGATACAGGATCAGTTACTTCCCCGTCCTGCAAGTTACAATATCAACTACTCGCCGTCCCGTCGGGTACAGGATCAGCTACTTCCCCCATCCCGTCAAATAGAGGATCAGCTACTCACCCATCCCACCAAGTACAGTATCAGGTACCTCCATATCCCACCAAGAATAGGATTAGCTACTTCCCTATCGCACAGGTACAGGTTCAGCTACTTCCCCATCAAACCAGGTACAGGATCAGCTACTTCCCACTCCCACCCAGAACAGGATCAGCATCAGCTACTTCCCCACCCTGTCAGATTCAGGATCAGATACTTCCTCACCCTGTCAGATACAGGATCAGCTACTTCCTCACCCTGTCAGGTACAGGATCAACTACTTCCTCACCCTGTCAGGTACAGGATAAGCAACTACCCCATCCCACCAGATACAGGATCAGCTTCTTTCCATCCTGCCAGATACAGAATGAGCTACTTCCCCATCCCACCAGGAACAGCATCAGCTACTTCCCCAACCTGCCAGTTACAGGATCAGCTGCTTCCCCATCCCACCAGGAACAGCATCAGCTACTTCCCCAACTTGCCAGATATAATATCAGCTACTTCTCAATCCCACCAGGTACAATATCAGCTACTTCCCCATCCGGCCAGGTGCAGGATCAGCAACTTCCCCATCCCGTCAGATACAGGATCAGCTGCTTCCCCATCCCACTGGCTACAGGATCAGAAACTTCCCCATCCCACCAGGAACAGGATCAACTACTTCCCCACCCCATCAGTTACAGGATCAGCTACTTCCCCATCCCACCCTGTTCAGGATCAGATATTTCCCCATCCCGCCAGGTACATGATCAGCTACTTCCCAACCCCACCAGGTACAGTATCAGCTACTTCCCCATCCTGTCAGGTACAGGTTCAGCTAGTTCCCCATCACAGCAGGAACAGGATCAGCTACTTCCCCATCCCACCAGGAACAGGATCAGCTACTTCCCCATCTCACCAGGAACAGGATCAGCTACTTCTCCATGCCACCAGATACAGGATCAGCTACTTCTCCATCCCGTCAGGTACAGAATCAGCAACATCACTATCCCGCCATGTACAGTATCATCTACTTCCCAACCCCGCCAGGAACAGGATCAGCTACTTCTCATCCCACCAGGAACAGGATCAGCTACCTCCCCATCCCAGCAGGAACAGGATCAGCTACTTCCCCATCCCACCAGGAACAGAATCAGCTACTTCCCAACCCTGTCAGGTACAGTATCAGCTACTTCCCAACCCTGCCAAGTACAGTATCAGCTACTCCCCATCATGTCAGGTACAGGATCAGCTACTTCCCAACCCCGCCAGGAACAAGTTCAGCTACTTCCCTACCCCACCAGGTACAGAATCAGCTACTTCCCCATCCCAACAGATACAGGATTAGCTACATCCCCACCCCAGCAGGTACAGGATCAGCTACTACCCCATCCTGCCAGGAACAGGATCAGCTACTTCCCCATCCCACCGGCTGAAGGATCAGCTACTTACCTATCCCAACAGGAACAGGATCAGCTACTTCCTCATCCCGTCAGATACATCATCAGCTACTTCCCCATCCCAGCAGGAACAGGATCAGCTACTTCCCCATCCTATCAGATACAGGATCAGCTACTTCCCCATCCCGTCAGATACAGGATCAGCTACTTCCCCATCCCACCCTGTACAGCATCAGCTACTTCCCCTTCCCACCAGGTTCAGGATCAGCTACTTCCCAACCCCGCCATGTACAGGATCAGCTACTTCCCCATCATATCAGGTACAGGATCAGCTAGTTCCCCATCACACCAGGAACAGGATCAGCAACTTCCCCATCCCGTCAGATACATGATCAGCTACTTCCCTCTCCCATCAGATACAGGATCAGCTACTTCCCCATCCCGTCAGGTACAGGATCAACTGCTTCCCCATCCCACTGGCTACAAGATCAAATACTTCCCCGTCCCACCAGGAACAGGATCAGCTACTTCCTCATACCATCAGATACAGGATCAGCTACTTCCCCATCGCAACAGCGACAGGATCAGCTACTTCACCACCCCATCAGTTACGGGATCAGCTACTTCCCCATCCCACCCTGTACAGCATCAACTACTTCTTCATCCCACCAGGAACAGGATCAGCTACTTCCCAACCCTGTCAGGTACAGTATCAGCTACTTCCCAACCCTGCCAAGTACAGTATCAGCTACTCCCCATCATGTCAGGTACAGGATCAGCTACTTCCCAACCCCGCCAGGAACAAGTTCAGCTACTTCCCTACCCCACCAGGTACAGAATCAGCTACTTCCCCATCCCGACAGATACAGGATTAGCTACATCCCCACCCCAGCAGGTACAGGATCAGCTACTACCCCATCCTGCCAGGAACAGGATCAGCTACTTCCCCATCCCACCGGTTGAAGGATCAGCTACTTACCTATCCCAACAGGAACAGGAACAGCTACTTCCTCATCCCGTCAGATACATCATCAGTTACTTCCCCATCACAGCAGGAACAGGATCAGCTACTTCCCCATCCCCTCAGGTACGGAATCAGCAACATCACTATCCCACCAGGTACAGTATTAGCTACTTCCCAACCCCGCCAGGAACAGGATCAGCTACTTCCCAACCCAGCCAGGAACAGGATCAACTACTTCCCTATCCCATCAGGTACAGGAACAGCTACTTAGCCATCCCGACAGGTATAGGATTAGCTACATCCCACACCGTCAGATACAGGATTAGCAACTTCTCCATCCTGCCAGATACAGTATTAACTACCTCCCCATCCCACCAGGAACAGGATCAGGTACTTCCCCATCCCAACAGGAACAGAATCAGCTACTTCCTCATCCCGTCAGATACAGGATCAGTTACTTCCCCATCCCACTGTGTACAGGAACAGCTACTACCCCATCCCACCAGGTACAGGATCAGCTACTTCCCTCTCCCACCAACTACAGGATCAGCTACTTCCCCACCCTGTCAGATACAGGATCTGCTACTTCCTGATCCCATCAGATACAGGATCAGCTACTTCCCCATCCCGTCAGGCACAGGATCAACTGCTTCCCCATCCCACTGGCTACAAGATCAGTTACTTCCCCATCCCACCAGGAACAGGATCAGCTACTTCCCAACCCTGCCAGGTACAGTATCAGCTACTTCCCAACCCCGCCAAGTACAGTATCAGCTACTCCCCATCATGTCAGGTACAGGATCAGCTGCTTCCCAACCCCGCCAGGAACAGGATCAGCTACTTCCCCATCTCACAAGGTATAGGATCAGCTACTTCCCCATTCCACCAGGAACAAGATCAGCTACTTCCCCATCCCGACAGATACAGGATCAGCTACATCCCCACCCTAGCAGGTACAGGATCAGCTACGTCCCCATCCTGCCAGGAACAGGATCAGCTACTTCCCCATGCCACCCTCTGCAGGATCAGCTACTTACCTATCCCAACAGGAACAGGATCAGCTACTTCCTCATCCCGTCAGGTACAGGACCAGCTACTTCCCCATCCCAATGTGTACAGGATCAGCTACTTCCCCATCCCACCGGGTACATGATCAGCTACTTCCCCATCCCGTCAGGTACGGAATCAGCAACATCACTATCCTGCCAGGTACAGTATCAGCTACTGCCCAACCCCGCCAGGAACAGGATCAGCTACTTCCCAACCCCACCAGCTCAGGATCAGCTACTTCCCCATCCCATCAAGTGCAGGATCAGCTACTTCCCCATCCCACCAGGAACAGGATTAGCTACTTCCCCATCTCACAGGAACAGGATCAGCTACTTCCCCATTCCACTAGGAACAGGATCAGCTACTTCCCCACCCCATCAGATACAGGATCAGCTACTCCCTACCCCACCAGGTACAGAATCAGCTGGGGGTCAACCTCACGATAGACTGGTGTCCTATCGGGGGGGGGGGGCAGTCTCACACTCTCAGTCGCTTCATGCAACGGAAACCGGCATAAGGTGGGCCACAAGGCTCATGACAGACTTTAAAATTCGGGCATCAATGGTGGGGGAAAGGCTGGAGTATTATGACAGATGTGATAGCAGAGCACTTGTCATGATGACAGACTCTGTCGTGGGTGTCTGTGTGACCTCGTAGGCGAGCTGCAGTACAGGTTCAGGAAAGATGCTCGTGAGTATGCATGTTACAGCCAATTAGTGTTCCATTGTGGTGGTACTTAACTCCCTTCCTCTCATTCCAGACTTGACCAAAAGCAGAGAAATGTCATCACTCCCTGCTTACCACTGTCCTCGTTCCAGGAAAGAAGACTAGGTGGAACTAACGCTACTAAGGAGAGGTATTTATTCAGTATTAAGATACTACTATCACTGTATCAGCGTTAGCTTTAGTTTGACAGTTAGAACAGGAGCATAGAGCAGTACAGAACACACCCTTCGGCTCACGATGTTGGGCCGAACCAACTAAAAACCAAATCAAAAACATACTAACACTAATCCTGCCAACCTACGCAATGTCCATATCTCTCCACCTCCCTTACATCCATGTGCCTATCCAAACGTCTCTTAAAAGCCTCCAGTGTATTTGCTTCTACCATCACATCAGGCAGCGCATTCTAGACATCCATGACTTCCTGAGTAAAAAAAATTTACCCCTCACATTCCCCTTGACCCTACCCTCCCTCACCTTCAATGCATGCCCTCTGATATTAGACATTTCAACCCTGGAAATGGATATTCCTTGTCTATTCTATCTATGCCTCTCATAGTCTTATAAACCTCTATCAGATCTCCCCTCAGCCTCCATTGCTCCAGTGAAAACAGCCCAAGTTTATCCAGCCTCTCATGATAGCACCTGCCCGCTGAACTAGGCTGCATCCTGGTAAACCTCTGCTGCACCCTCTCTGAAGCCTCTACATTCTTCCTATAATGGGGCGACTGGAACTGTGTGCAATACTCCAAATGTGGCCTAACCAGTGTCAAGTTGCAACATAACCTCCTGACTTTTGAACTCAGTGCCTTAACTGATAAAAGTAAGTATTCCATAAGCCTTAATCACCTCTATCAATCTGTGTAGCCACTTTAAAAAAGCTATGAACTTGGATCCCAAGATCTCTCTGCTTAGCAACTGCTCACTACTGTCTCCTCGCATCTGCCTTACCAAGGTGCAACACCTCACATTTACCTGCGTTAAGCTCATCAATCATTTATCTGCCCCATATGTGCAACTGATCTATATTGTGCTGTATTCTTTGCCAGTCTTACACTATCCACAACTCCACCAATCTTGGTATCATCCACAAACTTACTAACCCACCCATCGACATTTTCATCCAGGTCATTTATATATATCACAAACAGCAGAGGTCCCAGTACTGATCCCTGCAGAACACCAGTTATCACAGACCTCCAGCTTGAATAAGTCCCTTTGCCTTCTATGGGCAAACCAATTCTGAATTTAGACAGCCAATTGGCCATGGACCCCATGCAACTTAATCCTTTGGATTAGCCTCCCATGAGGGATTTTGTCAAACAGCTTATTAATATCCATTTTGACAACATCCACTGCCCTTTCCTCATCAATCTCTCTCAACACATTGTCAAGAAACTCAATCAAGTTGGTAAGACACATCCTACCCCTCGCAATGCCATGTTAACAGCCCTGTTGACCTGGTGCTTATTGTTTTTCCTTTATTTCTGCGTAGTTCCCATTAAAGTCAGGGAACTACTGATGTACTTCAATGTCTCTCTCCGCGCTTGGGCCATAATCACACATCCTGTCAGCAAATCTCAACCACGAGAAAGGGCCCAGCAGAGAGAAAATAGCGACATCAAGGCTCTGGGTGGTCGACCTCTGGGCACTGACAAGGTCCACCTTTCAATAGAACCCTTCCAACTTGTGCTGGCCAATAGGAACCATAGGGAACAGCTCTCCTTCATCCTGGTTGATTTGCCTGAACTGCTGCTGGTGCTTGGCTTTCCTGGTTACCTCGAAACAACCCACGAGTTGACTGGACCCTAAAGACACTCTAAGAGTGGGGACCAGCATGCCCTTCTACCTGTCTGGGTCCAGTTCAAGCTTCAGTCCGTGAATCCCCTCCTGTGTCAACTGCTAGTGTGACCTGTCTGGCATTCCAGCTGAGTGTGCTGGTCTTTTTGAGGCCTTCAGTAAAAAGAAGGCCACATTCTTGCCTCCATTCTGGCCATACCACTGACCCATTGACCCCTTACCTGGTACTCATCCTCCCCAAGGTCAGCTCTTTTCCCTCACCCATTCTGAAATGATGGCCATGGAAGAATACATCAAGGAGGCATTGGCTTTGGTGTTTATCCATCCATCAATCTCTCCAGCAGGGGTGGGCTTCTTTTCTGATAGAAAGAACGAAGGCAAGCTTTGTCCCTGCATTGGTTATCAGCCCTGAAACAACGTCACAGTGAAGAAACTCTCCCCTCTTCTGTTGCTTGCCTCTGCATTCGAACATCTCCAGGGAGCAACCATATTGTCCAAGATAGATCTGTGCAATGCTTATACCCTGGTTCATATCCGAGAAGGGGATGAGTGGAAGATAGCCTTCAGCATTTCCGCTGACCACTGTGAGTATCTTGTGATGCCCTTTGGTCTGGCCAATGCCCCTGCTGTGCTCAGGAACATGTAGAATCGGTTTGATTTCATGTACTTGGACAACATTCTCATCTACTCCTGCTCTCACCAGGAACACATCCAGCATGTCTGGAGAGTTCTCAGACGGCTCCTCGAGAATAACCTTTACACCAAGCCTGAGAAGTGTGAGTTCCATAAAGAGCAGCTGTCGTTTTTGGGCTATGTCCTCATCCACAGTGTCCAGATGGGCCCGTGTAAAGTTCAGGCAGTCACAGAGTGGCACAAACCATCTATGGTCAAATAGATGTAGCGCTTCATGGGTTTTGCAAACTTTTCTCATCACTTCATCAGAAACTTCAGTGCTATCGTGCACACATTAATGCACTCACTAAGATGAGATCTGCAGGATTCCTTTGGACGAGTGAAGCAGACCAAACATTCTCAGAACTAAAGTTATACTTCGTCACTGCCCCAGTGCTGCAACATCCAGACCCATCCTGGCCACTAGTTGTCAAGGCGGATGGTTGGCGTTGGAGCTCGACTCTCCCAGTGCTCTTCTGTGGATAGGTGCTTCACACCTGTGCCTTTCTTTCCCATCGTTTAACTCTAACTGAGTGTAGCTACCACGTCAGGAACTGAGAACTTCTGGCTTTCAAGGGGGTCCTAGAAATATGATGACACTAGCCAGAGGGTGCAGAGCACCCCCTTTAGGATTAGACAGATCACAAGAACTTCTCCTCCATTCAGGACTCAAACGGACTCAACTCCCATCAAGCCCGTAAAGGTATCTTTTTCACCCAGTTTAATTTCACCCCCACCTACTGTCCCGGCAGCCAGAATACAGGGGCCGATGCTCTCTCCCAGCAGTTTGACATATCTAAAGACAATGCCGATCGAGAGGCCAACCTTCTTCTCTTGTGCATTGCTGATCTGGTAATTTGGGGAATAGAGGCAGAGTTGAGGGCCGTCCAACAGTCCGATCCAGGCCCGGGTAGTGGAGATTCAAACCAGCTGCTTATCCCTGCCATGGTGCACCCCACCGTGTTGGAATGGGGTCACTCTTCCTGTTTGGCCATTCAGGAATTCAATGAATCCTGGAATTTATCAAGAGATGATCCTGGTGGCTATCTATGTCCCAGGACACCCACAACTTTGATTCTGCCTGTCCTTTTTGTGCCCAGGACAAGATATCATGCCAGTGTCCTACACTGTTACGTCTGCTGCCTGTGCTTCACCACCCCAACTCTTAGTGGATTTCCTCACTGGTCTGCCCCTGTCTAATAGAAACAATACCATTCTGGTAGTTGTGGGACGATTTTCCAAGGCTGCCCACCTCATTGCTCTCCCTAAGCTCCCGTCACCCTCATGAGGCTGCCACCCTCATGATTTAGCACACGTTCAGACTGCATGGCTTTGCTCAGAACAGAGTCTGATTGAGTACCACGGTTTACATCCCCTTTTTTCAGAAGGCCTTCTGTCTCTTGTGGGAGCCATAGCCAGGCTCTCATCTGGTTTGCACCCCGAATCTAACGGGCAGACTGAGAGAGTGAATCAGGAGCAGGAGACAACCTTGTGCTGCCTTGCCTCATCCTGGAACTCCCAACTGGTTTGTGCAGAGATTGCCCACAATAACCTCCAGTTGTTTTCCACTGGCATGTGCCCCTTCAAATGCCAAGAGGGATTCCAGCTACTGGTCTTCCTTGCCCGGGAGATTGACATGATGGCTCCTGCTGCTGAACAGTTGGTCCAACACTACAAGTGCTTGTGGTGATGGACCAGAGCTGCTCTGCTGTGGGCACAGAAACAACATGCCCAGATTGATTGGCTCCACTGACAGGTGAGGCCTCTCAAGCTATGGGAGAAAGTCTGGCTGGCATCAAAGTATCTTCCCTTGAAAGCCGAGAACCACAAGTTGGCCCCATGTTACGTGAGACCATTCATAGTGGAGAAGGCTATCAACAAGTTAGAGTGTGCCTACCATCATCAATGAAGATGACGATTCATCCAGTGTTCCATGTTTCCCAGTTCAACCTGCTGACTACTGATGAGCTGCTGTAACAGTGTTAGCTTTAGATCAACAGTTCTAGTTAATGGCCCTGCTGGTGAAGCATTTATTGTATTTCTTTTATTTCTGCACAGTTCCCATTGAGGTCAGAGAACTGTTGATCCGCTCCAATGTCTTTCTCTCCACACTTGGGCCATAACCATACATTCTGCCAGCTCTTGGAGACAGTAGCAGTGTTGGCAAAGTCAACACGAATCACAATGAATACATCAGCTGGAGTTTTTGGAGAATGCAACTAGCTAACAGATGAAGAATATTCAGTGGATATGGTGTATCTGGGAGGCTTTTGTTAACGTCCCAAGTAAGAGATTAGCAACAAATTTAAAGCACAGGGCACCGGCTTTAATGACCACCATCCAATGGTGTTTACATTAACTGCAATGAATTGCTTTGAGATGTTGTTTATGGCATGAACTAACGCGTGTCTCAGAGATGACCTGGATCAGATCCAGTCTGACTACTGCCACAAAAGGTGTTTATACAGGCAGATTCAACTGCTCTGTCTCTTCACTCTGCCCTGGAGCATCTGCACTAAAATAACTCTTAGGCTGCTGTTCAGCAACGATAGCTTGGCATTCAACACAAATCACCCCAGCCAAACTCATCATCGAACTTTACAACCTGGGCCTCTGTACCTCCTTCTGTGATTGGATGCTTGATTTCCTCATCAGAAAAGCTCAATCTAAAGACTGATAACAACATCTCCTCCTCGCACACCATCAGCACAGGTGCACATCAAGGCAGCGGGCTTAGCTCCCCCTGTTCTACTCTGTACACACACAACTGTTTGGCCAAGCATGGCTCTAATGCCATCTTCAAATTTGCCGGTGACTCCACTGTTGCTGGACAAATCCCAGATGGTGAGGAATCAGCTTACTAGAGCCAGGCTGGACACTTTGTTGAGTGTATCCACAATAATAAGCTCTTGCTCAACGTCAGCAAAACTAAAGAGCTGGAACAGGGGAATAGAATAGAAAAGAACACAAATAAAAGATTTTTTTTCCCCAATGTGGCAATGAGGAAAACCAGTGCTGGGACCCCACCTGTTCACAATGTAAATGCTTGTGATTCAGATGAGGGAATTAAATTTTAGATCTCTATGTTTACAGCTGGAAAGAAGATGGAGGATGGAGGATGGACCTTGAGGTTGGAGGACAGCTCCAGACTGTGGAAGTGGGAGATGTAGAATAATGTGGATAAGAGTGAGAACCACAAAAAGGAAGGTTCAGGTTTAATTGTGATTCAACCGCAGATGAATACCCATGAATACAGCCAAACAAAACACGTTAGACCATAAGACCATAAGATATAGGAGCTGAAGTAGGCCATTTGGCCCATCAAGTCTGTTCTGCCATTCAATCATGGCTGATCCAGTTTTCCTCTCAGCCCCAAACTCTTGCCTTCTCCCCGTATCCCTTTATGCCTTCACTAATCCAGAATCTATCAACCTCTGCCTTAAATATACTTAAATACTTGGCCTCCACAGCTGCCTGTGGCAACGAATTCCACAGATTCACCACTCTCTGGCTAAAGAAATTCCTCCCCACCTCCGTTCTAAAAGGACGCCCCTCTATTCTGAGGCTGTGTCCTCTGGTCTTGGACCCTCCCACCACAGGAAACATCCGCTCTACATCCACTCTATCAAGGCCTTTGACCATTTGTTACTGTGGGGCTAAGGTGTAAACACAGTATCACAGTACAATAGCTGGATGGTGGCAGATGGGAAAGAGGAGATCTGGGTGTATATGTACACGAGTACTGAAGGTGAGCATGCAGGTACAGTAGGTGATTAGTATGGTTCATGGCGTGTTGGCCTTCACAGTGAGCTGTTTCAAGTACAGGAGTAAGGGTGTCTGCCATTGTTCAGGGCCTTGGTGAGGACACACCTTGAGGAGGGTATGAAGTTTGGGTCCTGTCATTTGAGGAAGGATGTACTTGCCATGGAGCGAGTTCAATGGGGAGTCACCAGACTGGTACAGGGAAAGCAGGGCTGATGCATAAGAGATTGGGTTGATTCGATGAATATTCACTGAAGTTTTGAAACATACAGAATTCTTTCAGGACTGCACAGACTGGATACAGGAAGGATGTTTGTATGTTCCATATGACCAGGGAGTTCAGGACCAGGGGTCACAGATCAAAGGTCAGGAGTCAGCTGTTTGAGACCGAGAAGGGAAGAAGTTCCTTCTCCAAAAGAATGATGAAGCTGTGGAATTCTCTTCCACAGGGAGCAGTTGAAACCAAATCATTAAATATTTGCAAGAAGTTAGATATTGTTCTTGGGGCTGCAGGGATCAAGGGACGTGGGAAGAATGCTGTTGCATTGGATTGATTCTGGATTAACAGAGAAAAGCTGTATGAACTCAGAGGGTTATGCAGCATCTATGGAGGTAAAATTGTTGATTCAGATTGAGATCATTAGACCATAAGACATAGGAGCAGAATTAGGTCATTTGGTCCATTGAGTCTGCTCCACTGTTCCATCATGGCTGATTTATTATCCCGCTCAACCTCATTCCTCTGCTTTCTCCCCCTAACCTTTGTCACCCTGATAAATCAAGAACCAGCAACCTTTGCTTTAAATATACTCAATGACTTGGCCTCTACAGCTGTCTGTGACAATGAATTCCACAGATTTACTACCCACTGGCTAAAGAAAGTCCTACTTATCTCTATCCGAAAATACCATCCTGTTATTCTGAGGCTATGCTGTTTGGTTCTACACTCGCCCACTAGAGGAGACATTCTCTCCACATCCACAGTATCCAGCCCTTTCAATATTTGAACCTCCCTCCCATTCTTCTAAACTCCAGTGAGAACAGGCTCAAACCTACAAACACTCCTCATACATTTACCGTTCATTCCCGGAATCATTCTCATGAACCTCCTCTGTGCCCTCTCCATGCCAGCACACTGTTCCTTAGATAAGGAGCCCAAAACTGCTCACAATGCTCCAGGTGTGGGCCGACCAACGTCCTACAAATCTTCAGCATTACATCCTTGCTCTTATATTCTAGTCCTCTCGAAATGAATGCTAACATTGCATTTGTCTTCCTTACCACTGACTCAACCTGTAAGTTAACTGTTAGGGAATCCTGCACAGGGACTCCCACGTCCCTTTGCACCTCTGATTTTTCAATTTTCTTCTAACTGAGAAAATATTTTATGCTTTTATTCCTTCTACCAAGTGGCATGGCAATTCACCCTTCCTGACACTGTATTCCATCTGCCAGCTCTGTGCCCATTCTCCCAATCTGTTGAAGTCCAACTGCAGACTCTCTGATTCCTCAGTATTACCTGTCCCTCCACCTATCTTTGTATCTTCTGCATACTTGGCCACAAATTCCATCTTCCAAATTGTTGACAGATAATGTGGAAAGAATTGGTCCCAATACCAATTCCCGCAGCACATCACTGGTCATCAGCAGCCATCCAGAAAAGGCTCCCTTTATTCCCACACTTTGTCTCCTGCCAGTCAGCCAATTTTCTATCCATGTTACTATCTTTCCTGCAAAAACATGGGCTCTTGTCTTGTTAAGTAGCTTCACTGATGCCGCCCTATCAAAGGTCTTCTGAAAATCCAAGTAAGCAATATTCACTGACTCTCCTTTGTCTATCTTGCCTGTTATTTCCTCGAAGAATTCCAACAGATTTGTCAGACAAGATTTCTCATTAAGGAAATCATGCCGACTTTGGTCTATATTGTCATGTAACTCCAAGAACCCCGAAACTTCATCCTTAATAATGGACTCCAACATCTTCGCAACCACTGAAGTCAGGCTAACAGACATGTAATTTCCTTTCTTCTGCCTCCTATCCTTCTTAAGAAATGGAGCGACATTTGTAATTTTCCAGTCCTTCAGAATCATTCCAGAATCTAGTGATTCTTGAAGGCTCATTACCGATGACTCCACAATCTCTTCAATTACCTCTTTCAGAAACCTGCGGTGTAGTCCATCTGGACCAGGTGATTTATCTACCGTCAAATTTCTGGTACGCTGCTAGTTCCAGAAATATATATATATATAACGTGGTTTTTAAAAGCTTCCCATTCCATTAACTTCCCACTAATTTTTGTACATTCTATGCCCTCTCTTTTGGTTTTATGCTGTCTTTGATTTCCCTTGTCAGCCACAGTTGCCTCATTCTCCCTTTGGAATACTTCTTCATCTTTTGGATGTATAGTATTTATCCTGCACCTTCCGAATTTCCCCCCAAAACTCTAGCCATTGCTGTTCTGTCGTCATCCCTGATAGTCTCCACTTCCCATTAACTTTGGCCAGCGCCTCTGTCATGGCTCTGTAATTCCCTTTACTCCATTGTAATCATGACACAACTAATTTCAGTTTCTCCTTCACAAACTGTAGGGTGAATTATCTCATATTATGATTACTATCTCCGAAGGTTTCCCTTACCTCAATCTCCCTAATCATATCTGGTTCCTTACATAACGTCTGATCCAGAATTTCTATTCCCCTAGTGGGCTCAACTACAAGCTGCTCTTAAAATTCATCTCATAGTCATTCTATGACTTTCCTCTTTTATGGTCCAACAGTAACTTGATTTTCCCGATCTACCTACATAGTTAATCTCCCATGCCTATCATAATATTTCTCTTATCACATACCTTTTCTATCTCCCATTGTAATTTATTTTCCAGATCCTGACTACTGTTCAGAGGCCAGTATATAACTCCTATAAAGGTTCTTTTACTCTTGCAGTTTCTTAACTCTACCCACAAGGATTTTACATAAGACCATAAAATATAGGAGCAGAATTAGGTCATTTGGCCCATCCAGTCTGCTCCATTATTTCATCGTGGCTGATACAATTTTCCTCTCAGCTGTAATCTCCCGCCTTCTCCCCATATCCCTTCATGGTCAGAGCAATCAAGAATCTATCAACCTTTGCCTTAAATATACATAAAGTCTTGGCCTCCACAGCTGCCTGTGGCAAAGAATTCCACAAATTCACCACTCTCTGGCTAAAGAAATTCCTCCTCAGCTCTGTTCTAAAAGGACGCCCCTCTATTCTGAGGCTGTGTCCTCTGGTCTAAGACTCTCCCACCACAGGAACCATCCTCTCCACATCCACTCTATCAAGGCCTTTCACCATTCAATAGGTTTCAATTAGGTCACCCCTCATTCTTCTGAATTCTAGTGAATGCAGGCCCAGAGCCATCAAACACTCTTCATGTGACAAGTCACTCAAACCTGGAATCCTTTCCATGAACAACCAGTTTCAACAGATCTTTTCTAAGATAAGGGGCCCAAAAAACTCACAATACTCCAAGTGAGGCCTCACCTGTGCTTTATAAAGTCTCAACATTACATCCTTGCTTTTATATTCTAGTCCTCTCAAAGTGAGTGCTAACATTGGATTTCCCTTCCTCACCACAGACTCAACCTGCAAATGATCTTTTTGGGAATTGTGCACAAGAACTCCCAAGTCCCTTTGCTCCTCAATTTTTTTGTATTTTCTCTCCGTTTAGAAAATAGTCAACCCTTTCATTTTTTCTACCAAAGTGCATGACCAAACACTTCTGAGCACTGTATTCCATCTGCCTCTTCTTTGCCCATTCTCCTAATCTGTCTGTCCTTCTGTAGCCTCTCTACTTCCTCAAAACGACCTGCTCCTCCACCTATCTTCATATTGTCTGCAAACTTTACAACTAAGCCATCAATTCCATCATCCAAATCATTGACGTATAACATAAAGAGTATCAGTCCCAACAGAGACACCTATGGAACCCCACTCGTCACTGGCAGCCAACCAGAAAAGGGTCCCTTTATTCCCACTCTTTGCCTCCTGCCAATCAGCCACTGATTTATTTATGCTAGAATCTTTCCTGTAATCCTATGGGCTAGTAGCTTGTCAAGCTGGCTCATGTGTGGCATTTTGTCAAAGGCCTTCTGAAAATCACAGAGTATATCATCAAATGGTTCTCCTTTGTCTATCCTGCTTGTTAGTTCTTCAGAGAATTCCAACAGATTTAGACCATAAGACACAGGAGAAGAATTAGGCCATTTGGCTCCTTGAGTCTGCTCCACCATTCAATCATGGCTGATCCCGTTTTTCTCCTCCTCACCCCCATTTCCTGGCCTTAGCCCCATAACCTTTGATGCCATGTCCAATCAAGAGCCTATCAATCTCTGCCTTAAATAGACCGAAAGACCTGGCCTCCACAGCTGCACATGGCAACAAATTCACCACCCTCTGGCTAAAGAAATCTCTCTGCATCTCTGTTTTAAATAGACGCCCCACTGTCCTGAGGCTGTCTAGATTCTCCCACCTGCCTAAAACTGTACACAATACTGAAGGTGAGACTTCAACAGTGCCTTATAAAGCCTCAGCATCACATCCCTGCTCTTGTATTCTAGACCTCTTGAAGTGAATGCTAATATTGCATTTGCCTTCCTCAGCACAGACTCAACCTGCAAGGTAACCTATAGGGTGTTCTGCATAAGTACTCCCAAGTCCCTTTGCATCTCAGAGTTTTTGAATTTTCTCCCTGTTTAGAAAATAGTCCACACATTTATTTCTACTAGCAAAATGTATGACCATGCATTTTCCAACATTATATTTCATTTTCCACTTTCTTGCCCATTCTCCTAATCTAAGTCCTTCTGCATCCTACTTGTTTCCTCAATACTACCTGCCCCTCCACCAATCTTCGTATCATCTGCAAACTTGGTAACAAAGCAATCTATTTCATCATCTAAGTCATTTATATACAGCATAAAAAGAAGTGGTCCCAACAATGACCCCTGTGGAACACCACTAGTCATTGGCAGCCAACTAGACGGGGATCCTTTTATTCCCATTCGCTGCCTTCTTCCAATCAGCCAATACCCTAACCATCTTAGTAACTTACTTGGTAAGCAGCCTCATGTGTGGTACCTTGTCAAAGGCCTTCTGAAAGTCCAAATATACAACATCCACTGCATGCCCTTTATCTACCCTACTTGTAATCTCAAAGAAGGTTCGTCAGGCAGGATTTTCCCTTAAGGAAATCATGCTGACTTTGTACTATCTTGTCCTATGTCACCAAATACTCCATCACCTCATCCTTATCAATGGACTCTACCATCTTCCCAACCACTGCGGTCAGGCTAACTGGTCTATAATTCCTTTCTGCTGCCTTCCTCCTTTCTTAAAGAGTGGAGTGACATTTGCAATTTTCCAATCCTCTGGCACCATGCCAGAGTCCAATGACTTTTGAAAGATCATTTCTAATGCCACCACAATCTCTAATGCTACCTCTTTCAGAACCCTAAGGTACAGTTCATCTGGTCTGGTGACGTATGTACTTTTAGGTCTTTCAGCTTTTTGAGCGCCTTCTCCCTTGTAATAGTAGCTGCACCCACTTCTTTTTTTTCACACACTACATTTGGCACACTGCTAGTGTCTTCCACAGTGAAGACTGATGCAAAATATTCATTTAGTTCATCTGCCATCTCCTTGTCCTCTGTTATTATTTCTCCTGCCTTATTTTCTAGCTGTCCTATATCCACTCTCATCTCTCTTTTATTTTTACATACTTGAAAAAGCTTTTACTATCCACTTTGATATTATTTGCTAGCTTGCTTTCATATTTCATCTTTGCCCTTCTAATGATTCTTTGGCCAACTCCTCTCTCATAGCACTCCACTGAAATACTGCCATGTCAGGCTTAACTTTCTCCCTATCAAATTTCAAGTTGAACTCAATCATATTGTGATCACTGGTTCGTAAGGGTTCTTTTACCTTAAGCTTCCTAATCGCCTCTGGTTTATTATGTAACACCCAATCCAGTATAGCCAATCCCCTAGCAGGCTCAACGACAATCTGTTCTAAAAAGCCATCTCTTAGCCATTCAACAAACTCACTCTCTTGAGATCCATTACCAATCTGATTTTCCCAATTGACCTTCATGTTAAAATCTCCTATGATTATCATAACATTGCCCTTTTGACATATCTTTTCTATTTCCTGTTGTAATCCGTGGTCCACCTCCCAGCCACTATTGGGAGGCCTGTATATAATTGCCATCAGGGTCCTTTTATCCTTGCAGTTTCTTAACTCAACCCACAAGGAGGAGAAGATGGTGGAGTGACGCAACGTGTGCAGCTCTCCGGTGAAATGATATCGTATTTGTAAGTAGGATGCCGTGCACAATTCTGATTTGATGGAGACAGACGTGAGAAGCACGGAGGATCATCTGGAGAAATTTCTGAAATGCTTGGTTCGCTGCTGCTGCTACTGTGCGATCGAGAATCTCTGGAGAGAAGGCCCCAAAGTCCTTGGCTTTGCCTGCTGCTGGCGGCCGGGGCTGGGGTCGAAGCGCTCGGCAGAGATGGTGCTCGGTGCTCAGTGTCGGAGGCTCAAAGTTTTCGGACGACTCAGAGTCAGACTGCGGTCGGGCATGGCAGGGAGAGTTTTCTTCCTTCTCCCGTCTACGTGAGATGTGGGACTTTTGAGAGACTTTGAACTTTTTTTACTGTGCCATGGCCTGTTCTTCATCAAGTTACGGTATTGTTGCACTGTTGTAACTACATGTTATAATTATGTGGTTTTTGTCAGGTTTTCAGTCTTGGTCTGTCCTGTGTTTTTGTGATATCACACCGGAGGAACATTGTATCATTTCTTAATGCATGCATTACTAATGACAATAAAAGAGGACTGCGTGTCCTCATAATCTAATCTAAGGATTCAACATCTTCGGATCCTATGTCACATCTTTCTACTGATTTGATGCCATTCTTTACTAGTAGAGCCACGCCTCCCCCTCTGCCTACCTTCCTATCCCTCTGATACAACGCGCAACCTTGCAGAGGCCCTATCGGGAGCAGAGCACTGCAAAGGGGTTCCTCGCAGGTTGACGACTCTTATTCAAAAAGAGAGCTTCGCGGGCATTTGGCCATTGCCAAGGCCCTGTCAGCAGCGGGAGCAGAGCACTGCAAACTAAATAAAAGTACGGGAGGGAGAAGCGGGGCGGCCATTGTTGGGAGTAGGCCAGTGGTGAGAGTAGAAGCGTCAGGGTTTGGATTAAAGGTGGTTTCGGCTCGGAGGGAGCGTTGGCTCTGGGTAAGCTTCTGTTAAGGTTTTCTGTTTGTTTTTCCCTTACTGTACCTGGTATAGTAAATTGCGGTTATGTATTCTGCATACGGTATGTTGGAGGCCTGGGAGACCCAGAGTCTCCCAGGGAACTACATCTGCGTGAAGTGCACCTGGCTACAGCTCCTTGAAGACCGTGTTAGGGATCTGGAGCAGCAGCTGGATGACCTTCAGCTTGTACGGCAGGGTGAGGAGATCATTGATCAGAGTTACAGGGAAGTAGTCACCCCGAAGTTGGAGGAGGCGAGTAGCTGGGTGGCTGTCAGGAGAAATGGAAATGTAAATAGGCAGTTAGAGCAGAGTACACCTGTGGCCATTCCCCTCAAAAATAAGTATACCGCTTTGGATACTTTTGTGGGGGAAGACCTCCCAGGGGAATGCCACAGCAACCGAGTTACAGGCACTGAACGTGGGTCTGTGGTGCAGAAGGGAAAGAGAGAGAAGAAGAGAGCGGTAGTGATAAGGGACTCAGTATTCAGGGGAACAGACAGGAGATTCCATGGACATGAACGGGACACCAGATGGTATGTTGCCTCCCAGGTGTCAGGGTAAGGGACATCTCAGATCGCGTCCTCAACATTTTGAAGAGGGAGGAGAGCAGCCAGATGTCTTGGTACATATTGGTACCAATGACATAGGAAGGAAAAGCAAAGAGGTCCTGAAAAGAGATTTTAGAGAGCTAGGTAGAAAGCTGAGAAGCAGGACCTCCAGGGTAGTAATTTCAGGAATGCTGCCTGTGCCACGCACCAGTGAGGGTAGAAACAGGATGATTTGGCAGTTAAATGAGTGATCGAGAAGCTGGTACGGGGGCAGGGCTTCAGGTTCTTGGATCATTGGAATCTCTTCTGGGGGAGGTATGACCTGTACAAAAGTGACAGGTTGCACCTGAACCCAAGGGGGAACCAATATTCTCGTGGGTAGGTTTGTTAGAGTTGCTGGGGAGGGTTTAAACTAATTTGGCAGGGGAGTGGGAACTGGAGAGATGGGACTCAGGATAGGACTGTTGGTAAAAAATTAAAGATAGCGTGCAGTCAGGCTGTCAGGAATGGCAGGCAGTGATGGGACATAGTTGCAGCCAAAAGAGTGAGTATCAGTATATTAGGGATGTAAAATCAAAAAGGGTAGTAAATACGGTACTCAAGGTATTATATGTCGATGCATGGAGTACAAGAAGTAAGGTGGATGATCTTGTTCCACTATTACACATTGCCAGGTATGATGTTGTGGCCATCACTGAATCGTGGATGAAGATCCACGTGGTTGTGGTTCGGAGCTGAATGTCCAAGGTTACATGTTGTAACAGATTTGTCAGGCAAGATTTTCCCTTGAGGAAACCATGCTGTCCACAGCCTATTTCATCATGTGCCTCCAAGTACATTGAGACCTCATCCTTAATAATCAAGTCCAACACCTTCCTAACCACTGAGGTCACACTAACTGGCCTATAGTTTCCCTTCTTCTGCTTCCTCCTTTCCTGAAGAGTTCAATTTTCCATTCTCCTGGAATCATTCCAGAACCTAGTGATTCTTAAAAGATCATTACTAATGCCTCCAAGATCTCTTCAGCCACCTCTTTCAGTACCCTGGTGTGTCCACCATCTAGTCCAGGTGACTTATCTACCTTCAGATCTTTCAGTTTCCCAAGAACCTTCACTCTAGTAATAGTAACTTCACACACTTCATGACCCCTGACACCTGGAACTCCTGCCAGGGTCTTCCACAGTGAAAACTGATGCAAAATACTTATTCAGTTTGTCCACCATTTCCTTATCCCCCATTACTACCTCTCCAGCATTGTTTTCCAGCGGTCCGATATCCACTCTCACCTCTCTTTTACACTTTATGTATCTGAAGAAAATTTTGGTATTCTCTTTAATATTATTGGTGAGCTTACTTTCGTATTCCATCTTTACCTTCTTAATGACTTTTTTAGTTACCTTCTGTTGTTTTTGAAAGCTTCCCAATCCTCTAACTTCCCGTTAATTTTTGCTCTATCACTTGCACTCTGTTTGGCTTTTATGTTGACTTCAATTTCTCTTGTTAGCCGCAATTGTGCCATCTTCCTTTTAGAATATTTCTCTCTGTTTGGGATGTAAATATCCTGTGCCTTCCGAATCCCTTCTAGAAATTCCAGTCATTGCTGCTCTGCTGTATTCCCTACCAGTGTTCTCCAATCAATTCTGGACAACTCCTCTGTCATGCCTCTAATAATTCCCTTCATGTCACTCTAATACTGATACGTCTGACTTTAGCTTCTCCTTCTTTCTAAGGACTTGATTTCATTTTTTTACCAACAGAACCACCCCACCCCCTCTGCCTACCTGCCTGTCCTTTGATAGGACGTGTATCCTTGGACATGAACTCCCAACTGTGATCTTCTCTCAGTCACTATTCAGTGGCCCTTCCTCTTTGTGTGGTGCTTCCAATTCCAGCATCATCTGTCTCCTGAGCTTGCTGTTAGGGGTTAGTGCAGCTTCCTATTGCTGGGGGACAGATTTAGTCTCTCAATACTCAGAATCAGAATCAGAATTAGAATTAGAATCCTTTATTATTGCCAAGTATGTGGACACATACAGGGAATTTGATGCCGGTTTCCCTGAGCTCTCGCTGTACAGAATCAAAAAGCAAACAAAACAATAGTGCAAATAATGGTGAACTATATACAGTGAGGTATACCTGTGTATGTACAGGTGGACTTGGTTTATAATAGACTAAGATTCAAGTGTTCATAAGACTGATGGCATACGGAAAGAAACTGTTCTTGTACCTATTTGTCCTGGCATACAGTGATCTAAAGCGCCTACCAGAAGGAAGGAGTAGGAACAGGTGATGTCCAGGGTGTGATGGGTCTACAATGATGCTGCTTGCTCGCTTCCTGACTCTAGATGCATATAAGTCCTGAATCGAGGGCAGCTTCACACCAATAATCCTTTCCACAGCCCTGACGGTTCCTTGGAGTCTATTCTTGTCTTGTTTGGTAGCTGATCCAAACCAGACAGTGATGGAGGAACAGAGAACAGACTGGATTATTCCTGAATAGAATTGAAGCAGCAGCTCCTGAGGCAGGTTGTACTTCCTGAGTTGACGTAGGAAATACAACCTCTGCTGAGCCTTTTTGATAAGAGTGTCCGTGTTAGGTGTCCACTTCAGGTCCTGGGAGATGTGACACCCAGAAACCTGAAGGTCTCCACAGCAGACACAATACTGTTGAGTATAGTGAGTAATACTCTGACTGTGTTAGGATGTTTAACTTCACTGTACAGAAACTACATCATGGGGATCTCAGCTCTCTGGCCAGTCCTTGCTACTATCCCTTTAACCCTCCCCTTATAGATTTTAAATTCAGGTGTATAAATCCTCCTGGTGAACATCTGCCTGCTGTACCAGGGGTTTGTGGCCAAAGTCGGAGCTGTGAGGGGCTTGCTCCCATTGCCTTTCTAAGCTGTGGAACACTCAGAACGCTGCTCCATGTCAGAGATTATCTGCCCATTAATAGCAACAAGTCCAGGCCTCTTGAAGTCAACTCACCTTCTTCGGTGGAGAATCGTCAGGTTACACCAGGTGCTGGATGCAAAAATTCCTTCTCGTCTCTGTTGTGAACAGTCGACTCTCACTCGGAGCCTGTCGCTGTACAGATATCCGTGTCTGCAAGGCCACAAATGGCACAACCCAGCTACACAAATACTTGCCAAGGTGCACACAGCAAACATTGGTGCAGGTTGATGCAGGTATCTCACATAGCACCAATTCAGTATACAGCACCATGTACAATTCATTGTCACGACAAAATGCCAACTGTCTTCTTACTTACTGCAAGAAGATGTAGAGAGTTATGTTCAACCCACCGCTGTGGATATGTCTCTGCTTGCAGCTCTCAGAGCAAGGACCTTGTGGAAACACTAGATTCAACTTGTCTGGATTACTTGTTGCTGTTTGGCTGCTGAGTGAATCCATCTATGTTTGGAATTGGTTTACTATTGTCACATGTACCGAGATACGGTCAAAAGCTTGTGAAGAGCATGTCAGCGTACTGTTCATACAGATCAAGTCATTAGGCGGCACACTGATGCAGAACAAAGCAAAACAACGGCAATGCAGAATAAAGTGTAACAGTTACATAGGAAGTGCAGTGCAGGTAGACAATAAGGTGCAATGCACATTCACCTATCTACCTCAATAGTGCTGAGGTTGAGAGCTACAAGTTCCTTGGAGTGAACACCTCCAGTATTCTGTCCTGGTCCAACCACATGGACACCAAGGCCAAGAAAGCTCATTAATGCCTCTCGTTCCTCATAGGGCTGTAGAAATTTGACATGTCCTCATCAATCCTTACCAATGATCCATAGAAACCATCCCATCTAGATACATAACAGCAGTGGTCCCCAACCTCTGGGCCACGGACTGATACCAGGCTGCGAAGCATGCAGGGGTGCAGCGGTAGTTGGAACGCACCCAGCACATCTTTAAGAAAAAAGCCAAAATAAACAAGCTAATTAATTAGGTGCCACCCGGCACGTCATTGTCGGCCCAGATCAAAGGCGATTGCCGATCTCACTTGCACTACACGATGTTCACTCCTCTTTCCAGGGCGCTGGAGCCTTTAGCTGTTCCACTGTTTGGTCAATTTAAACACCAGCCCAGACAGGGCTGTCAGGATCGAGGTGACATGTTGAATCTACACAAACTTCTAATAAAGTATAGGCATTGCCATGCTTTCTTTGTAATGACAGTTATGTGCTGGTCCCAGGACAGATCCTCCAACACTTTACAGAGAGAGAAACATCGATTCTTAATGCTGAAGAATTTAAAGTTATTGACCCTCTCCACCTCAGTCCCTCTAATAAAGACTGGCTTCTGGGTGGCACCTAATTAATTAGCTTGTTTATTTCGGCTTTTTTCTTAAAGATATACTGGGTGTGTTCCGGCCACCGCTGCACCCCTTGCATGCTTTGCGGCCCGGAGGTTGGGGACCACTGATCAACAGCTTGGTACAGCAACTGCTCTGCACATGACCACAGGAAACTGCAGAGTTCAGCACATCATGGAAACTAGCCTCCCCTCTATGACTCACTGTATACTTCACTGTAAAGTAGTACAGTGACAGGCTCAGAGCTGCCTCTGTAAAACAGTCAGCATACAGCAACACACATCAAAATTGCTGGTGAACGCAGCAGGCCAAGCAGCATCTGTAGGCAGAGGTGCAGTCGATGTTTCAGGCGGAGACCCTTCGTCAGGACTAACTGAAGGAAGAGTGAGTAAGAGATTTGAAAGTTGGAGGGGGAGGGGGAGATCCAAAATGATAGGAGAAGACAGGAGGGGGAGGGATGGAGCCAAGAGCTGGACAGGTGATTGGCAAAAGGGATATGAGAGGATCATTGGACAGGAGGTCCGGGAAGAAAGACAAGGGGGGGGGGGATCCCAGAGGATGGGCAAGGGGTATATTCAGAGGGACAGAGGGAGAAAAAGGAGAGGGAGAGAAAGAATGTGTGTATAAAAATAAGTAACAGAT
Source organism: Mobula birostris (assembly GCF_030028105.1). Taxonomy (NCBI): domain Eukaryota; kingdom Metazoa; phylum Chordata; class Chondrichthyes; order Myliobatiformes; family Myliobatidae; genus Mobula; species Mobula birostris. The sequence goes on along the minus strand of NC_092387.1, from coordinate 11,561,570 downwards.
GGGGTACGAGGGGGAGGTGGGACATTAGCGGAAGTTAGAGAAGTTGATGTTCATGCCATCAGGTTGCAGGCTACCCAGACGGAATATAAGGTGTTGTTCCTCCAACTCCTTTGGGTTCCCCCCCCGCCTTGTCTTTCTTCCCGGACCTCCTGTCCCACGATCCTCTCGTATCCCTTTTGCCAATCACCTGTCCAGCTCTTGGCTCCATCCCTCCCCCTCCTGTCTTCTCCTATCATTTTGGATCTCCCCCTCCCCCTCCCACTTTCAAATCTCTTACACACTCTTCCTTCAGTTAGTCCTGATGAAGGGTCTCGGCCTGAAACGTCGACTGCACCTCTTTCTAGAGATGTTGCCTGGCCTGCTGCGTTCACCAGCAACTTTGATGGGTGTTGCTTGAATTTCCAGCATCTGCAGAATTCCTGTTGTCAGCATACAGCAAATCAAAGACCTACCCACCCAGCCTGGACCTTCACTCCTCTCCCCTCTTCATCATGGAAAAGATACAAAAGCCTGAAAGCATATACTGCCAGGCACAAGGGCAGCTTCTACCCGACTATTGAATGTTTCCTAGTACGATGAGGTGGATCCTTGACCTCACAGTCTACCTCGTTATGATCTTGCACCTTACTGTCTATCTGTAAGGCACTTTCTCTGATGTTGTAACACTTTATTCTACAGTCAACACCCAGTTCTTTTGTTTTTCTGATAGTTAGGGAAATGTTAGTATCATGATGCTATGTTACTAAGTTCCCCATGTCCTTCTTGTATAAATAACATCTAAGGATGGTGTTTATAAATGCAGCTTGGCGTGCCCACTTATTGGACCCACAGCTCTCTCTAATGCTGCCTTGGCATCCATACCCCTGACACCTCCAAGTGTGCCTGGCCCTTCATTGTCTGAATGCACAGTCATGGTCCACTCTCCTGTGGTTGTGAAGAGTTGGGTGCTGCTAATTGAAGGAAATGGTTTAATGTGATGAATGATCCTTCCTTGGTTAACGCTTTAACCCTCACGATCAGATGAGGTTTTCCAGGCAATAGACAACTGCAGATTTAGCACAGACCGCCATCACATTTGCTAGAGAGAAGACAGGAGCTGTGCAATATTTTATGGGGATCAGTGGGCACGTTTCTATGGTTTTCTGCATTTCATGGCTATCTGGAGAAGACAAATCTCAGAGGTGTATTCTGCATACATACTTTGAAAAGAAAATGAACCTTTGAAAATTTCATGTTGCTGGTGGCAAACTGTGTCAGTCTCTGTCATTCCTTTGGATTCCTCCGATGCATGAACAGGGTGAGCCTGCCACGTGGGGAACAGGTTTTCTCTCCATATCATACTGCCCTGGCTTGCATTCTGGCTTATGTATCATGTAGACAACTGGGATGCAAAATCTATGATCAACCCTGACCAACAGAGGTCTCAGCATTCACTTGGGCCAGACAGTTTGCTCTCTATCTCTAGAATTGGTGACAAGGCAGTGTATGTAGTTGGCAACCCACTCACTACTGTAAACATTCACTCCCTTACCATGGCTGAAATGTGTACCACCTACAAAATGTTCCAGGCCTGTGAGCTCTACCACCAAAAAGGACGAGGGCAGCAAACTCATGGGAACACCACCATGCAACTTTGGAAATACTTCGCTGTCACTGGGTAAGGGGAGGAGAAGATGGCGGCACGACGCAGCACGCACAGCCGCTCCGAAATGATATCGGTATTTATTAAGTAGGTACCGTGCACAATCCTGATTTGATGGAGACAGACGTGAACAGCACGGAGGAACATCTGGAGAAACTTCTGAAATGCCTGCTTTGCTGCCGCTGCTACTGTGCGATCGAGAGACTCCGGAGAGGAAGGCCCCAAATCCTCGGCTTTGCCTATTGCCTGTTGCCGGGGCCGGGGTCGAAGTGCTCGGCAGAGATGGTGCTCAGTGCTCGGTGTTGGAAGGCTGGTCGGAGGCTCGAAGTTTTCAGACGGACTCAAGAGTCGGCTGTGATCAGGTGCTTCCAGGGTGCTGCATCGGCAAGTTTGCGGCGCTGGTGGTTCATGGCAGGGAGAGCTTTTTATCTTCCTTCTACCGTCTGCACGAGATGATAGGACTTTCGAGAGACTTTGAGACTTTTTTTTACCATGCCCATGGTCTGTTCTTTATCAAATTACAGTATTGCTTTGCACTGTTGTAACTATATGTTGTAATTATGTGTTTTTTGTCAGTTTTAGTCTTGGTCTGTCTTGTGTTTCTGTGAAATCATACTGGAGGAACATTGTATCATTTCTTAAAGCATGCATTACTAAATGACAATAAAAGAAGACTGTGTGTCCTCATAATCTAAATCCTGGGAGCTCTCTTGCCAGAAGAAATGTAGTGTTCAATAAGGTGGCTCACTTTGTACCACCCCACACCCAATTTCTTGTGGGCAAAATAAGGATAGGCAATAAACATTGGCATCGCCAACAGATGTTCAAAGTAAATTTATTATTAAAATAAATATGTCACTATTTACAACCCTGAGATTCATTTTCTTGTGGGCATACTCAATAAATCTATAATAGAATAATAATCATAATAGAATCAACAAAAGTCCGCAGCAACTTGGGCATTCAACTAGTGTGCAATAGGTAACAAACTGTGCAAATACAAAAAGAAAGAAATAATAAAATAAATAAATAAACAAACTATAAATATTCAGAACGTGAGATGATGAGTCCTTGAAAGTGAACCCATAGGTTGTGGGAAAATGTCAATGATGGGGTAAGTGAGTGAAGTTATCCCCTTTGGTTCAAGACCATGATGGTTGAGAGATAATAACTATTCCTGAACCTGGTAGTGTGAGTCCCGAGGCTCTTGTACCTTCTTCCTGATGGCAGCAGTGAGAAGAGAGCATGGCCTGGGTGCTGGAGGTCCCTGATGATGGAGGCTGCCTTTCTGCAGCAATGTTGTGTGTAGATTGACCGGTGGTGGGGTGGGCTACACCTGAAACGGACTGGGCCGAATCCACTATTTTTGTAGGATTTTCCGTTCAAGGGCATTGGTACTTCCACCCAATCAGCACATTCTCCACCACACATCTATAGAGGCTTGTAAAAGTTTTAGATGCTCAGATCTTGAAAAATTAATTTAAAAAAATTGTTGATGATGCTGTAATATGTGAGCCTGTGGACAATGCACACCCTGCTCCAGATAGATCTTATGTTTTGGGACATCGGATGCTTAGTTCGATCCCAGTCTCAGCCATGTTTGTATAGAGATTGCATGTATGTAAGCATGTATATAATGGGTCAAACCAAGTTACTGTTCTTCATGCTTAACTTATGAAGAGCATTTGTTGTCTCTAAGCATGTACTTGATGGAGTTCAGAAGGATGAGGGAGGATCTCGATGATGCCTACTGGATATCTGAAAGGCCTGGACAGGGAGGAAGTTTTCATTCATAGTGGAGTCTAAGATCTGAGGACACACTCTCAGAATAAAGGGACCCCTTTAGAACTGAGATGTGGAGAAATTTCTTCAGCCAGAGAGTGATGAATCTGTGGAATTCATTGCCACAAAAGGGTTGTGGAGGCCAAGTCACTGGGTGTATTTAAGACAGAAGTTAATAAGTTTGTTTGATAAGGGAGTTAAGGGTTACAGAGGCATGAAGGGAAAATGGGGTTAAAAAGAAAATCAGGCATGACTGAACGGCAAAGCAGACTTGACAAGTCAAATGGATTAATGCTGCTCCTATATCTTATGACAACCCAACTTGGACTTCTGCTGTACTTGGTCAGCACTGCTGACCTCCTGCTCCACCAGGGGTCTGACACTGAGGGTCAGTAAGGAGCATCCTTACACCTGTCTCACACCAAGCCAAGTCAGCACACATCCATCCCAATGGGGTCACAACCCCTTTGGAACAAAGGACACTGCGAGTAAAGCTTCAAGTTCATTACATTTACTATTTTTACTGTTTTTAATTATTCATTTGCATTTTAATTTTTGTTTTAAATTCTTTGCATAATTTTTGTTTTTATTTATATCTATTGGAGATCTAGAAGGAATGTGGCTTTGGAGTGCAGCTGAGCAGAAGGTACCCTATCATTTGCATGATCCGACTCACAAATGGAATAGCGTGGTTGTGTTCTCACATGCTGGGTGACAATGGGACCTCACCAATGTGTAGTAATATGCCCGTAGAAAGCCAAACTTGAAGAACCTTAGGCAGGTCAAAAGAGTAGGAACTGCACAGTTTAAGATGCAAAGGCAGGCAGCTGACTGAGGATTTCAAAATGCAGGCAGTATTTAATCTTCAGGTTAATTAATCATGTCAGGGAGGTTCAGAGATCACAGTTTCTGTATGGCACTGTGACTATGATAATCTTAAATTCAATAAGGCCAGATTTAGATTGGATGTCACCAGAGAGTGGTGGATGTCTGCAAAGTTCCATTTTGTACATTGAAGCAAAATGAGGGAATGAACCAGTGAGGTAGACCAGTCAGCCTGATGTTTGCTGTTGGGAGGTTATCAAAGTCTGTAATTAAGGATGGAGAGACTGAGCACCTTGTAAACATTCAGCTGATAAAAGTGAGCCAGACATGTAAGAATAGGTCATATCCTGATGATGCAGATTGAAGTAACATTCACAACACGGTGGAGGAACTCAGCAGGTCAGGCAGCATCCGTGGAAAAGATCGGTCGACGTTTCGGGCCGGAACCCTTCGTCAGGACTGTAGAGGGAAGGGGCAGAGGTCCTATAAAGAAGATGGGAGGAGGGTGGGAAGGAGAAGGCTGGTAGGTTCCACGTGAAAAACCAGTAAGGGGAAAGATAAAGGGGTGGGGGAGGGGAAGCAGGGAGGTGATAGGCAGGAAAGGTGAATAAAGAATAGGGGAAAACACAATGGGTAGTAGAAGGAGGCAGAACTAAGAGGGAGGAGGTAGGCAGCTGGGGGAGGGAGCAGAGTGACATAGGGATAGGGGAAGGGAGGGGGAGGGAATTACCGGAAGTTGGAGAATTTTTATGTTCATACCAAGGGTCTGGAGACTACCTAGACGGTATATGAGGTGTTATTCCTCAAACCTGAGTTTAGCCTCATCATGGCAGTACAGGAGGCCATATATGGACATATCTGAATGGGAGTGGGAAGCAGAGTTGAAGTGGGTGGCTACTGGGAGATCCTGTCTGTTTTGGCGGACGGAGTGGAGGTGCTCGACGAAGCGGTCCCCCAATCTGCGTCGGGTTTCACTGATGTAGAGGAGGCCGCACCGGGAGCACCGGATGCAATAGATGACCCCAACAGACTCACAAGTGAAGTGTTGCCTCACTTGGAAGGACTGTTTGGGGCCCTGAATGGTGGCAAGAGAGGAGGTGTAGGGACAGGTGTGGAGTAACACCTTATATACCGTCTAGGTAGTCTCCAGCCCTTTGGTATGAACACAGAATTCTCCAACTTCCGGTAATTCCCTCCCCCTCCCTTCCTCTATCCCTATGTCACTCTGCCCCCTCCCCCAGCAGATTGAAGTTTTTACACAGAGGACTTGAACCTTTCTGTCTTGCCTCTTGGTACAGGCTAGTTCTCCTGTGCACTCAAAGCTGATGCAGGGTCTCGGCCCAAAACAATGTCTGTCACTTTGTCTCAACAAGTGCTGTCTGATCTACTGGGATGCTCAAAGGAATTTGGAGCCAGAGAGATTTGGACTCTTTTGGGTGACTTAACTCATAGGGAAGCTTAGGCAATCCTTACCCCCAGTGTGAGTTAGATTTCTTTGTCAGAAAACTAGGTGATGTTTTAGTGGAATGGGGAGTGTAGGTAGTGTGATATGCAATATTTCACAGCTATTGGGAGGAAGTGAAAAAGTGAACAGGACAGAAGGGTTTCATGTGATCCATTTGTTCATAGTATGAGCTTGAAATTTTATCAATTGCAACCTCTAAACCACCAATCAGGGTGTAAAACCATAACCATTCCTTTGAAATGCTATCCTTGGTTAACTAAGACCCATCTTTTGTCTTTATCATCTCCCCATCTTAATCATCCTAAAAGTACTGAACCTAAATACTCATTTTAATCCTGCTATGACTGTGACAAAGCAAACACAAAAAGAGAAATAATGTATGAGATCATGAAAAGGCAACGTAACTTCATTGGACATGTGATTAGGAAAGAGGGGTTAGAATGCAGAATAATTATGGGAAAGATTGAAGGGAAGAAAGCAAGAGGAAGGCAAAGACAAATGATGATGGAGACAACAGCCAGAGAACTGGAAATGAATACCAATGAATTGATCCACTTGACCGGAAACAGGAGTGTGTGGGCCACGGCAGTCAAAGCTCAAACTGGGCACGGCACCTGATGATGATGATGATGATGATGTGACTGTAATGAATACTCAAGGGATATAGTGTATATAGGATACAGAAACCTCACGTTTTCATGGTGTGCTAACGATTAGCACAACGCTCTTCCAGCTCTGTGCTCCGGAGGATTCCAGCACGGTCTGTAAGGAGTTCGTATGTTCTCTCCGTGACCGTGTCGGTCTCCTCCGGGTGCTCTGGTTTCCTCCCACAGGCCAACGGTTAGTATGTGAATAGGTCATTGCAAATGGTCCCGTGATTACCCTGGTGTTAAGTAGGAGGGTTGCTGTGGAGTGCGGCTTGTTGGGCCAGAAGGCCGTGGTCCATTCTGCATCTGAGTGAATAAATCAAGAAGTGAAGCTTCTTCAGAGCTGATTATCCTGGCTGATATTCGTCTTGTGAAAACTGAGAAAAAACAAATATTAATCAGGAGTGAGGTCAGCAATGCATCCCTGGTTCTTGGAAAGGCAGTGTCCTCATGTATAGATAACATCAGCTTTTGCAGAATTGAATCTCTTGCATCAGCTCTCAGTGTAAGCTGTTAAAAAACAACATGGCTTTTGGCACGGTTTCCTATGTTTTACTTCAGTAAAGTTTTCTGTGTCAGTGCTACACAAACCTGAGTAGCTCATGGAGGGGAAGCCTCTGACAGTTCACGCAGAGAAGGAAAACACTTCTGTTGAAACAATGAGAAACACTGAGAGGTGAATGCAGCAACTCAGCGTGGATATTTGATTTATAAATATTTGAAAATGGCAGGACCTGTTGAGAGAGTGGAGAGTGGAGATGGGGCAACGCTGATGGGATCCAGGTCTTGTAACTAGAGGCTGAGATATAAAGGTAGAAAAAGTGTGTTCAACTCGTGCAGAACTCTGGCTGATTTGCATATAATTCTGGTCACAACACTTTGGTGTGGATGGTATTTACTGGGACAGTCCCGTGGATGAGGGATTTCAGCTCCAGTGTTGGGCTGCTGGAGTTAAGGTTGCTCTCCTTGAAGTAGAGGAGATGGAGAAGAGGCCTGAGAGAAGAGCACAAGATCCTCATGGGGTCAGACGGGGTAAGTCGAGCGGGTCTGTTCCCATCTGCAGAGGATTTAAAGGCAAGATTTCAGGGAAGGGCACTTTAAATCAGAATCTCTACAACTAGTGCATGTCAACACCAGGACTTGGACACTAATTCAGCATTGGGTGGCAAGGTGGTGTAGTGGTTAGCACTATGCTTTCCAGTACGGGTTCAATTCCGGCTGCTGCCAGTAAGGACTTTGCACGCTCTCCCTGTGACCGTGTGGGTTTCCTCCGGATTGGAGAGTTTGCACGTTCTCCCCATGACCGTGTGGGTTTCCTCCGGATTGGAGAGTTTGCACGCTCTCCCCGTGACCGTGTGGGTTTCCTCCGGATTGGAGAGTTTGCACATTCTCCCCATGACCGTGTGGGTTTCCTCTGGATTCGGTCTTCTTCCACAGTCCAAAGATGAACTGGCCAGTAGGTTAAATGGTCATTGTAAATTGTCCCATGATTAGACTAGGAATAAGTTGGGGGATTGCTGGGTGGTGTGGCTCTATGTTGGCCTGCTCCGCACTGTATCTCAATCAATCAATCAATCAATAAAGTACAAGCTCCAGTTACAACCTGATGTTGGTCAGATTTTGCAAGTTTGATATCAATTTCCTGAAAATGTTGTTGATTACCAGTGTAATGGAATGATAATCAGTGGTGACACACTGCAACCCGTTTGTCGATTTCAGTGTTACAGGCAGCTGGTGTTGCCATGGTGGCCTTTGGACAATCCACCTCAAGGCTCTGCACTGTCCCAGGTGTGCTGTGTGCTATACACTCTTCTTCTGAAGGCACCATGGCTCAACAAACATGGTCGTCAGATTAACGGCCTCAATAGCTCACGGAGCTTTGAATAGGTCTGTTGAACAACTCCAGCAACAGCTCAAGAGCACCAGCTCCTACATATGCAAAACCTAACTGAATGACGGTATAGGAGGATCTGTCCTGATGGAGGGTCTCGGTCCAAAAAGTCCTCAGTTCATCCCCTTCCATAGATGCTGCCCGACTTGCTGAGTTCCTCCAGCACGTTTTGTGTGTGGCTCAGGATCTGACCATTATGCGCCATGTATGTACTCTGTAAACCATCTGAGGGTGCGCAGGGATAATCACAGGCAGCACAGCCCCATCATGCAGTAAGTTGGCAACCCATTCCCTCTGTGTCTTCAACTACCCACCTATGACCTGAACCTGGAGACACAAGGGACCACTGGAATCGGCAATCTGATGGCACGAACAGTGAATTCCTCAGCAACTCAGGCATCATCTATGGAGGGGAATAAACAGTGAATTCTCCAACATCTGGTAACCTGCTCCCCCTGTATCCCTTTCCTTTGTCCTCCTGATCTACCCAGTTCCTCCTACACTCATTCTAGCCCCATTACCCAGTTTTTCCTTCTGCCCATCACCCACACTCTCTTCCTACCAGTCCCTCTCCCCCACTGTTCCCATCTGCCTTCCCCATCTCCTTTCTTGCTCCAGCTTCCTCTCCTAGCAGTTACCATTGCCTTCAGCCCTTGTCAATTCCACCTATCACCTCCCAGCCTTCATCGTCATTCCAACTCTCTTCCTCCCTCATGCTGGATTCTCCTATCACCAGACAGCTCATGCTCCACCCATTCCCCTCACCTCTTTGTAATGGCTATCTCCCCCTTATCCTAGTCCAGATGAAGGATCTCAACCCAAAACAATGACCATTTCCCTCTACAGATACATCCAGGGTCACTAAGTTACTCTGTTTTAATTTTGTGTGTGTGTGTGTGTGTGTGTGTTTGTGTGTGTGACTTCAAGAGACATAAAGCAGGTAAAGTTGAAAATCAGTTGTTCCCTTTGAACAAGTGTAACAACTAAGTTCTCCTGCAACATTTCAAGCAGGTTTGAGCACAGCTAGACTCCATTCTCTCTCTTACGCTGATCGTTCATCTTGTAGACAAAATTCAGTAGTGATGCAGTGCTAATGACTCCTGCTTGGATTTGCAGGCTTACTTTTGACTACTGCCTTCTATTCCATTGGCCCGTTTGATAACTCTTCAAATGAAACCTGTGCTAGCAGAAAGCAGGAGCAGACAAGTTACAATTGTCCAATTACTGGACCCCGCTGAAAGCACCATGGATGTAATTTGAATGTTCTATACTGCGTAGGTGACCAAAGAAGCTGTCCAAAGCAGCGTGGGCTTGTATGCCCCAGTGACACCCTAAGCCCTCCCTCAAGTATTCCCGTGGAGTTTTCCCTGAGGTAAATAACAGCCAGGCTCAGCAAAAGGAAGGTTTATATATTTTTTCATTATCTTCTTGTGAGTAAGGTTCAGATGGAAGGCTCATCTGAGTTCCACAGTAAACTGGAGGCTTTCAGTGTCATAATTACCCACCCCAAGGTGAACTGATCACTGCAATAGCCCAATCACCCTCCCTCCACAAATCCCCATAGCTCAGCCTACACCTTCATGGGGAAGGCAGGACTCCCTGTCAGGGTGCCCAAATGGGCTGTCATGTGCACTCCTACCAGTATCTGGAGTGGCTGGGGAACTGTGCCAGGGGGTGAGGTCCATGAGAGAAGCCATGAGAAGAAGTCCATTTTTAACACCTTGAATCTCCAGTTCTCCACAGAGCGTCAAACCCGCCCCGTAGCAGCCTATCACACTGAGAGTGCTGGGAATTTAGTGCAAGGCTCCAGTCAGAAACCCCTCACCTGTTCAGAAATGTAATCTTCCTCATGCTCAGCAACTACATTCTGCAGCATTTTTGCCAAATCGTTGCCAGAAATTGTAGAACAAAATTATAGAACCATCTGAATAGATGGAGTACTTAGTGTTGATGATGGCTTATTGTCAATCACATATCACACTGTGATGTGGTGTTAGCCATCGCATTGAATGTATTAGGCAGCACCTTACATACGATACAACGAAATATACTCCTTCGCTATCTGCCTACACAGCGCACATCTGCCACCATTCAGCCACCCAGGAGCTAAAGCAGTCTCAATATTTAAGCACATATGAATATTGTACATTGCTCCTTTATCCTTTTACCAATGAACACATCAAATTTCACTTTCACGTGTTCATGTTAAAATGAGACCATAAGGCAGAGGAGCAGAATTAAGCCGTTTAGCTCATCGAGTCTGCTCCACCATTCCATCAAACAAAATGCAATCTTATTGAGCTCACACAGCCAACAGCACCATGGGTATATAATCGATCATGTCGGGATTCCCAGTTAGCATCTGGCGGTACCAACCTTTGATAAATGAACAACCTTCTAACATCAATAATACCCATACCTGTGGCCAACGGGCTGAGAATGCACATTACTGCTTCACCCGTGGTGTGCTGTCACTAGTCTGAGTTGGACTCCTGGCCCCCTCCTGGCTCACCCAGCAAACACAAACGTCCATCCCCCACCCTCCACTACATCAGCGGTGCGGGTAGAAGCTGGGAACCAAACACAATGAAAATATTAACTCTTACTTACATGTGTGTGTCTTCTTCGTGATGGAAATGCCTGAAAAAGGAAGAAAGTGGCAAATCAATACGTGGCTAACATCTGTATGGTGACTATTCCTAGCTGGGCAGTCTGCTCTCCAGTGCATCCAGAGAACCTCTGAACTGCAGTGCATGCAAAGCTTCACTGCACGACAGTGCAGGCAGAGGTTGCGGCTCTCCAGTGCATGCAGAATGTGCTACAGCACTAGAACAGCTATTTTTGAAACATCTAAATTTGACCGTTTTGGCTTCCTTGGGCATTATTTTGAAATGAAGTAGGGCACTCTCCAGTGTCCAAGCTAATACCTAACCTTCAGTAGATACTGTACAAAACCACTGGGAGTTGACAATGTGCCAAAGGGTTGTTGTGTCTCTCACCTCAGAGCCCCTGCAGCTCTTCAGTTTGCAAAGTACCTCCAGCCATCCCGAGTCTGTGAAAGATGAATACAAATCTACGGTCTTAAAATTCATTTTGCATAAAAAGGACTTTAGGCTGTGCAGATGAAGAAAGGCCCGACCTGAACCACAGTGTCTGCACGCAATGCCGGTCACTTTGCAGGTATTGAGACACTTGACCCCTGAATTTTCAGAGGGACCTTTGTTTCCTTAATTGCTTCTCCCCAACTCAGAATCCCATCAATCGCATCAACAGCAGAGCAACAAATATGATTTATCTGCACTGGTAGGAAAAATAGTTCTTAGTCACCCACAGAAGAAGCAGGTTTTACTTGCCTTACCCTTGAGGATCTCTGCGAAGACCAATACTCAGTTTGCATGCTTTATTGTCACTCAAACCTCTGACTCCTACCTCCTCGCTGTGCCTGAATTGCTTTGGCCAGGGAAGGGCAGGGGTCATGAGCACTCTCAGCTTCCTGGCTTTAGGACTCTTCCAGATGTGTTGATCTTTGGCACGTCACTAACTCCACTTTCTTCCCCACAGTAGTAAGCAGGGTAGGCTCCAGCATTTATCTGTACACTTGTCCCTATAAAGAACCAACCCGCACCTGTAGACTCATCGCTGGAACCCTTCCTTGAGATCTCACACCCCCTGACCTTCACCTTGGCACAGATCCTCTGAAGGGACAGACGCACTCTTTTATTGCCATACCTCTGGCGCCCCTCCACTGCTTGATTTCATCTTCTGTCCTTTCCCTGCACCACCCCATGAGTTCGACACTCCTGACTGCCAGGACCAAGCTAAGGATTCCCTTCTGAAACATCTCCCTTACTCCATCGCCTCCTCAGCTTTCCAGTTACTCCTTCAAACGTTTCCTTCAGATTACAATTTTGATCCTTTATATGGCCGGTCATTGTGTTTGTTTAATCAGGCTAGACTCACAGAGCGGTGAACACCTGGACATCACCTGGGGCCACGGAGATGGGTACATGGAAACGTTAACACAAGAGGTTCTGCAGAGGCTGGAGATCCAGAGAAGCACACAACGTTTTTATGGAAGAACTCAGCAGGTCAGGCAGCATCGGTGGAAATGAATAAATGCTTCTGGCTGAGACCCTTCTTTCATGGAAATATTTAAGGAAAGGCAGGGTAAGCGCATCACCACAGATATGGTGGGCTGAAGGGCTTGTTCTTATGGTTTCCCATCCACCTGGCTTCACCTATCAGCTTCTAGCTATCCTCCTTCCACTCCCCCCCCACCTTTTTATTCTCCCCCTTTTCCAGTCCTGAAGAAGGGTCTCAGGTCAAAATTTGACTGTTTGTTTACTTCCATAGATGCTGCCTGGCCTGCTGAGTTCCTCCAGCATTTTGTGTGTATTGCTCGGATTTCCAGCGTCTCAAGTTTCTGTTCCTGCGGTATACCCTTCTGTGTCCTATATTCTATTTAAGAAGGGACTTGCTGAAAGTTTTATCAGGGACAGTCGGGAGGAGGCTTGGGTGGGCCTGATATGCTGATGCTGGAATCACGGTGTGCAAGCTGCCCCCAGCGCATGCCTCGTTGATTTGATTTGACGCAAGTGATGCATTTCACTGCATGTTCCGATGTACATGTGGAAAGTAAATCTCTTTAAATGACAGCATGGAACAGTGAGGCTGAATGGTCAAGGACAACACCAACACTTGTCCTGGGCAGTCCAATTCCCTGCTCCATCACCTTGGGATGGTTTACAGTGTTAAAGGCATTCTATAAATGTGATTATTGCTGAACCCCAGGGAATAAGAAAGCTCCTCTTACAAATCCAATTAATCCTGGTTGACAGGAATGTGAGGCTGGGTCACATTTCAGGGAGGGGAAGTCAGTGTGAGTGATTGCAGACAGAGTAGCTTGATCAGGATGTGAACATTGCGAATGATGCTATAGTAAGATTCAGCATGTGACCATCTGTGCCCCTCCCCCACTTCTCACTGCCAATAGTGAGCCAATGTAAACAGGAGGAACAACACCCTAATCTTCAAATGGGCACTTGGCAACCTTCTGCAATGAACACTGAATTTTCCAACTTCAGGTAAACTGTTCTCTTGTCATTTCTTATGAAGTCCTTATCTCACACTATTTCTTTAAAAAACCTTGCTGTCAGTATCGCTCATTATCATCTGATCTGCCACCTATCTCTTAGGGACCTTTATCTTACACCCCACTCCTCACCCAAGCTCTTGTTTTGAAAACTCTTCCTCCACTTCGGAGGAAGGGTCCCTGATCTGAAATGTCGACTAATTTCTGTCTCCACTGATCCCACTTGACTGGCTGAGGTCTTCCATCTCCTCTGTTTTTGTTTCCGGTTTAGTAAATTTGGGACAACTGAGTAAAAACTCAGCCCTAGTGCATTTTGCAGCTTTAATCAATGGTAAATAATCCACTTGCTTGTCTGTGAGCATTTCATTTGTTATCAGTTACCTGAACAGATGATAGTTACTGTCAGTGCCTGTCATCAGATAGACCTCAGTCCTGTGTTTGGGCGCGGTGGGTGCTGCTCACTGAAGTAAACAAGTTGTGGGACACACAAAATGCATTTCGAACATACTGTGAATGTCAGGATATTGGTCAGGGAGGTTTTCTGCATGGCGAGGAAGGAGGTGTTGCTGGGTGCCTCCAATATGTGTGGTGGTTTGTGTCAATTTCAGGAAGGAAGTACTTAAATATTGTCTCGTGGTGAACACCAGGTGCTTCTTTTTGTTAAAGCTTATAACAGAATGAGCTTTTCAGTGAAAAAAAGCAAACCACATCTGAAATAAGTGAGTGTGTAAAGTGAGTGTCGATAAAGATGGCAAACAGGCACTGAAAGATGAGACAATGGGCATCAAGGAGACTTACGGTAAATGTTTAGTCAGTGTTCAGCTGCGGGGTGATTTATCGAGGCAGGGGAGAGTTAGCCTGAAAAGTAGGTTCAGGAGGCTGTTAGATTTATAGGTTCATACAGTCATACAGCATAGAAACAGGCCCTTCAGCCCATCTCATCCATGCTGGCTAAGATGCCTCTCTACACCAATCCCACTTGCTTGTACTTAGCCCATTATCTCTGTGAAGCTTTCCTATCCTTGTACCTGCCCAAGTATCCTTTAGATGTCATCATAGTACCCACCTCCACACTTCATATGACACCTTGTTCCCTATACCAACCACCCTCTGTGTGGGAAACTTGGCCTCAGGTCCACTTTAAATCTTTGCTTCTCACCTTCAGGCTATGAAGTCTACTTTTAGACACTCCTACACTGGCTATTTAGTGTACTGTGGCTATCTACCCTATTTATGTCTCTGATCAATTTTTAAACAAAGCCGTGGAAAGCCAGTGTTAAAGAGTTGGACAGCCGACAACAGATCGATTTGTGCCGAGGCTCAGCAACAGTGTTGTGACATGTTCCAGGAATGGCAGAAGAAGAAATGCCCAGCTCATGGAATGGAATCTCACAGAACAACGTGTCATTCTGGTGAGGAGAGAGAAAGACCAGATGGAAGGTCACACCACAGGGTTACCTTCCTGAGTCACAGCGCAATCAAAGACATGACAGTGAACTCAGACCTACGTGGAGAGAGCAGGGCCCGGCACAGAGCTCACGGGGGAGAGGGCAGCATGATGAAAAGCAGTCAGTTCCACTTCAGAGCCTGCTACAGACCCAGTTTTGATCCTGACCTTGAGATCTGCTTTTCCAGAAACCTCCAGCAGAGGGACCTTGCCAGTTCTGTCACCCTGCTCTGTTTAGTGCCCCAGTCTCCCTCAGATCCCAAAGGCAAACAGCTGGGTTAATTGGCACTGTAAATTATCCCTTGGTGTAGATTAATGGCAAACACAAAATCAGAAACAAATTACTGGGCATATGTGAATAGATTAAGTGTCTAAAATACTCTGGGATTATAAAGTTCTGGTTAGGTTGCCCCTGCAGCATTCAGATCCTGTCAATGCATTATAGGAAGGGTATTGTGAATCTGGAAAGGGTGTCAGTGAGGTTAACCGGGACACAAGGAAATCTGCAGATGCTGGAATTTCAAACAACGTACACAAAAATTACTGGTGAACACAGCAGGCCAGGTAGCATCTCTAGGGAGAGATATAGTCGACGTTTCAGGCCGAGACCCTTCGTCAGCATCTTCCTATAGATGCTGCCTGGCCTGCCAGGTTAACCAGCATATTGTTCTGGTTAGAAACGTTGTTTTCTCTGGTGCAGTGGAAGCTGAGGGGAGACCTCATAGAAATTTATAAAATTATGGGAGATATAGACAGCTGCTATCTTTTCCCCGGGATTGAAATGGCTAGTATTCGAGGGCGGATGTTGCTGAGAACAACCAATCACATTTGTAGTACAGGCACGACAGAGACAGAGGCATAGTCATAATCGAAGACTTCATCCAGGTGTGTTTGAAGAAAACCCTGCCCAATTACCAATTACCCAATTGCCATCAGCATATAACCTGTAGGACCAGAGGTCCCAACACACTAGAGCACTGTTATGCTAAAATAAGGAATGTCTAGCGTTCCGTCCCCAGACCGCATTCCGGTAAATTGGATCACTTGGATCAATTGGATCCTTCTGCTACCTGAATACAGGCAGAGGGTCAAGGGCAAAACTCCAGAGATTAGGATAACAAAGAGATTGCTGGAGGCAAAGGAGTGACTATGGGATTGCTTCGAGTCAGTGGACTGGGCTGAGTTCAAGGACTCACACCATGGTTGTAACAGACTTTATGAAAACCGCTGTAGGCGAGTGCATCCTCACAAAATCATTCAGAGTCTTCTCCGACCAGAAACTCTGGATGAGCCATGAGATACGCAGTCTGCTAAGGCCAGATCAGAGGCATTGTCTGGTGACAAAAAGAAATACAAAAGGTCCAGATACAATTTCTGGAAAGCCATCTCAGGGGCAAAGTGGTAATTCCAGAATAAACTTGAATTAATGAAGGATGCTTGACGGTTGTGACAGGGCTTGAATACTGTCACCTCTTATAAAGTTAAATCAAGTGACATAGGCAACAGCAGAGCTTTGTGTCCAGATGAACTCAACGTCTTATATGCTTGTTTGACAATCAAAACATGGAGGAGCCATCACAAACTCCCACATTCCCCAATGATCCGATGATCTCAGTCTCTGAGGTCGATGTGTGAGCAGCCTTTACGAGGGTGAAACCGCGAAAAGCATTCGGCCCAGACAGGGTACCTGGCCAAGTACTAAGACCACAAGACCACAAGACATAGGAGCAGAATTGGGCTATTCGGCCCTTCGAGTCCAGTCCAGCATTCCATCGTGGCTAATCCCAGATCCCATTCAACCCTATACACCTGCCCTTTCACCATATCCCTTGATGCCCTGACTAATCAAGAATCTATCAGCTTCTGCTTTAAACATACCCACAGACTTGGCCTCCACTGCAGTCTGTGGCAGAGCATTCCACAGACTCACTACTCTCTGGCTAAAAAAAATTCACGTTACCTCTGTTCTAAAAGGTCGGCCCCCAATTTTGAGTTTATGCCCTCTAGTTCTGTATACCCCCATCATAGGAAACATCCTCTCCACATCCACCCTATCTAGTCCTTTCAACATTTGGTAGGTTTCAATGAGATCCCCCTGCATTCTTCTAAATGCCAGTGAATACAGGCCCAAAACTGCCAAATGCTCCTCATATGTTAACCCCTTCGTTCCCGTACTAAAGACCTATGCTGATCAACTGGCTGGTGTGTTTACTGAGATCTTTAACCACTCACTTTGGCAGTGTGTGGTACCCTCCTGCTTTAAGCAGGCTTCAATTATACCGGTGCCCTGGAACAGCATGGCAACCTGTCTCAATGACTATCGTCCAGTAGCACTTACATCCACAGTGATGAAGTGCTTTGAGAGGTTGTGATGAAACATATCAGCTCGTGCCTGAGAAATGAATTGAATCTGCTGCAATCTGTCTACCGGAACAATAGATCTACAGCAGATGCCATCTCCTTGGCTCTTTACTCAGCCCTGGAACATCTGGACAGCAAAGATGTATACAAAAGTATTACAAGGACGACTTTATAGACTACAGCTCGGCATTCAATACCATCCTACCTTCAAAACTAATCAATGAGCTTCAAGACATGGGCCTCTATACCTCCTTATGCAATTGGATCCTCAAATTCCTCACTTGCAGATTCCAGTCAGTTTAGATTGGCAACAACATCACCTCCACAATCTCCAACAGCACAGGTGCACCACAGGGCTGTGTGCTTAGTCCCCGGCTCTCCTCGCTTTGCGACTATGGCTGTGTGGCTAAGCACAGCTCCAATGCCATATTCAAGTTTGCTGATGACATCACTGCCGTAAACTGAGTCAAAAGTAGCGACGAATCAGCATATCAGAGGGAGATTGAAAATCTGGCTGAGTCGTGCCACGACAGCAACCTCTCACTCAATGTCAGCAAGACCAAGGAGCTGATTATCGACTTCAGAAGGAAACCAGAGGTCCATGAGCCAGTACTCATCGGAGGATCAGAGATGGAGAGGGTCAGCAACTTTAAATTCCAAGGTGTTATTATTCTGGAGGACTTGACCTGGGCCCAGCATGTAAGGGCAATTATGAAGAAAGCACAGCAGCACCTCTACTTCCGTAGGAGATTGCAGAGATTTGGCAAACTTCTGAAGATGTGTAGTGAAGAGTATATTGACTTGTTGCATCATGGCCTGCATGGGAACATTAATGCCCTTGAACGGAAGATGTTACAGAAAGCAGTGGATACAGCCCAGTCCACCATGGGTAAAGCCCTCGCCACCACTGAGCACATCTACAGTGTCTATAAAAAGTATTCATTCCCCCCCCCCAGGAAGTTTTCACATTTTATTGTTTTATAACATTGAATCACATGATTTAATTTGTTTTTTTTTTGATTACTGATCAACAGGAAAAGACTCTTTCATGTCAAAGTGAAAACAGATCTCTACAAAGTGATCCAAATTAATTACAAATATAAAACATAAAGTAATTGATTGCCTAAGTATTCACTCCCTTTAATATGGCACACCAAATCATCACTGGTGTAGCCAATTGGTTTTGGAAGTCACATAGTTAGTTAAATGAAGGTCACCATGTGCAGTCAAGGTGTTTCAATTGATTGTAGTAAAAATACACCTGTATCTGGAAGGTCCAACTGCTGGTGAGTCAGTATCCTGGCAAAAACTAGGCCATGAAGACAATAGAACACTCCAAGCAACTCCACAAAAAGGTTATTGAAAAGCACAAGTCAGGAGATGGATATAAAAACATAAAGCCAAAGCTACACAGGAATGGCTTAAAAACAACAAAGCTAACGTCCTGGAGTGGCCAAGTCAGAGTCCAGACCTCAAACAAATTGATAATTTGTGGCTGGACTTGAAAAGGGCTGTTCACTCATAATCCTCATGCAATCTGACAGAGCTTGAGCAGTTTCGTAATGAAGAATGGGAGAAAATTGCAGTGCCAAGATATGCAAAGCTGATAGAGACCTATCCACATAGACTCAAGGCTGCAAAGGTGCATCTACTAAATACTGACTTGAAGGGGGTGAATACTTATGCAATCAATTACTTTGTGTTTTATATTTGTAAATAATTTGGATCACTTTGTAGAGATGTGGTTTCACTTTGACATGAAAGAGTCTTTTTCTGCTGATCAGTGTCAAAAAAAAGCCAGATTAAATTCACTGTGATTCAATGTTGTAAAACAAAACATGAAAACTTCTAAGCGAGGCGGGAGTGGGGGGGAGGAATGAATACTTTTTAAAGGCACTGTAACTGAAGCATTGTTGCAGGACAGCGGCATCCATCTTCAGTGATTTTTAACACCCAGGGCAACTCTCTCCTCGCTACTGTCATCAGGAAGCAGGTACAGGAACCCCAAGACTCACACTACCAGGTTCAGGAACAGTTACTATGCCTCAGCCACCAGGCTCTTGAACCAAAGGGGAAAAGTTCACTCAACTTTGCTTGTCCCATCATTGAAAAGTTGCCACAACCAATAAAGGTCTCTTCATCTTATGTTTTCAGCATTTATTGTTTATATATTGATTATTATTTCTTTCTTCTTGTACTTGTACAGTTTGTTGTCTTTTGCATGCTGGTTGAGCGCCCAAGTTGGGTGATCTTTCATTGATTCTGTTGTGGCTATTATTCTATAGATTTATTGAGTATGCCCACTGGAAAATGAATCTCAGGTTTGAATATGGTGAAATATATGTACTTTGATAATATATTTAATTTGCGTTTTGAATATATTCTACTTAGATGCGGCAACTGGGATGGGAGAAGATGAGCTGCGTACATAATCTACTGATGCCTCTGGACACATCTTCAGTGATGTTCCTGGAATCATGGGGTGTTTTGGGTCTTTCAACAACATACAACCTCCTCCAGTTGACCCAGCCGGGGCTGATCAGACCCCAGCTTGTGTCCAGATGGCTAGCTACTTCTGACTCCATGGCTCCCCTCTTTTGAGCCACAGCCATCTTGAGGCCCTCTCTGCTGCATCGGTGGTACTGCGGATGGCTCTCCTCTTCCTCTCTCCCTCGATGCCCAAATTGCTGAAGGCTCTGGGTAAGGAACGGGCTGCAAATCCCCTACAACCAACCTCCACTGGGAGACACCTCACTCTCCATCCAGCCTGCTGACAGTTGCTGACCAGTCCTGCATACTTGGAGAGCTTCCTTTCAAAGGCCTCTTCCAAGCGATCTTCCCATAGAACTGTCAGCTCCAGCAGTACCACTTGCTTAGTTGACTCAGACACTAGGACAATGTCTGGTCGCAGGGTGGTGGCTGTGATACGGTTGGGGAAGTTCAGCTGCCGTTCAAGGTCTACCAATAGCTGCCAGTCCCTTGCAGAGGTCAGAATGCCTGCAGATGTTCTTTTGGCGGGTATTGGCTGCTCCCCAGCTCTGACAGAGGTATAGCTGATGTTTCCATTGCCCGGTGTTTCTGGATTCTCAAAATTACAGAATGGCCTCTTTGGACAGAGATGGAGAAATCTATTCACTATGAGGATAGAGAGTCACTGGAATTCTCTGCACAAGAGGTCTGTGGAGGCTCAGTTCACCTGAAGAAAATTACCACAGAAATCAATAGCCTTTTAGATATGAAGGGATCTGAGAGATATGGAGTTAATGCAATAAAGAGATGTTGAGTTGAAGGACCAGCTCTGATCTCATTGGATGGCAGAGGAAGCACAAAGGGCTGAACATGTTTCACACATGAGCAAAGGCCCATGAATTATGGTGGGGCGATGGAGTGGGGAAAACATAAACTTCAGACTGTTAAATTATTCTGAACGTCCAGAGGTGCCCTCTATCCTCAGAGTGGAGTGCTCCTGCTCTCTGCCAGGGCTTGACCTTTTGCTGTGACCTCTATTTCCAATGGAGTGAAGGATACAAGGATGCATCAGCCTAGGACAATGAGTGGATCTACAGTGTATTCACCCAACCACCTCATCACGGGACACCCGCTGATGTCGTATGGATAGCATTTACTCCCTGAATCCATCTTCAGTGCTAGTCTGACACCTGTCAGGCAAAGTGGACTCCCACAGAATGAAGGGGGTTGACCATGAGAAATTAGTGGTGGTCCGCTGAGTGAATAGAAGATCTTGTGGTTCATAGAGAGGTATGTGTTTGATGGAGAACTCCAGGAGTGGAGTCCATCACCACCTCAGACTGGAAAGCTGGTGAACCTCCTCACCTCAGGGTAAAGAAAGTCTTTCCCTTGGAGAATCGATGAACTTCCTGTTGCAGTGAGCAGCATACTGGAGAGATATGGTCCCATTGTAATTGCCTGAATGGTCCCAAGGCCGGGAGGTTGAGAGTGACAGTGACATTGACCTCATGGACAGAGAAATCTAACTGCAGGAGTTTGGCTGAAGGTTTGCTGTGTGATGACATGTGGAGCAGTTGTTGGATCGAGATGGTATGTCGAAACCCTATCTGATCTGTCAGATTGACATAAACTCAGTGGCCACTTTATTAGGTACACCTGTCAATTAGTGCAATTGCCCAATCAGCCAATCATGTGGCAGCAACTCAGCATGCAGACATGGTTAAGAGGGTCAGTTTTTCTTCAGGATGGGAAAAGAGATGTGATCTAAATGACTCTGACCATGGTTGGTGGCAGATGGTTTGTGCTTTGAGTATCTCAGAAACTGCTGAACTCCTGGGATCTTCATTTTTTGAATTTATTGAGATACTACAGTGTGGAACAGGCCCTTCCAGCCCTTCGAGCCACACTGCCCAGGAACCCCAAATTAATCCTAGTCTAATCATTGGACAATTACAATGACCAATTAACCTACCAACTAATATGTCTTAGGAATGTGAGAGGAAACTGGAACACCCAGAGGAGACCCACATGGTTACGGGGAATGTACAAACTCCTTAGAAACAGCAGCAGGAATTGCAGCCGGGTAAAGCATGGTGCTAACCACTACGCTACCGTGCTACTCCATACACAACAGACTCTAGAGTTTACTGAGAACGGTATGAAAAACAAAAAGCATCCAGTGAGTGCTGGTTCCGTAAGCAAAAGCACCTTGTTAAAGAGAGATGTCAGAGGAAAATAGCCAGAATGGTTCCAGCTGACAGGCTGAGTTATTATCCCCCTCAACCCCATTCTCCTGCCTTCTCCCTATAACCTTTGATGGCATGACTAATCAAGAACCTATTAATCTCTGCTTTAAATGTACTCAATGACTTGGCCTCCAAATCGTATCTTAGGTAAGAGACCCAGAACTTCTCACAATACTCAACTGCAGTCTGACCAGTGCCTTATAAAACCGCAGCATCACATTCTTGCTGTTAAATATCTAGTCCTCTTGAAATGAATGCTAACAGTGTGTTTGCCTTCCTTACAACTGTCTCAACCTACAAGTTAATCTTTGGCGAATCATGCACAAGGATTCCCAAGTTACTTTGTCTTATGTATTTAATATTTCAGTAACATTTGAGTCCTATTGTAAGTATATTGTTTGATTAAACATTCTGTTATTTACATAATGCATTGCGAGTTATACGTAAAAGTATGTAAATAGCATACGTTATTATGCCATCATGTCATATATGCTCACCTCACTTACAATGAAAATGAAGTTAGACTTGCATTCCTGGCTCCTTGTTTTCTTTGAATTAGTTTTATATTAGATAATAATGACAATTAATAAGATTTAAACAACGCCGAGTCAAATACCTGCCTGTTGAAGTGCGGCATGATGTTTCATTTAAAAAAAACACAATGAGAAAAAGTTGAGTTAAACGAAAAAGCACAGCACATTTTTTGGAGCAGTATGTTTTCCTTGCAAAAGGAAAGATAATTAATTGTTCAAAAAAAGACAAAAAACAGAAGAATTCATGAGTTCATAAGCAGTAAATACTGGGTAATAATTATAAATTTAAAAATGAGCAGAAATGGCTGGCTACATCAGAGAGATTGATGTGCTTCATTACACAATAGGTGACAATATAGTAAGCAGAGTATTTTAAAGCAAATGAAATACCCAATGAGAAGTGATTGCTAATTTTGTTGAGTGCTTTGGGGTAAAGACATACAGTTTGCTTAGAAATTTAAATGTTTCAGCCAAATCAGCTGAAATGAGCTTTGCTGATATTGTGAAAGTAATGCAGGACCAGTTAGAACCAAAGCCATTATTGATTGCCGAGCATTTCAGGTTTCTTAAGCAGAATAAAAAAAGAGGTGTATGTGGCTGAGTTAAAGAGGTTGCCTGGGCATTGTCAATTCAATATGGCTTAATGATGCACAGAGAGATTGTTTAGTTTGTGGAATTTTACAAGAAAGCAGTCAAAAATGACTTTAAGTAAAGCATAACTTACATTTAAACATGCTGTTGAAATAGCTGTGTCCATGGAAACTAGACAGAGATATAATTGAAACAGTCAGGAATGAAAATGAGTGTTAACAAAAATGCAGTGTCTAGATGGAGGCCTGCCTGTCTGAACGAATTGTGTTACCATTATGGCAGGGGCTCGCATACACCAGAGCAATGCAGATTTAAAGACAAAACTTGCAAATAATGTAACAAAGTAAAACACATAGAAAGAGCATGTCAGGTAGACAAAAATAAGTGGACTGTACAGGGAAGAGAAAAAGATAAAAAGTCAAGTTGTAGTTTCAAAAAAAGCACTAATCTGCATGTTGTTGATGAAAAATCTGATAATGATGAGAGTAACACAGGACGGTGTAGTTTTGATGTGAAAACTGACAATGGACCATAAACACTCATAGATGATATCGTATTTGTAAGTAGGATGCTGTGCACAATTCTGATTTGATGGAGACGGACGTGAGAAGCACAGAGGAACATCTGGAGAAACTTCTGAAATGCCCGGTTCGCTGCCGCTGCTACTGTGCGATCGAGAATCTCCGGAGGGAAGGCCCCAAAATCCCCGGCTTTGCCTGCTGCTGGTGACCGAAGCTGGGGTCGAAGCGTTCAGCAGAGATGGTGCTTGGTACTCGTTGTCGGAAGGCTGGTCGGAGGCTTGAAGTTTTCGGATGACTCAGAGTCGGACTGTGGTCGGGCATGGCAGGGAGAGTTATTCTTCCTTCTCCCGTCTGCGTGAGATGTGGGGCTTTCGAGAGACTTTGAACTTTTACTGTGCCCATGGCCTGTTCTTCATCAAGTTATGGTATTGTTGCACTGTTGTAACTATATGTTATAATTATGCCATTTTTGTTAGTTTTTCAGTCTTGGTCTGTCCTGTGTTTTTGTGATATCACACTGGAGGAATATTGTATCATTTCTAAATGCATGCATTACTAAATGACAATAAAAGAGGACTACGTGTCCTCATAATCTAATCTATAATCTAATAAAGGGCTTTGGAGCAGCACCTGCACCTGCACTCTGATAGAAAGCTATGGGCCAGGTGTTGTGAGGTTGCTACCTGGATGATATCATTGTTACCGGTAAGGATGACAAAGAACATTTCCAAAATCTCTGGACAGTGTTAAAAAGATTAGAAGATAATGGGAACAACAGGAATTCTGCAGATGCTGGAAATTCAAGCAACACACATAAAAGTTGCTGGTGAATGCAGCAGGCCAGGCAGCATCTCTAGGAAGCGGTGCAGTCAACGTTTCAGGCCGAGACCCTTCGTCAGGACTTCATTAGTTCTGACGAAGGGTCTCGGCCTGAAACGTTGACTGCACCGCTTCCTAGAGATGCTGCCTGGCCTGCTGCGTTCACCAGTAACTTTTATGTGTGTTGCTAGAAGATAATGGGTTCAGGGCACAAAACAACAAGTGTGAACTATTTAAACCAAGCATCACTTACTGTGGTCACACCATTGAAACAAAAGCATTATGCAAGTGCGCTGAGAAAATTCAACCCGTGGTGGATGCCCCAAGGCCAAAGGGCATATCACAGCTGCGATCCTTTTTAGGATTTGTCAATTACTGTAACAGGTTCCTTCCAAACCTGGCTGCTGTGTTCCATCCCTTGAACTCATTGCTACAGATTGGGAAGAAATGGCAGTGTGAGGTGGCTTTCCAAAAGGCAAAGGGAATAGTGAAGTCAGACACTGTACTCACACATTATGATCCACACTGTCAAGTGAAGCTTGCCTGTGATGCCTAGCCTTAAGGTATACGTCTAATGAATTCTCCATAGCCTCTGCATCACGTAACCTTACTGTTGTACAGAAAAATTATGCACTGATTGACAGAGGCCGTGAGTGTGGTTGTGGGTGTAAAATATTTCAACCAGTAATTATATGATAGAGATTTTACCCTCATTACTGACCATCAACCAACTAGAGTCCACTTTCAATCCAGTAAGAGCTGTTCCACTAACAGCAGCGGCACAAATGCAGAGATGGACACAATTACAAGATCGAATTCAAGAGGACAACTAATCATGGAAGTGTTGATGGATTGTCCCTTTTACTCTTGCAAAAGGAAATACTTGAAACATTTACAGAAGAGAACACTTCCCTCGGTGTATTCTGCCTGAAGTAAATTAGAAGTCACTCTATTATGGCAGAAATGATCCAAAGAAAAACTTGAAAAGACCCCACACATGGTAACCAAAAATAACTGGAACGTACACAGCAGAAACTCCAGTTGCCCTGTTGTTACCAGCGCTGGGATGAACTTGCCATTGATGGGAGTTTCCTTACGTGGGCAATGAAAGTTGTTGTACGGTCCAAACCTTGAGTTAAAGTGTTGGAGAAGCCACATGCTGATCATGTAGTCTTGGTCAAAATGAAAGTGTTGGCTCAAAGTTTTGACTACTGGCCTGGGATAAATCAGTAGATTGAGCAGCTCGCCATATAATGTTCCGTATGCTAACACACGCAGGGATGCAAAGAGCAGCGCCCTACGTTCTTGGGAATAGCCTGCATTGCCTTAGCAAAGGGTGTATGTGTATTTTGCCAGACCATTCATGGGCACAAATTTCTTATTAATAGTGAATGGAGCTACAAGATGGCCATCAGTGTTCCCAATAGCCTCCACTACAGCCTTATACACCACTGATCTGTTGGGAAGTCTCAGATATACCAGAACGCTTGGTCAGTGATAATGGACCACAGTTTGTGTCGGAACAGATCCAAACATTCCTGAAAATGAATGGAATAAGGCATTTTACATCTGCACCGTACCACCCAGCTACAAGTGGCTTGGCGGAAAGGTTTGGCCAGCACCTAAGGAATGCACTGTGAGCAATGTCAGCAGAGCACACTACACTGACACTGAATCAGAAGCTCGCCAACTTCCTCCTTGCATATCCCAATGCAGCACTCTCTGCAGTCAACCACTACGCTGTTCTTGAGTCTCCTCAAGCCTATTCTCAGAAGGAGTATGCAGGAAAAACCACTGAGGCAAACCAAGAGCTCCTCAAACAAGGAGATTCAACGTTTCACTCCTGGACAGGCAATCTTGGCAAAAGAGTACAGAGTGATCAAGAGTGGATACCCGGACAGAACTGGACCACCTCCTACACAATGGAGATTGCGTCTGATGTCACCTGGAGAAGACACATCAATTGGTTGGGGAAAGCAGAGTCAATTTTTAGAGAAGAAAGGTGTTCGGAGCTGTCAGAGCCACTTCCTGAAGTCCCAGAGTCAACTCCTACAAGCACCACAGAGGAGGGGACCTCAGAACCTGAGATCGTTTCACAGCCACAAATCTCACCTGTCAAGCAGAGTGATTGCAATTGTCAGGAAACGTGTTACTCCTCAAGAGTAAGAAAGAACAGCAACAACTAAATCTATAGGCCTGAATGGGACAATTTAAAATTTGCTATGCTGTGGATGTCTATGTAGTAGTTGTATAATATGGTATGTGATATATACGTGATTAAGAAACCACACTGACTTTAGTCTTTTTTATCACGCGCCTCAAATCTCATCCTTGTCCCAACCACTGAAAACAGGCTAATTGATCTATAGTTTCATTTCTCCTGCCTCCTCCTTTCTTAAAGAGTGGAGTGACATTTGCAATTTTCCAGTCCTCAAGAATCTAGTGATTCTTGAAAGATCATTACCAATGCTTCCACAATTTCTTCAGCTACCCCTTTCTGAACACTGGGGCATAGTCCAGCTGATCCAAGTGACTTACTTACCTTCAGACCTTGCAGATTCTCAAACACCTTCTCCTTAGTAATAACAACTACACTCACTTCTGCCTCCAGACATTTTCAAATCTCAGGCATAGTGAAATAGTGATAACCGATACAAAATAATTACTAAATTCCTCTGCCATTTCTTTGTCCCCGTTACTACCTCTCTAGTGCTATTTTCCAGCTGCCTGATATCTACTCTCACCTCTCTTTTACTCTTAATATATCTGAAAAAAACTTTTGATATCCTCTTTTATATTATTGGCTAGCTTACCTCCATATCTCATCTCTTCTCTCCTTATGGCTTTTCTATTTGCCTTCTGTTGGTTTTTAAATCCTTCCTAATTTTCTAATTCCTTCTAAATTTTGCTATATTGTATGCCCTCTTATTTGCTTTTATGCTGTCTTTGACTTTCCTTGTCAGGTATGGTTGTGTAATCCTCCCTTTAGAATACTTCTTCATCTTTGGGATGTATCTACTGTATCCTTCACCTTCTGAATTGCTGCCAGAAACTCCAGCCATCGTCATTCTGTCATCATCCCTGCTAGCCTCCCCTTCCAATCAACTTCGGTCTGCTCCTCTCTCATGCCTCTGTCATTTCCTTCACTCCACTGTGATACTGATACATCTGACTTTATCTTCGCCTTCTCAAACTGAAGTGTGAATTCTGTCATATTATGGTCATTTCCTGCTAAGGGTTCTTTTACCTTAAGCTCTCAAATCAAATATGGTTCACTACACAACACTCAGTCCAGAATTGCCTTTGCCCCACAAGCTGTTCACTGGAGGAACTCAGCAGGCCAGGCAGCATCAATGGAAAAAAGTCCAGTCAATGTTTTGGGCTGAAGCCCTTCGGCAAAAATCTATCTATTGGTATTCTACAAATTTTCTCTCTTGGATCAGGCACCAACCTAATTTTCCCAATATGCCTGCATATTAAAATCCCCCATGACTTTTGTAACATTGCCCTTCTGACATGTCTTTTCCATCCCCTAATTGATAGCTCACATCCTGGCTACTGTTTAGGGTCCTGAAAATAGCTTTCACTTGTATGTTTTTACCCTTGCTGTTTCTTAACTCCACCCACAAGGATTCTATATCTTGCGATCCAATCTCACCTCTTTCTAAGGATTTGGTTTCATATTTTACCAGTGGAGCCCCATCCCCTCTGCCCATCTGCCTGTTCTTTTGATACAAGATGCATCTTGGATTTTAAACTCCCAACTGTGATCTCTTAGCTATAATTCACAAATGCCCACAACATCATATATGCCAAACTCTAACTGCACTACAAGGTTATCTACCTTATTCAATATACTGTGTGCATTCAAACCTAACAACTTCTGTCCTGTATTCATCACCCTTTTCAATTTTGCCCCATGTTACAGTTCAACTCATCCCACTGATTGCAATTTTAGCCCATCTGCTTGTCCTTCCCCACAGTTTCACTACACACTGCATTAACTTACATAACAACTGCCCCAGCATCAGTCCTATCACTCCAGTCCCCACCCCCCTGCCAAATCAGTTTCAGCTCTCCCCAACAGCTCTAACAAACCTGCCCCAAGGGTATTGGACCCTTTGGGTTTAGGTGTCACCTGTCCTTCTTTGCCTGGTCATTATTTCGCTCCTGTCTTTAGGAATTTGCTCGGTATTCTTCCTAACAGTGGTTAACTGTGAAATTGCTTCATTAGCTTTGGAACATCCCGAGGTTGTGAAACTCAAGTGGGGAACATGACAGAAACACAGGTAAATGATGTTAAGTTTGGACTCACATCTAAAGCTGTGGAGTGTTGATCAAAAGTGTCCCTCCAGCATATCCACACTTCAGTGAGAACGGACACCGATATTGTTTTTAAAGTAGGACATCGCAGTCTTCATCCCAAAGCTCCCTTTTATCTGACAAGTTTAACCTTCTGAGAAACTTTACAATGAGTTGAGGCTGTTGACATTAATTCTTCAGGTCACAGATGATCCCTGTGGTTTTGAAAGTAATTTCAGTTTTTTTTTTCACCTTGACAAGCCATCCCAACTAGGGTGAATATAAAACCTCATCCGTGAACAAACTTAGAATTTGAATCATAAACAACGCCTCATGTCTCACAGCGATTAACTTAGCCTAGTTTCCGTGTGCTCCTGATCTCTCTCTGTTTTCCCAGTGGATTTCAAACCGCAAACTCATTGTCCCAGAAGCACAAGAAATACAGCCTGAGATGGTAAAGTATTGAAATACCTGTGACAGAAGGAGCAAGGAGATCACTTTAAGTAGCTAGAACAAAAGAAATGAATGAGTAATGTTCAATCTAACGACTTGAATGGGAGACATCAGTAAACTGCTGGGGCAGGTGTGGTGAGTAAGCTTAGACAGTTCTCAAATGTTCATTATCCCATGGTAACAAATTGTGTGCATGAACTGATCTTACAGCTACACATGGCCTGACTTTCACTATTTGAAGGCAATGCTGAATTATTTCTTCCCAGGGTTTAGGAAATGTTATTGGGTTTTCCAACTCCTGTTCAGCATTCCATAGAAACGTGTTATCAAAGTCCAATGCAAGCATCTGGCTGGTACGGATGGGGGTATCTTCCCTGAGCGAGGGCTGAAAAGGAAGTCGGCATTACTCGGGGCAGCATCATTTCTGTCCTGAACCTGGTGCCTCTAAGAATTGTCCAAAGTAAAAGCAAGAACAGGATCTCTTCATTTCTGTGAAGGCAGTTGATCTGAAACACCAGAGGCGTGGAAAGGTGGACAAAGCACTGGAGCAATGAGGTACCATTCCTTGACACTTGCACTGGTTCTGCTGTAGACCTGTTGGTGAGGGTCACAGCTTGCCTCCCACTGTGAAGAAACGTGTAAGGCCACTTTCTGCAGGCCACTAACTTGAGAAGGGTGCGTCACATTCCCCCTCGACCGATCCAGTCAAATGCTTTAATAAGGCTGGGAAAAGGAGGTCATTAATGCTGCCCCTTGTATGGTCTCACAGTTGTCATGTGGCCAATTTAATGCCCACTGTGCCTCAGGACTGATGGAATGGACACTTTGGGGAGCAGTTCTTGGCCGAGGAGGAGGCTGTTGAGGACAGGAACACCAATGTGCGGACTTTCCTCACGCCAGTGATTACCGCAGTTGTTCTCCTCTCCTTCCTCAAGTTCCCAGGAGATTCTGATTCGTGACTAATGTGTCTCACCATCAGATTTTAGAACTTTGCCTGGGACAACTGCCTCCTCTGAATACAGTGTTTTGCATGTGGTATACAGTACTTAAAATTTTTAATCGATCAGGAGTGACAGCAAGTCTGGATTGAATCGGTCACTGTAGGAAGAGTCAAAGGTGTTCGTGTCACGGTTGAGTAATACATACGGAGGCTGAGGAAAACACAGTGTGCAATCACCCTGAGGTAGCTTCAGACCTGATGAGGTAACACAGTTTATTATTTATTAAAGTCTTCCACATGACAGTAATGTTTCTTTTAGGCTCTTTACAGAGTATAGATTGTGTGATCAGGATATTTTAACATAGGGACTGGGAAAGGCAGCTGTTAATGCGATTCAGGACAACACACACCAGGAGAGGGCAGGGAAATGTAAAAAAAACGGTTGACAATTCCTTCATCTTTGCCTGTGAACATTGTCATTTTTTGATTGTACTGATAATCTGTTCTTTCCCTGACACGCTGGGATGATCAGAGACCCTGGGATCAGGCTGTAGAAAACGAAGGGCTGATCACTCGACCTGGGACTGAGTTGCACAGTAGACAGATGAGGGAAGGCAGTCCTCACCCAGCTTGTATGAGAGTGTGTGCAGACTCAGGATGTCACTACTGAAGCTAAGTCTAAAAGCTGGGAGTTACTTGTTCCACAAGGGGTCAGGCATCCACGATCAGCTTGTTTACATGTGTCTCCCAGCTTCCTAGTCTCACTACCCTGTTACTGGCATTGACGTTATTGCAAGTATATTTTCCCATCTCATCAGTCTCCATGCTTTCTCAGGGCTGACCCAGTGGGATGTCCACATCGCAGCCATCAGTTCGTGGGGATTCCCAAAACAAACCACCCACTGCTGTGAGTCTGCAGAGCTAACTCACAGGCCAGATCTCACACCTCTGTAATCCCCACCAGTCCACCTAGATGCAGGGCCACTTTATTAGGACACCTGCAAACATCTAAGCAGCCAAGCAGCACCTCAGTGCATAAAAGCATTCAGACGTGGTCAAGAGGTTCAGTTGTTGTTTAGACCAAACATCAGAATGGGGAAGAAATGTGATCTAAGTGACCTTGAGTGTGGAATAATTGTTGGTGCCAGGCAGGGTGGTTTGAGTACCTCAGACATTGCTTGTCCCCTGGAATTTTCATGCACTACATTCTCCAGTGTTTACAGAGAATGGTTCAAAAAGCAAAACAAAATCCAAAGGGTGGCAGTTCTGTGGGTGAAAACACCTTGTTAGTGAGAGAGGTCAGAGGAGAATGGCCAGTCTGATTCGAGCTGACAGGAAGGCAACAGTAACTGACCACCTGCTACAACAGTGGTGTGCAGAAAAGCATTTATGAAGGCACAACATGTCAAACCTTGAAGTGGATGGGCTACAGCAGCAGAAGACCAAGCCAGCTTCAACTCCTGTGGCCACTTTGTTAGGTACACTTCTGTACAGGATAAAGCAGCCACTGAGTGTATATCCCAACTCTATCCCTCCGGCCCTGCTCACTTTCATTGCCTCACCATTGGTAGATATACCCATGAGGTTCCTTGGTGTGGAATTTTGTACCTTAAAACTTCTTTTCTTTTTTAAAACTCTCCTTAACTCCTGGACTAGTGGACTAGGTCTTTGACAAATGAAATGTGCCACTCTTGCCTCATACATCTCCCCTCTCACTACCATTCAGGCCTCGAACAGTCCTTCCCGGTGAGGCAAAACTTCACCTGTGAGTCTGTTGGGGTCATATACTGATTTTGGTGCTCCTGGTATGGCCTCCTGTATATCGGTGAGACCCGGTGTAGATTGGGAGACCGCTTCGCCGAGCACCTATGCACTGTCCGCCAGTAAAAGCCGGATCTCCCAGTGGCCACCCATCTTAATTTCACTTCCAATTCCTATTCCACATGTCAATCCATGGCCTCCTCCACTATCACGATGAGGCCGCACTCAGGTTGGAGAAGCAACATCTTATAATCCGTCTGGGTAGCCTCCAACCTGATGGCATGAGCATTGATTTCTCAAACTTCTGGTAATGCCCCCCCTCACCAATCCCCATCCCCTTTTCCCTCTCTCACCTTATCTCCCTGTCTGCTCATCACCTCCCTCTGGTGCTCCTCCCCCTTTTCTATCTTCCATGACCTTCTGTCCTCTCCTATCAGACTCCCCCTTCTCCAGCCCTGTACCTCGTTCACCAATCAACTTCCCAGCTCTTTACTTTACCCCTCACCCTCCAAGATTCACCTATCACTTTGTGTTTCTCCTTCCCCTCCTCCCACCTTCTATCTCTAACTTCTCATCTTTTTTCTCCAGTCCTGCCGAAGAGTCTCTGCCCGAAACATCGACTGTACTCTTTTCTAAAAATGCTGCCTGTCCTGTTAAGTTCCTCCAGCATTTTCTGTGTGTTACTTGGAGTTCCAGCATCTGCAGACTTTCTCTTGTTTGTTTTTACACAGCCTTGTTTTATTTTTGTTTTGACATTCTTCAGCAATGTCTTTTAATATTTTGTTGTGCTAAAGGTTCTTTATAAATGCAGGATGTTATTGATATTGTTGGATGCCACCATAAGATCAATTTTCTATAGATGGGCAACAATGTGGAGGTCAGTAAACTAGAGGAATTAAAAGTTAAAGGTAGGTGAGGATATCTTATTCCAGCCTCTCTCTCTCTCTTGCAGCCCAAGAAAAGCCAACAGGATCACACAGATGAATTTTGAGAGCTTCAGGTTTCTAGATGCGAATATCATCAAAGGCCTGTCCTGGTCCAATCATGTTGATGTCAAGCCAAAGAAAGCTCACCAACACTTCATCTTCCTCAGGAGGCTGAGGAAATTTGGCACGTCCCTATCAACTCTTACCAATTTTTATTGATGTAGCATGGAAAGTATACTGCCTGGATGCCGAACAGCTTGGTTTGGCGACTGTTCTCCGCGTGATTGTAGAAAAACTGCAGAGTTATGGACAGAACTCTGCACCTCACAGGAACTAGTGTAACCTCTATGGACTCTGTCTAAACTTACTGCTTCAGTAAAGCACCCAGCATAATTTAAAGACCTCACCCACTCTAGACATTCTCCCTTCTCCCATCTACCATCAGGCAGAAGATACAGAAGCCTGAAAGCACGTACCACCAGCCTTAAGGACAGTTTCTATCTTGCAGTGATCAGGCTCCTAAGCAGACCTCAGGTACAATAAAATGGACCCTTGGCCTCACAATCTACCTTGTCATATCTTGCCCTCTATTGTTTAACCTGCACTGCACTTTCTCTGTAGCTGTGACACTGTTACTGTTTTACTGTATTCTAGGTCAATATACTGTGTAAAGATTAGATCTGTACAAACAGCATGCAACACAAAGCTTTTCACTGGATCTTGGTACATATATTTATTTATTGAGATAAAGTGTGGAATAGACCCTTTCAACCCTCAATTTAACCCTAGCCTGATCACGGGACAATTTACAATGACCTGTGCCAACTGGTATGTCTTTGGAGTGTGGGAGGAACACGAGCACCCGGAGGAAACCCACGCGGTCATGGGGAGAACGTACATGTAACAATAATAAACCGACAGCCAATAACTAGTCATCGGCTTAGTCAAGGCTGCCCTCTGTCTGCCTGGTACTGGTGGGTCTTCCAGTGCAACAAGTTGCCCATAAGGGAATGCTGATGGGTAGTACTTTTCAGGGTGCAGGAGTACGTGCTGAAGGACACTCTGGTGCTTGATGCATCAACACAAAGGCCCTATGGGGAAGGACCACAGCCTAGGTCCAGTTTAACAGTGTCCACTGGACACTGAGGGGCAGAGTTCCGTGTTGTGGTCGCCCGTTGTGTCCAACGATTACATTCATTCTTGTGCAGCTCGCTTACTGTGGCTCTGGAGTCCAAGTGTGGAATGGCGAACTCAGTCGCAGTGAGGGCGGGGGAACAGTCCTGAGTCAGCTGGAGGAGTTGCTGCTGTAGCTTTCTTTCACTCTTGGTCAGCCAACAGGTCCACATGATGCCTCTCCTCAAAGTTGTGTGTGCAAGTGTTACCACGGCACACATTCCAGTCTGGCCTTGTGTGCACTATTCCAGCTGCTTTGGAGTAAGTCCAATTTATGCTGTGTTGGCCTTCACACAGTCTTGGTTCCTCTTGCCCAGAGACAGCTCACCATACAGTAGCTGTTTATGGATTGCGGAGTCTTCCAGGCATAAGACACATCCCTGTCTATTGAAGCTGGGCTTTTGGACTCGATGCTCGTGGTCTCCACCCTGTCGAGGTCTTCCAGGTTTGTGACTCGGTCCTGCCAGTGGATGCCTAGGATCGACCTCAGGCTACAAATGTGGAAGTGCTGTAGCTGTCTGAGATATCTTCTGTAACCAGTCCATGTTTCCCAGGCATAAGGGAGACTGCTAACAATGCCAGCAGTACACATCCTGAGCTTTGTGGATAGTCGAGGTTGTGGGCATTCAACATGCATGAACGCAACAGGACAACATTCTGGCTGGCTTTGCAAATCCTGGCATTGCTTTCTTTGCCCAGGGAGGCATCACTATAGATGATGCCAAGACACCAGATCTCATCCACCATAATCAATATTTTTCTCTCATTGGTGATGGAACAAAGGGCAACAGCAGGTCCAGGAACAGAGTGCAATGGGACTTCCGTCTTTACCAGACTGATGGTAAGGCCAAAGAGACGAGAGTCTTCTGCAAAGGTGTTGGCAATGAGTTGGAGATCAGACTCTGTGTGGGCCATTAGGGCACAGACGTCAGCAGAGAGCACTTCAAGGACAAGCTTCTCAATTGCCCTTGACTTGGTGTTCAGATGATGCAGGTCAAAGAGTGGTGCATCAAGCCTGGATTTCAGGTATACTCCCTGTTCAAGATTACTGACGGCAGGGGTTCGGCACGCATCAGAAAATTAGGTTAAAAAGCACAGGGGCCAACACACACCTTTGTTCCTCACCATTTGAAATGTTGAATGGCTTCTCTGTTTGACAGGACGAGGCCGGTCATATTGTTATGAAAGAGGTGAATGACGTTGATGAATCTGCCTGGGCATCCTAACTTCAACAGTACCATCGACATCACTTCTCTGTTGATCATTTTGAACACTTTGGTTAGATTCATGAAATCGGCGTCCAAGTTCAAATTCTGTGGTATCCATTTTTCCTGAACCTGGTGAATTAGGAAGACTATGTCGATAGTGTGCTAACCTGAGCAAAAACCTCTCTGTGTCTTAGGGAAGTTCTCTTCTGATATGGTGCTGATAAGTCTGCTGAGAATTTTACGGTTCAGAAATGCACAGGGAACTACCTCAGTAGTTACCATAGTCAGTTTTGCTTTGCTTGTTTTTGAAGCGTGGGACGACCATGGCATCTTTGAAGTCTTTAGGCATAATTTCTACTTTCAAAATGCTTGTAAGAATGCCTTGGAAGGTTTTGATTGCAACTGGACCTGGCAACTTGAAGACCTTGGTGGAGATTCCATCCTGCCTCAGGGGGATTTTCCAGAGCTTGTTGGAGCAATGGTTTTCTCAATCTCATCCAATGCCGGAGGAAGTTGAAGGATGTCAGCAGAAGGTTTCTGCGGGACCTGATCAAGCACAGCCTGTTCTACAGCAGAGGGCTGTGGAATAGGCTGCTGAAGGTTTCCCTCCTCATGGCGTCAATGCCTTTATTCTCCTGCAGCAAGGTTATGCTATCTGATGACAGGACGTGGTGCCTGGTGTATGCAGTCTGTAGATTGCCTTAATAGCACTGAAGAACAGTTTGAAGTTCTCAGTATTGGTGTAGCACTGGATCTCTTCTGCTTTCTTCTCCCACCACTCATCCTGCGTTCTACACAGGGCAGCCTGTACCTGGCTCGGGAGGCATTTAAAGTGATCACATTCTTGGAGGATATGCCTTTCTGTTTTGCGATACACATTTTGGTTCTTTATTTTATTATTTTTTGTCCAAAGTGTGGGACAGGCCCTTCTGGCCCTATGAGCTGCGATGCCCAGCAAACCTCAATTTAACACTAGCCTAGTCACAGAAGCATGTACAATGACCAACAACTGGTATGATTTTGGACTGTGGGAGGAAACTGGAGCGCACGGACGAAACCTACACGTTCACGGGGAGAACGTACAAACACCTTACAAACAGCGGTGGATATCCATAGAAACATAGAAAACCTGCAGCACAATACAGGCCCTTCGGCCCACAAAGTTGTGCCAAACATGTCCCTACCTTAGAAGTTACTAGGCTTACCCATAGACCTCTATTTTTCTAAGCTCCATCCAAGAGTTTCTTAAAAGACCCTATTGTTTCCGCCTCCACCACCATTGCCGGCAGCCCATTCCATGCACTCACCACTCTCTGAGTAAAAACTCACCCCTGATATCTCCTCTGTACCTACTCCCCAGCACCTTAAACCTGTGTCCTCTTGTGGCCACCATTTCAGCCCTGAGAAAAAGCCTCTGACTTTCCACATGATCAATGACTCATCATCTTATACACTTCTATCAGGTCACCTCTCGTCCTCCGTTGCCCCAAGGAGAAAAGGAGATCCAGCCAGAATCTTGGCCCTGCTCTCTTTAGTTTCATCGAACACGTTTTAGTGATGCTTCTTTTTCGATCCAAGAACCGATTCCATCGGCACAGTTTTAAACAAGTCCCACTTTTGTGTTGTGCTTCCAGTGAGGGGTCTGTGGGACATCAGTTTGTCATGGAGGCTGTCTGCGAATTGCTGATTATGTTTCATTTGCTTCAGCTTCCCAAAGTTAATAGACTGTCTAATGACTTTTACCTTTGATACAATTGAACAATATGTAGTGTGAGGATGGTTCTGATCAGTTGATGATCAATTCCCATAGCATGAGAGTTAGTATGATACAACATTGACATTGCCACACTGAGCGAGACCAGACTCGCAGGAGAAGGATCCATTTCTGAGCCACAAGGTGGCTATACTCTTTGCTCTGGAAGGGCAAAGCAAAGAACGAGACTGAACCCACAGAGTTGGTCTTGCTATTAAGAACGCCTTACTTTGTTGACTACTAGACCTTCCAACCTGTATTAATGAATGGCTTAATCCCTTTAGCCAATGCCACTGATGTGGCTTCTCTGAATAATATTCAGGCTCAACCCTATTGACACCAATGGATCTGGGGTTGAGAGGACGAACATCTTCAAGTTCCTCGGTATACACATCACCAAGGACTACACTTGTCTGTACATACCGGCTATGTGGTGAAAGAAGCACAATGGCACCTCTTTCACCTCAAACGGCTGAAGAAGTTCGGCATGAGTCCCCAAATCCTAAGGACTTTCTACAGGGGCACAATTGAGAGCATCCTGACTGGCTGCATCACTGCCTGGTACGGGAACTGTACTTCCCTCAATCACAGGACTCTGCAGAGAGTGGTGCAGACAGCCCAGCGCATCTGTAGTTGTGAACTTCCTGTGATTCAGGACATTTACAAAGACAAGTGTGTAAAAAGGGCCCGAAGGATCATTGGGGACCTGAGTCACCCCCAACCACAAACTGTTCCAGCTGCTACCACCCAGGAAACGGTACCGCAGCATTAAAGCCAGGACCAACAGGCTCCGTGACAGCTTCTTCCACCAAGCCATCAGACTGATTAATTCACGCTGACACAATTGTATTTCCAAGCTATATTGACCGTTCTGTTGTATATCTTACAGTACATACTATTTATTACAATTTATTATAATTTGCACATTGCACATTCAGACGGAGACATAACGTAAAGATTTTTACTCCTCATGTATGTGAAGGATGTAAAAAATAAAGTCAATCAGTTCAAATAAAATATATTGAACTGATGTCACTAATGTAAAGAAAGACACGCCTTTATTGTATTTTGTTTCTTGTATATATTTTTATCAATAAAGTCTATTTTTGAAATTAAAATGATTCCTGATGCACCACTTATCAGGACTAACGGATGAGCTGAAACATTGTACTGTCTAACCCACTAGCATCTCCAGCATTCCTTCATGTTGTTTCATTTCAGCGTCTGCAGTCTCTTTTGCTTTCAGCACTTGTGCCGGCAATCTCAATTCAAGAGAGCCACTCTATCTACTGGTGCATGAACTGAAACAAACACGTTCTGTTGTACGGCCTCATGCTTCCCTCCTCCATCGACCTTGTGGAAAAGAAAGATACTCTGCCTCTGACCTGATGACCTGACCTCCTAAACCACAAGCAGCAAATAACATCATAAAACCCTGCCATAATTCTACTTCAGCCCATCCTTTGCACTTCATGCTGAGCTGTGGTGAGAATGGTTTGCTATTTATGCCAGAAGACTGCATGATGCAATGGACAAGCACTAACCTAGTAAGTAACCACAGATATTTTTCCTTTAGCACTGGAGTAATCACTTCATAAACACTTCTGAAGTACTCTCTAAAGGGTGAGTCATTTGATGATACATCTCTGCATTTCAGTAGCCAGTAAAAATCTTTGATAAACAGAACAAACTTTTTCAAAGGCCAAAAAACTTAATTATGGTTGCAGTGTTAATTGTTAAGAAGGTAAGGGGAAAGGAGTTTTTGTCCCAGGGCAGGATTTTCTTGCACTTCAGGTACCCATAATGAATGTGGATCAAGTCAGACAGCCAGTCAGCAGTGAAGATCCTCTCCTGTGCTTCTTACCAGGGACCCTGCCACAAGGAGGCACTGGGCACTTTGACATTTCACACACAAACTGCTTAAGCTTCACAGTCCAATACGTGACTAAATGTTTTCACTGTGTACTGCAGAAAACATTGGAGCCACTTTGTGCAGAAGGTTCCAGCAACAGCAGAGTTTTCTTTATCCTTACTGATGATGCAGCTAATGTTGGCAGGGTCCAGATTAAACGTCCTCTACTAACTACCCTTAGAAATGTGATGGTGACTTCCCTTAATCATCAGCTAGGTCCTTGTTGGTGAAGGGTCTCCCCCAGATTTTTCATCCAACATCAGTGAAGTAAAGAATAGCATTTCCAGCTTAGGAAGAAGGTGATCTAGAGAGGATGTGCTGACAGTGGAATGCCTTGAACCTTCCTGGGAGAGAGGGCTTGGATATGCGAGGTGCTGTTGAAAAAGCATCTCGGACCAAAGCTTCGAATATTATTCCTTTCCACAGATGCTTCCTGACCTGCTGAGTTCCTTTAGCATTATGTGAGTATTACACTGTGTCTGGGAAAGGTACTGTAGCCACAGGTGCCAGGAGAAAAACCGCTAATCATTTAATATGGTGGACGCGTTGCCAACGTGTGAGCTGCTTGGTGAACTGAATGGAGTTAGGTGACTGCGGTCACTGATATTCTCAACAAGACCTTCTCCCCATATTTATTGCCTTAATCCCTAATAACAATATTACCCTTGTCCTTGACTGCTTTCCCTTGTATGGCCTTCACATCTGCTGTCCTCAGTCTGACGCTCACAGACCCGAGCACATCTGAAGGCTGCTCATCAGCTGTTATGAATGAACCATATAAAATGCAAACCCATTTTCCCGAAAGATCCAGTACGCCAAGGTCATTTGGGAAATGTACGACGAGCTTGTTTTCCTCACGAGAGACTGTTTCTATTTCCTTGTGTCTGTCACTTTCTCCTCACTTCAAGCAGCTCATTGATGGTTTTGTCACCAAAACTGGCACCTTCTAGTCTGCCGCGTCTGATACTTCCTGAGCCCCCCTCCCCCCCCCAACCTGACTCCTGAGCCACACTTTCAATGCAGACCTGAGGCCAGTTTCAAGCTTGCCTTTCCCCAGTTTCTCTCCTATCTCCCCCATGGTCCGCTGCAAGGCAGCTGGAAATGGGAATTAATTTGCTGGAGGAACACAGAGGGATGTGCAGCATCTGTGGAGGTGAAAGGAAATGTCAATGTTTTGGTTCAAAAACCTGCATTAGGATACTTTTTGCCTTGAGACTGATCTCCTACTCCCTCAGCGTACGGAACATCTAATATCATCTCCTAGTCCTTATGGCTGGTGATAATAGTTCATACTTTTTATCAGACCTGTAGGGATCACCCTCTCTCCACAGAGGCTACCCTGATCCAAGTCAGTAATGGCATGTGCTTGTGACAGAGTACTTTCTCACTGCTTGTAATCTTTGACACACTGTCACCCCTCAAAGCCTGACCACCTTGACCCCTCCAGCCCTCTCTTCGCCATTGTGGTAGGATCACACTTACATGTTTCTATTCTTGTTGGGATTGAGCAGCAAATACAAGTGTAAATTGCAAGTTCATGAACTTGTAAGTAGCATTATTATTGTCAAATGAAAAATGCCCTAATACTCTTTCTCCTTCTGAGACTGATTTCCTCTCCCAGTCACTGTTTTGCTCAGACTCAAAGTTGCACTTCAAAGCCTGTATCTGTGCCTTCACCCTGCCTCACCTCCTCTACTGCCAAAACCTTCCTAGATATAACTTGTTATATCTAGCTTTGACCATTATCTGCCTCACCTATTTGGTTCTCTGTAAACTTCAAGTTATCAGTTGTCCAAAGTGTGTCACAATTCTACTCCCTTGTGAGCACCTTTATTTTTGCATTAAGCTTTATTTGGAAATGTAAATGTAAACACCCTGTCATGAAAGATTGAGGATGCTTGGCCCAAAAGTAGAGCAGCTGATGCAATTTAGCGGTAAATGATACTTTGCTAATAAACTGCAAAATAACAAGCCATGAAAGCTAGGAGCATCTGGTTGAGGCTGGCTGGTTTGATGGGGGAACAAAGGATTGTGGATGAGAGCAGGGTTTAAATAGGCTGCAGGTGATGTGTTGGAAACAAGTGACAGGTGACTGCTGTTAGCTGGGTGGAGACTGGGAAGTGCCTGCCTGTGCAGGTCTGATGGGACCCCTTACTACAGCTGACTTCCAACGGCCCAGGATGATCCAGGTAGGTCCAGTGGAACTCCTCAATGAGCGATAGATCCAAGATGAGACTGCATGGTACCTAAGGCTTCTTCTCTGAGCCGTACCCTTCCCAATCAACCAGGTACTACACACACCATCCACTTGATGTGAATCCATCAACCGGTGAATCATGTACACTGGACTATCTACGCCATCCTTGGTTCCAGAGGTACAGGTTCAAGTGGGTTGAGTGGTTCCATGGACAACGGAGTTAAGGCAGGACATGTGGAAGTGATCCTGAGGGCTAGTGGCAGCTGGAGATGGGAAGTGACTGGGTTGATGTAATGGGTGATCATAAAGAGACCAATGAACTGGGTCGAGAGCTTGTGGGAGTCGCTGAGCAGGGGCAGACCTCAAGTGGTCAGTCAGACCTGGGGTCTGTAGGCCAGAGGAGTCTGGCTGGATACTGACAGTGGTTAGCCTGGTGGCAGTAGATGCGGTTGGCAGCTATGATGGTCTTCAAGCATTCTGACAGCGGTGAACCTCTGGTAGGTGGGACCACGACTGTTGGCTTCTCCATGTGAAACAACAGGGATTGGTAGTGATGAAGCACTTCAAAGGTTGTCATACTGTACCAGTGGCAGAGGAGATGTTTTGATTTTGGGACAGCTCAGCCCAGAGCAGAGACTTCTTCCATGTGGAAGGGTTAGAGGTGGCAAAGCATCACAGAAACTCCTCCAGTTGCTGATTGACCCTTTCCAATTGTAGATGATGCCCAGAAGGTAAACTCGGAGCTGTGGAGGAGGGAAAGGAAGACCATCCAGAAGTGGGAGATGAACTGTGGGTCTCGGTCCGACACAATGCCTCGAGGGAAACCATGGCAATGAACTATATGTTCAAGAGGCAGGTCCACTATATCAGCAGCTAACAGAAATTTGGTGAGGGCAATGATGTGAGCCACCTTGGAGAACCAGTTGACCAGTCATGATCACAAAGGCGGCAAACCCGCGATGAAATCTTTGGCGATGTGGGACCACAGGCACCTGGAGACTGGTAGGGGACATGGTATCTCAGATGGCTACTGGTTGGAGGAATAGGACTGGACACACTGTGGGCAGGCAGTGACGAATTGATGTACATCTGCAGTCATGGTGGGTCACCAGAATCTGTTGTACAATTAGATGGCCAGTGGGGGTGAAGAGTGTACCCACTGTGGGGCCTCAGAATGCAAGGCCCTGGCACGTACATGCAGTTGTCAGGTGAGACGGCCAGAGCAGGCTTGAGCTGTAAGGTTTGGCGGATCTGGATCTCCAGGTCCCAGATGTTCAGAGTGAAGATCAGTGAGGATGGAATGATGGGCTGAAGGTCGATCTCCGTTTCAGCTGGGCCGAACTGTCGTGACAGGGTGTCTGCCCTAGTGGTTTCAGAGCCAGTTCAGTAGGAGATGAAGAAGTTGAATTACTCGAAGAAGAGGGCCCAGCGAGCCTGACGTGGGTTGAGTTGGTGGGTCTGTTGTATGGATATGAGGGTCTGGTGGTCAGTCCAGATCAGGAAGGGCTCTGAGTTTCTGATCAGCCAATGTCTCCAATTCTCCAAAGCCCATTTAATAGAAAGCATCTCCCTGACTCCTGCCCTATAACAGCGCTGTGTAGAGTTGAGCTCGTACGAGAAGAAAGCACAGTGATGTATCTTCCCACCCCATCGTTGCTGGGAGATGATGGTCACAACAGATGCGTCTATCTCGACCACAAAAGGTCCAGAGGGAGAATGGGAGCAC
Organism: Mobula birostris; assembly: GCF_030028105.1. Classification (NCBI taxonomy): domain Eukaryota; kingdom Metazoa; phylum Chordata; class Chondrichthyes; order Myliobatiformes; family Myliobatidae; genus Mobula; species Mobula birostris. Next base: position 11,518,888 of record NC_092387.1, on the reverse strand, counting down.
TAGTGAAGCGTCTCTTGAGCTCTGTGAAAGAGTGGTCCGTGGCAGTAGACCAAGTTATATATGAAGTAGCTGATTTGGTGAGGGAAGTGAGAGGAGTGGTGATTCCTTTTACTGAGGAAACAGCAGTAAAAGTTGCGGAAACCCAAGAAGTGCTGTAGTTGTTTGAGGGAGCATACTTGTGGCCATTCAATGATAATGTGTAGTTTCTCTGCGTCCATGGTTATGCCTTGGGGTGAAAGGACGTAACCCAGGAAGGCTCCACAGAGTGTTTTGAATGTGCTATTCACCAAAGGGACATTGTAGCAGTTCATAATGGCATTTTTTCTGAATACACAGTAGTTGATGCAGGGACAAAGACCCCCTTCTTTCTTTTTGACAAAGAAAAATTTGCAGTGGCTGGGTACTGGGATGGTTGAATGAAACCATGCTGTAGTGCTTTGGCAAGGTAGTCATTCATAGCTTGGATCTCAGGAGGGGAGAGGAAGAAGATAGCACCATCGAAGGGGAGTGGTGTTCCGGAGGAGGGTGATTATGCAGTCGAGTAGTCTACGAGGTGGCAGGGTGCTGGTTGCCCTTTTACTGAATGCGATGGCTAAGTTGAGGTATTCCTTTGGAGTTCGGTAAATCCTCTGTCTCCACGGATTTACAGGGTGAAGTCAGCTGAGGTTGCAGTCAGGTTAGTCCAGCAAGTGAACTTGTTGACCAGGCAAAGTGAGGGACATGCGTAGAGAGACAGGGGTAGCTCAAGTTGAGAGGGGTGTTGGGTGAGTCGATAATGATGTATTGGATTGACCTGCGGTACTCTCCAATGCTCATGTGCATAGGTCATGTGCATCCCTGACCCCAAGGAATGTCCGTCAGTGATGAGGTGCAGAGGGGGTGAGAGGTAAGCTTGGTAGGTAGTCCAAGCTGCACACGCAGAGTCTGGTTCAGAAAGTTGCCTGCTGTGCTGGAATCCACCGGAGTCTCCTGTGTGCATAGGGCCATTGGAGTGTGGAAGAGCACACAGAGCGTTTGGCTCTGGGACTGAAATGGGAGGCCAGGAGGAGCTTAAAAGATAGAAGGACTCTTGTCTCTACCTGGTGGTGCCGTTTACCCGGATGTAGTGGGCACTTGATACGTGGGTGATCAGCTGCACTGCAGTAAGTGCGCTAATTGTTTCTCCACTGACGCTCATGGTCTTGGCGGTATTAAGGGAGCTCTCTCTACCTTTATAGGATCTGGAGGCTTTGACGATGAGGGTCCTGCAGCCTGAAATTGGAAATTGAACTGGGCTTCTGGCTGATGACCTGGAAGGTCGTTCCATAAGATGCTTGTAAATTTGAAGGGCCAGAGTGATGAAGATGTCAAGGTTGGTGAGCATCTCCTAGGTAGACAACTTGTCTTTCAAGTGCTTCAAGAGGCCATAGAATTGAGATAGCTGGAGCTTGAAGAATAACACACACTGAGATAGGAAATTGCGGCATTGGATTGAGGATCTGTCAAAGCATTTGGGCACAGGAATCCGTGGCTCCGAGAGAGAAGGTTGTCGGGTATGGGGTTGCTGTATGAGACAGAGAGCTGGTTAAGAGTGGCGAGCAGATGGTCAATGGTTTCCTGCTGCTTTTGGGATCCTGTGCTCCTATTGATGGATGACTTCCTTTAGGTAAACATACTCTGCTGGGTCGTCGATGGTTCAACCATCCTGTCACAAAATGTGGAGGAGGCTTGACCCAAAAGTAGAGCACTGGAGAAGATTTAGCAGCAAATGAAACTTCGCTATAAACTGCAAAATAACAAGCCACGAGAAGCCACAAAACAAGAAAGAACAGGCATTTAACACAACAAGACAACGAGGTAACTGAAGGCTGGGAGCATCTGGTTGAAGCTGAGTGTTTTGATGGGTGGACAAAGGACTGTGGATGAGAGCTGGGTTTAAATAGGCTGCAGGTGATGAGTTGGAAATGAATGGCAGGTGATTCCTTTTAGCTGGGTGGAGACTGGAAAAAGCCTGCCTGTGCCAGGCCTGAAATGCCTAGCATGTTAGTCTGCATCTGTGGAGACAGAAACAGTTAACGTTCACTCTTCTCCTTTTGACTCATATCAAATGATAATTTTGTTTCTCTCTCCATAGACGCTACCTGACCTGCTGAATCTTTCTGATATTTCTTCAGGTTTCTTGCCTCGAAATGATGTGACTTGGGTATTGGTGTAGTATCTTACCTGAATCACACAGCTCACAGTCTCTCAGTGTGTCAGCTTCATTTTTGGGCAGCAAGTTCATATTTTGTTGCCACCAAAGCACATCTCTCAACATACAGTCAGTGGCCACTTTCTTAGGTATAGGAGGTACCTAATAAAATGACCATTGAGTGTATTTCTGTATGTTCATAGTCTTCTGCTGCTGCAGACTATCTGTAATGTTTTGTGGCTTCAAAACATTAAACTATTTCAAAGGAAAGGCAAGAGAGACAGGAATGCAAATCTAACTCGATTCCTTACTTTAAGCGAGACACGCACTTATTATGTGGTAGTGTCATGACACATGAAATTCACATATTTTTACATAGAACTCAGTGAAATAATTAAATGAGCAAGAATGCTTAATCAAATATATTTACAATATGACTGAAATATTAAATTCACAACACCATCCTCTTCAATGTGTTGTGCATTCAGAGTTGCTCTTCTGCAGACGACTGTTGTAACGTGTGGTTATTTGAGTTACTGTTGCCTTCCTGTCAGCTTGAACTAGTCTGGCCATTCTCCTCTGACCTTTTTCATTAACAGAGTGTTTTCACCCACAGAACTGTCACTTACCGGATGTTTGGTTTTTGTTTTTAGCAACATTCTCTGTCAACTCTGGAGACTGTTGTGCGCAAATATCCCAGGAGAAGAGCAGTTTCTGACTTACTCAAATCACCCCGTCCGGCACCAACAATCATTCCACAGTCAAAGTCACCCAGAACACATTTTCTACCCTTTCTGATGTTTGGTCTGGACAACAACTGAACCTCGTGACCATGTCTGCATGCTATAAGGCATTGAGTTGCTGCCACATGATTGGCTGATTAGATATTTAAATTAACAAGCTGGTGCATAGTTGTAGTTAATAAAATCGCCTTTGAGTGTATTTAGAAGTTTCAGCACATAAACATTGCCAATACCACCGCAGATCGAAGTCCCAGGGATTCCCAACCTTTCGAATGGCATGCTCTCCTTCCATTAACAGAGGGGTCCACAGACCCCAGGCTGGGAACTCATAAGATATAGGAGCAGAAGTAGGCCATTCAGCCCATTGAGTCTGCTCTGCCATTCAATCATGGACTGATCCAATTCTTCCAGTCATCCCCACTCCCCTGCCTTCTCCCCACACCCCACGATGCCCTGGCTAATCAAGAACCTATCTATCTCTGCCTTAAATGCGCCCAATGACTTGGTTTCCACAGCCACTTGTAGCACCAAATTCCACAGATTTACCACCCTCTGATTAAAGTAATTTCTCCATATCTCTGTTCTAAGTGGACGCCCTTCAATCCTGAAGTTGTGTCCTCTTGTCCTAGAATCCACCACTATGGGAAATAACTTTGCCATATCTATTCTGTTCAGGCCTTTTAACATTCAGAATGTTTCTATGAGATCTCCCCTCATTCTCCTGAACTCCAGGGAATACAGCCCAAGAGCTGCCAAACGTTCCTCATACGGTAACCCTTTCATTCCTGGAATCATTCTCGTGAATCTCCTGTGAACCCTCTCCAATGTCAGTATATCCTTTCTAAAATAAGGAGCCCAAAACTGCTCACAATACTCCAAGTGTGGTCTCATGAGTGCTTTATAGAGCCTCAACATCACATCCCTGCTCTTATATTTTTTACCTCTAGAAATGAATGGGTTTCAAGGTTGTCAAGCTGAGGAGTGGTAGTGGGGACAAGCTCCTACTACTTAAAAGTGCTCCTCACGGCATGCGCCTCAAATAGCCTCTGACAACCAAGTCCAACTCCTGGCCTTCTTGTGTGGCTTAGCCTCGAAGTCCGGCGGAACTGTTTCTACTGACAGGAGAAGAGGCGAAGGCAGGTCCTGGCACCTTAAAACCAGTGCGTCGGGTAGATGGAGCTCGTCATCCTGGGAAGGCAGTCCATATAAGAGAGGGAAACTCTGATTTCAAACCTCCGCTGCCTTACGGCTATACCCACTCATGGGAAAGGCTTCGGGAGTAAACCCTGAGGACAAATCCGGAGCTGGAGTCCCTAAGGCAGTCCTACATTGCCTTCAAACTCGCTCTGGCAACTCCTGTGATGACACTGGTGCCAAGCTGTATCGGCCCTTGCCCTTCCCTTGGACAACATCGGTAGCATGGAGAGGGGAGACTTGCTGCATGGGCAACCACCGGTCTTCCATACAACCTTGCCCAGGCCTACGCCCTGGAGAGGACATTCCAGCGTCGACTGAAGCAAGACTTTCGAGGCACAGATCCATGGTCTCGCCAGACTAATGGATGCCACCACCAACACCACAGAAATGAATGTCAACATTGCATTTGCCTTCGTCACCACCGATTCAATCTGGAGGTTAACATTTAGGGTATCCTGCATGAGGACTCCCAAGTCCCTTTGCATCTCTGCATTTTGAATTTGTTCCCCATCTAAATAATAGTCTGCCTGTTTATTTCTTCCACCAAAGTGCATGACCATACACTTTCCAACATTGTATTTCATTTGCCACTTCTTTGCCCATTCACCTAAACTACCTAAGTCTCTCTGCAGGCTCTCTGTTTCCTCAACGCTACCCGCTCCTCCACCTATCTTTGTATCATTGGCAAATTTAGCCAAAAATCCATTAATACTGTAGTCCAAGTCATTGACATACATCGTAAGAAGCAGTGGTCCCAACACTGACCCCTTTGGAACTCCACTGGTAACTAGCAGCCAGCCAGAACAGAAACATAGAAACATAGAAAACCTACAGCACAATACAGGCCCTTCGGCCCACAAAGTTGTGCCAAATATGCCCCCACCTTAGAAATTACTAGGCTTACCTATAGCCCTCTATTTTTCTAAGCTCCATGTACCTATCCAAAAGTCTCTTAAAAGACCCTATCATTTCCACCTCCACCACCGTTGCAGGCAGCCCATTCCACACACTCACCACTCTCTGAGTAAAAAGCTTATCCCTGACATCTCCTCTGTACCTACTCCCCAGCACCTTAAACCTGTGTCTTCTTGCGGCAACCATTTCAGCCCTGGGAAAAAGCCTCTGACTATCCACATGATCAATGCCTCTCATCATCTTATACACCTCCATCAGGCCACCTCTCATCCTCCGTCGCTCCAAGGAGAAAAGGCTGAGTTCACTCAACCTATTCTCATAAGGCATGCTCTCCAATCCAGGCAACATCCTTGTAAATCTCCTCTGCACCCTTTCTATGGCTTCCACATCCTTCCTGTAGTGAGGCAACCAGAACTGAGCACAGTACTCTAAGAGGGGTCTGATCAGGGTCCTATATAGCTGCAACATTACCTCTCAGCTCCTAACTTCAATTCCATGATTGATGAAGGCCAATACACTGTACACCTTCTTGACCACAGAGTCGACCTGCGCAGCTGCTTTGAGCATCCTATGGACTCGGACCCCAAGATCCCTCTGATCCTCCACACTGCCAAGAGTCTTACCATTAATACTATATTCTGCCATCATATTTGACCTATCAAAATGAACCACTTCACACTTATCTGGGTTGAACTCCATCTGCCACTTTTCAGCCCAGTTTTGCATCCTATCAATGTCCTACTGTAACTTCTGACAGCCCTCCACACTACCCACAACACCCCCAACCTTTGTGTCATCAGCAAACTTACTAACCTATCCCTCCACTTCCTCATCCAGGTCAATTATAAAAATCATGAAGAGTAAGGGGTCCCAGAACAGATCCCTGAGGCACTCCATTGGGACCAACCTCCATGCAGAATATGACCTGTCTACAATCACTCTTTGCCTTCTGTGAGCAAGCCAGTTCTGGATCCACAAAATAATGTCCCCTTGGATCCCATGCCTCCTTACTTTCTCAGTAAGCCTTGCATGGGGTACCTTATCAAATGCCTTGCTGAAATCCATATACACTACATCTACTGCTCTTCCTTCATCAATGTGTTTAGTCACATCCTCAAAAAATTCAATCAGGCTCGTAAGGCACGACCTGCACTTGACAAAGCCATGCTGACTATTCCTAATCATATTATACCTCTCCAAATGTTCATAACTCCTGCCTCTCAGGATCTTCTCCATCAACTTACCAACCACTGAAGTAAGACTCACTAGTCTGTAATTTCCTGGGCTATCTCTACTCCCTTTCTTGAATAAAGGAACAACATCTGCAACCCTCCAACCCTCTGGAACCTCTCCCGTCCCCATTGATGATGCAAAGATCATTGCCAGAGGCTCAGCAATCTCCTCCCTCGCCTCCCACAGTAGCCTGGGGTACATCTCATCCAGTCTTGGTGACTTATCCAACTTGATGCTTTCCAAAAGCTCCAGCACATCCTCTTTCTTAATATCTACATGCTCAAACTTTTCAGTCTGCTGCAATCACCAAGATCCTTTTCCGTAGTGAATACTGAAGGAAAGCATTCATTAAGTACCTCTGCTATTTCCTCCAGTTCCATACATACTTTCCCACTGTCACACTTGATAGGTCCTATTCTTTCACGTCTTATCCTTTATTAGGATCCCTTTAGTCCCACTTTCAGTTTTCTGCCGACCAGCCAATGCTCCACCCATGCTAGTAACTCCCCTGTAATTCCATGGGCTCTTACCTTGCTAAGCAGCCTCATGTGTGGCACCTTGTCAAAGGCCTCCTGAAAACCCAAGTACACCATGTCTACTGCATCTCCTTTGTCTATCCTGCTTGTAATTTCCTCTAAAGGATTGGTACGTCCAAACCAATAATTATCACAATTGTTCCCTATGGATTTACATCTCCATTCCTGATGGAAAACACACATGCACTTACAAATACTAAACGTCTACTCTCAATAATTAACATCTTTCTTCCCACTGGTGTAACATGTTCTTTCAATTATTAATGTTTTAGTCTCAACAGCTTTGTGCCCAACACGACTATTTCCATGACCAACGAGCTAATACATTTGCCTACAATGAAGTTTCACATTGATTCTCAATAATTAACAGCTGCCATTTAATTAACTCCTTAATGCTCGACCCGGCTGGTGGCGTAGTAGTATCAGCGTCGGACTTCGGGACGAAAGGTCCCGAGTTCGAATCCAGCCAGCCGGCTCCCCTGCACACTTTCCATCTGTGCTGGGTTACAAGCTGGTGATCACTTTGGAAACTCACCCGGCAGAAGGCAACGGCAAACCACTGCTGTAACTTGCCTCGTACGCGGTTCCCCACCACGTCAGAGAGGCGTGGAGGGAAATCGTCCGCTAACCGGAGAAACTCCAGATGAGACCTTTCCTTCCTCAATGTTCAATAATTTAAACCCCTACTGGATTAACTTTTCCTTTACTGTTATGTCTTCCCTGATGTGGTCTAGCTTGAGAAAATGGGGAAAACACTTGAGCGAGGGCAGAATATTTACAATAACTAATATTTTCACTCTGAATTAACTACTCCATATTCATTAATTAAGATTCCACTCTAACAGCACAACTCTCGCTTTTCGTCACTACTTTCAGTACTTCCATTTGATCATCATTCACCCTTCAATGGTTAATCATTCTAACAATAATTAATATTTTCTATTTAATAAATAACTCCACCAAACTCAACAACTAAAGTTAAATATTCTAATCACAATAATCCATGCTCAAAAATATATAAGCAAATCTGAATTAAAAATCTCCATAATAATTAACCCCAGAACACTCAATAATCAACAACTTTCTCCCTCTCTCAGTAATTAAACCCTCCAATCTCAGTAAATTAACATCTCCAATCTGAATAATTAGAAAGCTCCACACTCAAGAATTAACATATTGCTCTCAGTCAGTGATTAATTTCTCTCTTCTCGATAATTATATTCACAACTCTCCCTAATAAAATCAATCCTTTCAATAATTATTACTTTCACTCAATAAATATTCTCCATCTTCTATACCTAATTTCTTTATTCAGAATTTTTCCCTCTTCCACTCCGAATAGACAGCTTCACTTGATGCGCGAACGGCTTTGTACCGTAGTTGTTGTGGTCAGCCTTTCCGTCATGGAAATTAACTAGAAACTGCCGATGCTGAATATCTGAAACAAAAACAGGGAATGCTGGGAATACTCAGCAGGTCAGGCAGAATGTGCAGAAACAGAGAATATTTCTGGTCAAAGAGGTTCTAATGCATGTCTTCTGCCTGCAACATTATGGTGGGACAAAACAGTGCAGAGTTGACCACTGCTTTCATATTGGAAGGGATGATTTCTAAATTGTGTTAAAGTGGTGTGGGACTCTTTCTTGTACAGATTTTCTGACAGCAGTCCAAAGCATCAAGCAGTCTTTATGCATACAATGTTCAGCCTTATGTACTCCATCCAAATCCTCTATAGCAAGACCAAGCTTCTGGCAATCTGTACCGACACCATGCTTAGCTGCAGGACATTCGTGCAGTTCCTGTGACCACGATGTCACTTAGTGTCAGCAATGGAACTGGTGGGTGTGATGGTGAAAGGTACCAATGGTTTGCCTTCATAATTACTCCACTGTCTGTGCAGATTTCATTTGGGGAATCCACAAGAACAGGGTCACCACAGTGGGTTTGTGATGAGATGGAGAAGCAACAACCATTTGCAAGTTGCATGTCTGAAATGAGTGTGGGGAGAAGAGATGTGGATCTGGAGGTATTGTCCAGAAGCTTCTCAGGAAATCAAGGATGGGGCACAGATCTTGTGCTTACAGCCATCTTCTTAGAAGTTCGTAGCAACAATAACAGTAAAGCACAGCAGCAGTAACTAACTCTAAGTAAGAAGGAAAGAAAAGAAGAAACCATTTGCCTTGAGGTCAGTCTTTATACTGAAACGTAGTCCAAGTTGGATATGTAAGGGAATTCTCTGATAAGAGAAGCCTCTGGGACAGAAGGACAGCTTTGATTTACTTTGTCGTGACATCCCAGACTAATGGATAAAGAGACTAATGGATAAAGAAACTACAAAAAATACAAAACTAGCTACTGTATGCTACAAATGACTGAAAGTCCACAGAATATTTACAGATGGCTTATTATACGAACATACTGTATATGTAAGCATGAAGAAAGTAAAATTCCAAGAAAACAATGACAAATTGGATCTGAATGCAACAGGAGGAAGAGACATATGAGAAAACTTGATGTTTCCAGATGCACTATTAGCCAAGTCCCTAGCAATGATTTTCTCTGTAATGATCCACACCAACTCCTCCATGCAGGTCATAGCAATTAAGTCTGCTTGCTCATCAAGAAGCTACCTCCGCTCTGATTGGGAGTGGGCTACCATGTGTTGCAATACGGAGCAAAGCACTTGAGAGAGTGCAGAAGAGATCCACCAAGAGGTTACCTGAGATGGAGAGTCTCAGTTTTGAACAGTAACCAGTTCATTTAGGCTTGTTATCCTTGGAGCAGAGATGGTTGAAGACCAAACAGTTAGAAGTTTACAAGTTAATGAGGAGCATGGAAATGGTAGATAATAGGGAACGTGGTGTAGATTTAAGATAAAGGTAAGCTAAGAGCATTAGAAATGAGGATCTGAGGAAGAATACTTCGCACCAGAGGGTGGTTGGACTCTGGAATGCATAGTATGAGAGAGTGGAGGAACCCGGGGCTCTCACAACGTTTAAGCTGTATCCAGAAGAGCCCTTGAACTTGAATCACAGAGGCTTAGAAAGCCACGGAGCAAATAACTGGAATGAAGCAGACAGTTCCTAATTTATTGAAAGGACAGGCAGGTAGGCAAAAGGAGTGGGGTTGATCTGTTGGTGAAAAACCAAATCAAATTCTTAGAAAGAGGTGACATAGGATTGGAAGATATAGAATCCTTGTGGGTAGAGTTAAGGAACAGCAAGGGTAAAAAGATCCCTGAAGTGATTTATGTACAGGCCTCTTGACAGTAGTCAGGATGCAAGGTACAAATTAAAGATAGAAAATGCATGTAAAAAGGGCACTGTTACTTGGTGGATTTCAGTATGCAGATCGATTTTGGAAAATTAGGTTGGTGCTGGCTCCCAAGAGTTGGTGGTTAAAAAAGGCAAATGCAATGCTAGCATTCATTCCAAGAGCATTAGAATATAAAAGCAAGGATGTAATGCTGAGGCTTTATAAGACATTGGTTAGACCACACTTGGGGTATTTTGAGCAGCTTTGGGCTCCTTATCTATGAAAAGATGTGCTGGCTTGAATGGGTGAATGTAGGAGATGCGGTTGATGGCTTTGGGCCTCTTCTCAATGGTGTTTAGAAAAATGAGGGGGATCTAATTGAATATCAAAAGGCCTAGATAGAGTGGATGTGGAGCAGATATTTCATATAGTGGGTGAGTTTAGGACCATAAGGCATAGCCTCAGAATAGAGGGATGCCCATTTAGAACAGAGGTAAGGAGGGATTTCTTTAGCCAGAGAGTAGTGAATCTTTGGAATTCATTGCCACTGACTTCTGAGGAGGCCTAGTCATTGGGTATATTTAAAGCAGAGGCAGATAACATCTTGATTAGTCAGGGCATTAGTGGCTACGGGAAGAAGGCAGGAGAATGGGGTTGAGAGGAATAGTAAATCATCCATGATGGAATGGTGGAGCAGACCCGATGGGCTGAATGGCCCAATTCTGTACATGTGTCTTATGGTTTTCGTGGTCACATTGGGCTGATAGGCCTGCTTCTGCAGTGCTTGACTGACTCTAAATCACTCTCTGTTACGTGGGGTTTTCACTTTAAACCATTAATCATATTTAAGAACACAAGAAATAGGAGCAGGAGTAGGCCATCTGGCCCATCGAGCCTGCCCACCATTCAATAAGCTCATGGCTGATCTGTCTGTAAACTCAGCTCCATCTACCTGCCTTTTCCCCATAACCCTTAATTCCCCTACTATATAAAAATCTACCTAACTGTTTCTTAAATATATTTAGTGAAGAAGCCTCAACTGCTTCCCTGGGCAGAGAATTCCACAGATTCACCACTCTCTGGGAAAAACAGTTTCTCCTCATCTCCATCCTAAATCTTCTCCCCTGAATCTTGAGGCAATGTCCCCTAGTTCTAGTCTCACCTACCAATGGAAACAACTTTCCTACTTCTATCTTATCTATCCCTTTCAAAATTTTGTATGTTTCTATAAGATCCCCTCTCATTCTTCTGAATTCCAGAGAGTGTAATCCCAGGTGACTCAATCTCTCCTCATAGGTTAACCCCTTCATCCCTGGAATCAACCTGATGAACCTCCTCTGCACTGCCTCCAAAGCCAGTATATCCTTCCTCAAGTACGGAAACCAGAACTGCACACAGTATTTGAATTTAAAATTATAATATCATCAATGGTAACATATCAGGTTCACTACAATAGTTCAGTCACATGACTGCAAGTCCACTTACATGACTAATTCATAATGTGGCTTCAATGAGCCCCTCATTTGGAACACGGTGACAGTGGGACATTAAATGTTAGTCTGGACATCCGTATCCTATTTTTTGATAAAACAAATGTTAGACTTATAGCGTAAAGATGGGAGGAAGTTTATGAAGGTTAATTTTGGATTTAGAGATATTGTAACCAGCTGGATAATGGGAGTGTGGTGAATCGAACTGCCCGAGGCTAGCTCTGGTACAATAGTTAAAGCAGCCACCAATTGTGTGACTTTTTGAACTCTGATGCCCACGTACCATGGGTATGTTAGGGAGGTTTGCCTATGCTATGAATAAAAGACATCTTTCCTTTAGTCTCCATCGAGACCAACCTTCTCCAAAAATATTCCTCTCTCTATGGTTTACCTCTGATTAACCACCAGCACAACAGCACTACCTGCTCTATCCACAATCCAACTCCTCTTTGAGAGGTGCAGGGATTCGTTTTATCTGGGAACCCTATTGATGCAAACAGCCCCGGATGACTCGGTCACCTAGTTGCATGCTACGTAAGCAGAAATCCTGTCAGTTCACTTTCCAAAACGTGGGCTACTCCCTCTGCCTCCACAGGTGCTGCTCGACTCCCTGAGTCCTCCAGTAGTTTGTGTTTTGGTACGAATCATGGGCATGTACACAATGCACATCCCCATCCAGCTCATTCAGGGCTGATTCCACCTTTGAAATAGACACCTCTGCTTTTCATTATTTGAATTTGAATTTGAATTGAATTGACTTTATTTCTTATATCCCTCACATACATAAGGAGTAAAATCTTTATGTTACGTCTCCGTCTAAATGTGCAATGTGCATGATGAGCAGGTGCCCCAGTCATCATAGTAATTTATAATAAATAGAACAGTCAATGGAATATAGAGTATTACAAGTCAGTATGAGTTCATCGGTCTGATGGCCTGATGGAAGAAGCTGTCCTGGAACCTGTTGGTCCTGGCTTTCATGTTGTGGTCGGGATGGCTTGGGTCCCCAATGATCCTTTTTACACACCTGTCCTTGTAAATGTCCTGAATCATTTACATATTAATAGTAAAATAAGGGAAGTTTAGTAAACACCTAGTCCAATTTTAATAATTCACCTCCTTTCTCAAAAGATTCTCCAATTATATTTAATTCCATGTCTCCCAAAGATAAAGATTTGAATTAAATTTACAAGATAAAATCATTAACATTCACTATTGTCAACCATTAACCACACCTCACAATTCAATATTTGATAGTATCACGGTTAACGGTCAACTCTTCATAACTGACATCTCCACTTTGAATAGTTAGCATCTCTTCACCTGGTAATTAATCCTCCTCTCCCAATAAGTAGCTTCCTCTTTCTATAATTAGCAGCATCATTCACAACAGACAATTCCCCTGCTGCCACAAATATTATTAGTTTCAATATTCAGCACCACAATAGTTAATTCCATTACTCAGCAAATTACATTTCCATTGGAATAAGTGACATCATCATTCTCACTAATTAACATCCTTCAAACTCAGTTGTCTTGGTTCAGTGTCAGGCTTACAAAATCCATTAACTAGGGGTACAGTTCCTGATACATTGTTGTACCCAGACACTGGAGCAATTCAACTGAGTGTTACTACCTTTAATGAAGGATGTTCTTTTTATTGGTTTACATAAATTTATTTAATTATTCAACATCAACACTGATAAACATACAGAAAACTGTCAATTATTAGCATTTCTTTCAATAATTAATACTGAATTCAGTATTTAATTTTACCATTTCAACAATTAATATCTATACTTGTAATAATTAACAACATTATTTTCAAAAGCTATGTATCTAAATCTGAATAAGTAACATTTCCACTTTTAATTAGCTTCTCCAATCGCAATAAATCCAAAGCTTTAATCTGCAACTCTTAATAATTAACATTGGCACTTTGAAAATTAAATCAGCAGCAAATGAATTAATATCCTGCACTCCCTATAATTAACATCACTTTCAATAATCCTCCACCCACCAATCATAAACAGTGTGGCTCTCAGTTTAACCCGTCTCCTCTCACTGATAAATACTTCATTATTAAACATTAACATTTGCTAGTTTTCAAGAGTGGGATCATCCACCCCAATAATACATAGCATCACTCTCAGGTCATGTTCATCAGCTCCTACAGTCTCTCTACAGTTTCAGAAATTCATTCCTCCACTCTCAATGATCAATATTTTGACACTGACAATACTTTACTCTCAATAATTAACACAACGCAGAAATTAAGACCACAAGGTAGAATTAGGCTATTCAGCCCATGGGGTATCCTATGCCATTCTTACACCGCAGATTTATTATCCCTCTCAACCCCATTCTCCTTCCTCTCACCATCCTCTGCCTAAAGAAATCCCTCCTCATCCCTTTTCTAAAGGAATGTCCTCCTGTTCTGAAGCTGTGCCCTCTGATCCTAGATTCACTCACTGTAGAAAACATCCTCTCCACATCCATTCCATCAAGGCTTTTCAATATTTGATAAGTTTCTATGAGATCTCTCCTTATTCTTCTAAACTCCAGTGAGTATAGGCCCAGAGCCATCAAATGTTCCTCATATGTTAATACTTTCATTCCCGGAATCATTCTCATGGACCTCCTCTGAACCCTCTCCAATGGCAGTATACCCTTCCATAGAGAGGTGCCCAACACTTCTCACAATACTCCAAGTGCTGTCTAACTAATGCCTTATAAAGCCTAGCATTACATCCTTGCTTTTACATTCTAGTCCTCTCAAAAATGAATGCTAATGTTGCATTCACTTTTCTTATCACTGACTCAATCTGCAAGTTAACCTTTAGGGAATCCTGCGCAAGGACTCCTTTCTGAATTTTCTCAATTTAGAGAATAATCTACACCTTCATTCCTTTGACTAAAGTGCATGACCATGCACTTCCCTACACTATTTTCCATCTGCTACTTCTTTGCCCATTCTCCTAATCCGTCTAAATCCTTCTGCAAACTCCTTGCTACCTGTCCCTCCACCTATCTTTGTATTGTCCACTAACTTAGCCACAAAGCTATCATTTCCATCATCCAAATCGTTGACATTGGACTCTAATCCCAATAACTAATAATTATAACATATTTGGTAATGCTCTTTCTCCCATTAATTAACAATACCATTCTCAATAACACTTCAGTTCTCAAAATTTAACTGTTCTACTGCCAATAGATTCATTTCCACTCAATAATTTAACATCTGTGTTTTGAATAATTAAATCCACAATTAATTTTCTCAACAACTAACACCCTTAATAATTGGAGTTAATCCATACAATTATTTCATTTCTCAACAAATACCATCAGCACTCTCAACAATTGGACTCAATCCCTACAATTAAGTCAAAGTCTCAATAATTAACACCAACATGTTCAATAATTAACCTCTCCAATAATTAACACCCTTTTCAATAATTAATTCCCTCACTCACAGTACTTGACACCACCACACACATTAACTCCTCTGCTCTCAATAATTATCATTTCCAAAACTGATAATTAAATCTACAACACTTAATAATTATATCCATCACTCAGATAAATCATATACACCTCTTACAACAGGAAGTTCCATCACTTTCAGTAATTTGCATCTTTTGTTAATAATTAACATCACTATTAAAATGGCTGAGAACTCCATACAAACCCATTAAGCACTTGAAATACCCCCTCCCCATCCTCAAATATGTATTTTCAGTACCTGCCACTAGATTCTGAGGCACTATTTGTTGTGGTTAATGGGCAATATCCCAAACTATAATTTGAAGGAAAGCTACTAGATATGGGGGAGAAACAAAACTAACTTCACAGGCTGATGATCGCCTCCGGTTCAGACAAAATGCTATCATCCTAGAACATAGTTTCTCTCTCCACAGGAGCTGATTGTCCTGATGGACACACACAAAATGCTGGTAGAACTCTGCAAGTCGGACAACATCAATGGAGAGGAAATGAACAGTCAATGTTACGGACTGAAATCCTTCATTGGGACTGAGAAAGAAGGGAGCAAGGTCAGAGTAAGATGGTGGGGGAGAGGGGGATGAATTCAAGCTGGCAGGTGATAGTTAAAACCAGGTGAGGGGCAAGGTGGGTGGGCAGGAGGAAGTGAGAATGTAGGATGTGATAGGTGGAAAAAGGTAAAGGTTGAAGAAGGTATGTAATAAGGAGGACAGTGGACAATGGAAGAAAGGGAAAGTGGGGGGGGAACTAGGCAGGGGTGATGGGCAGGTGAGGAGAAAAGTTGGGGAGAGAATTGGGAATTGAAAAAGAGAGGGAGGGAGGGGGGAGAAAGTACTGGAAATTAGAGAAATTGATGTTAATGCCATTAGGTTGAAGGCTACCCTGCATTTCCTGCTTTTACATAGAATAGTAGAGCACAGTACAGGCCCTTCGGCCCACAATGTTGTGCCGACCCTCAAACCCTGCCTCCCATATAAGCCCCCACCTTAGATTCCTCCATATACCTGTCTAGTAGTCTCTTAAACTTCACTAGTGTATCTGCCTCCACCACTGACTCAGGCAGTGCATTCCACACACCAACCACTCTCTGAGTAAAAAACCTTCCTCTAATATCCCCCTTGAACTTCCCACCCCTTACCTTAAAGCCATGTCCTCTTGTATTGAGCAGTGGTGCTCTGGGGAAGAGGCACTGGCTATCCATTCTATCTATTCCTCTTATTATCTTGTACACCTCTATCATGTCTCCTCTCATCCTTCTTCTCTCCAAAGAGTAAAGCCCTAGCTCCCTTAATCTCTGATCATAATGCATACTCTCTAAACCAGGCAGCATCCTGGTAAATCTCCACTGTACCCTTTCCAGTGCTTCCACATCCTTCCCATAGTGAGGTGACCAGAACTGGACACAATACTCCAAGTGTGGCCTAACCAGAGTTTTATAGAGCTGCATCATTACATCGCGACTCTTAAACTCTATCTCTCGGTTCATGAAAGCTAACACCCCATAAGCTTTCTTAACTACTCTATCCACCTGTGAGGCAACTTTCAGGGATCTATGGACATGTACCCCGAGATCCCTCTGCTACTTCCACACTACCAAGTATCCTGCCATTTACTTTGTACTCTGCCTTGGAGTTTGTCTTTCCAAAGTGTACCACCTCACTCTTCTCCGGGTTGAACTCCATCTGCCACTTCTCAGCCCACTTCTGCATCCTATCAATGTCTCTCTGCAATCTTTGACAATCCTCTACACTATCTACAACACCACCAACCTTTGTGTCGTCCGCAAACTTGCCAACCCACCCTTCTACCCCCACATCCAGGTTGTTAATAAAAATTACGAAAAGTAGAGGTCCCAGAACAGATCCTTGTGGGACACCATTAGTCACAATCCTCCAATCTGAATGTACTCCCTCCACCACCATCCACTGCCTTCTGCAGGCAAGCCAATTCTGAATCCACCTGGCCAAACTTCCCTGGATCCCATGCCTTCTAACCTTCTGAATAAGCCTACCGTGTGGAACCTTGTCAAATGCCTTACTAAAATCCATATAGATCACATCCACTGCACTACCCTCATCTATATGCCTGGTCACCTCTTCAAAGAACTCTATCAGGCTTGTTAGACACGATCTGCCCTTCACAAAGCCATGCTGACTGTCCCTGATCAGACCATGATTCTCATATTGTGAAATATTTCATATTTTCATTATCCACAGTACTGGCAGACAATAGTTACTAAAGAGTTCTGTTCCTCAGAACCATCTGTAAACTAAGAATTCCATAAGTCAAGTTGAACTGTTTCAATGAAGGTCAACTAACATGGATATTTATTTATTGTCTTCTGGGTAGTCACAATTGTGCAGAATCAGTATGTCCAATATCCAATGGCTAGTTTTGATGGCCTGAACGTATTAATCGATGTTACATTGTTTGATAAAGTGCTTTACAAGTATCAAAAGAAAAAAATGCCTTGTCAGTTTCCAAAGCAAATCTCTCAAGAGGACTCCTGTGGTTAAATAGCAGCCTGCATTCTTATTTATTTGATTGTTGTCGAAGGTTATATGTAAATATTTTATTTTTGAATCTGGTCGTGTTTTGAATTAACTAGCTGCTCCCTTAACCTATGAAAATCTTTGTATTTCTGTAACTTTGGTCATGATTTTTAAAAAAATTTATGGGATGATTTGTGTAACGTCAGTTTTCCAGAACACAGGGAGCTGTGGGACACAGGAAGTACAATAGTGCAGACTTCCATATTCACTCTGATCTGAGCAGGCAAATGGGAGACTCTGGCAGGACATTCATGGAGTAACACAGCACAGAAATGGACCCTTCAGCCCATCCCATACATGCGGACCACAACACCTACATTTAGTCCATATTCCTCTCAACCATTCCTACCCTTGCTTCTGTACAAATGCCTTTCCAACTATATGCCTCTACCACTTCTTCCAACAGCTCATTCCATGTACCCACTAAGCTTAGTTATTGAGGTCCAGCTGTGTGGAAAACTTACCCCTCAGGTCCCCTTTTAATTTTTTTTCCCTCTTAGCTTAAACTTACACCCTGTAGTTATAGATTCCCCTACCCTAGGAATTGACTGTAACTATCTACTCTGTCTATGACCATCATAATTTAGAGACCTCTATAAGTTCACCTCTCAGCCTCCTTCACTTCAGGGAAAGCAATCCCAACCAATCCAGTCTTCCCCTATAACTCAAACACTCCAGATCCGGGAGCATCCTTGTAAAACTTTTCTACACCCTCTTTAACTATCACATCCATGGTACAGCACAGTGACCAGACATGCACAGAATACTTCAAATGCAGTCTCACCATTGTCCTGTACAACTGTAATGTGACGTTCCGACTCCTGCATGCAGTGCCTTGGCTGATGAAAGCAAACATATCAAGCACATCAATGTTACTGAGGAACTCGAAGACATTTATTTTTGGTGGTCCCCATGAGACACACGGATATACTGTACATGAAGAATATATGAATTAGGAACAGAAGTAGGCCATCTGGGCCATTGAACCATCTAAACAGATCCTCAGTGATCCGATTGTAAAACTCAACTTTGTAATCCTGTCTAATCATAATCACCTTTCTCCTTCATTGTTTATCAAGAATCCTACGCTGTCCTAAAGATATTCAAAGAATCGGCAATCACTGTTCTTTGAGAGAGAGGGTTACAAGACTCATGACAGTCAGAGAGAAAATGCTGCCTTCCGGACTTGGTCACATTCTCCAGCTTTAGGTAACTGGCTTTCCCTACCTGTATCAGAAGTAGCTATTTCTGCTCTAGGTTGTCCATCAGTGAGATTGGCTCATTTTCTCTCACCACTAGTGCAGCCTGACCTCCTGCACTCATTCCACAGCTCTACAAATAGCAGTACAATACAAAAACCGCCATCTTGAAGAAAACGTTTGCATTCCTTTCCTTCCCAGGCTCCTGTCCAACCCTCCAATAGTCCCCACCAAGCACTCTGCCTCCTCTGATCTGACCCCACCCCAACACCACACTTCATCTTTCTCTCTCTTCTCACCACCCTCTGTACCCCCGTGAGCCCTCTCTCCCATTACAAAATTCTGACCCCATACTTTAGCTCAGCTCCAGGCCCATCTGAGACTTCTTCTTGCCTCCAACCTTCTCCACACTGATGAAGAGAGGGCCCTCCTTTGTACCTCTGTGCTTGCGTCTCAGCACACTGCATGATGTTGAGTCTTCTTCCAACACCTCTCTGCCTCTCTTTTCGGCAAGGTGACCCCTGCACACATCACAGACATCTCTTCCTCGTGGACACCTCCTTCTGGCCTTTCACTCTCTCCCCACCTATTCCTTTTCCTGTGTCGATGCATGATTTACCTTCCTAACTTCTTCACTCCCCTCACCCTGTCCAATCTCATCCCCTCCAAATGTGTAACTCTCCTCTCACTTCAGACTGAGTTCAGGCGCATCATCAAGCTCACATTAAGGGATGATATTGTTGTCTGGTGAACTGACGTCTACATTGCAGAGGCCAGACAACACATTCTCACACCACTCACTGGACCATGATGCCACCAGCTTCAGGTCAGGTCACTGTCCTCCAGACCATCACAGATCGCATCAGCTGACCTGCTCTCCATAGTTTCCAGTCTGATGGTGCCCCAAACCACACTCTCCATTTCTATCCCCTACCATGATCGGCGACTTGGGCCAGCTCCCCCACCGGATTTGGTCTGGTGAGGAGGGTGTGAGGACACCCAGCAGGACTAATAAAAACAAGGCCTGACAAAGGGCGGATAAGCTCCTTGTAAGCCAATAGCCATCTTCCGTGGAAGAGATTAAAGCCTCACTGCGTATCTATGCTATGCGCTTAGTTAGAAGAGACATGATGAACTTGGGCGCTGCCCCGTGTGCCTGGACCTGCCCAAGGCCTCCGCCTGAGGAAGGGCCGAGCTCGAAGAAACGGCCGCGACTGGAGGCCGACATGGCCTCGGACTCGAGTTCAGCTGGGACGGCGGCGGGCGGTGCCAAGGCGGCCAGCGAGAACAAACTGGAGGAGAGGCTGTACTTGGTGCTGTCGCAAGATCGAAGAAGTTGGAGGTGCATAGCCACCAACCCCGGATTCGGGACGGCACCCACTGACTGACTGACTGACCATGATCCATGTACAGGACAGCCCTTGTAGGCCCATCGTTTCTGCCTGCCCATTCCCCACCAAACTTACCTCCTCAAACTCACTCTATCTCATCTCCCCTTGTCTAGCCCCTTCCCATTTACACCTGGACACCTCTCATGCCCTGCACTATTTTGACAGCTTCCGATTCCCTGATCCCAATCGCCTCATCCTTACAACAGATGTCCACTCCCCACGCATCTCCGCCTGCCATCACAAATGTCTTAGCACCTTCCATTTCTTTCTGGAACAAAGATCTAACCAGTTCCCCTTCACCAACACTCTCATCCAACTTGGAGCATTTGTTCTTACCCCCAGCAACTTTTCTTTTGATTCCTCCTCATTCTATAAATCAATCAACAGTGCAGCCATGGGCACATGCATGGGCCCCAGCACACCTGTTTGTGGTAGGCTATGAGGAACAGTCCTTGTTCCAAACCTAACCTGGCACTTCTCCCAAAATTGTTCTCCACCACATTGACAACTGCATTGGTGTTGTTTCTTGAGTTTGTATGAATTCATCATTCACGACTAAATTCACACTGCCCTGAATTCCATTGGATTAGTTCCAACACTCCTTCCTTCTCTGGAGCTCTCTGTCTCCAACTCAGGAAACAGACAGTCCACCAACGTATACCACAACTCAGTGACTGCCAGCGCTTCCTCGACTACACCTCCATCCACTTTGCTTCCTGTAAGGACATTATTCTCTTCTCTCATTTTTTCTGTCTCCACCACATCAATTTGTAAGATGAGGCCTTCCATTCCAGAATCATTGAAATGTCCACCTTTTTTGAGGAAACAGCTTGTCCCTTCCTCGCTATAGTTTATAAAATCCTCACCCACATTCCTTCCATTTCCCTCATGTCTGTCTTTATCCCTTCTCCCCAGGCATAACAGAGATGGGGTTTCTTTTGTCCTAACCTTTCAACTTACTAGCCTTCTCATCCAGCAGATCATCCTCCAAAGAAGTCCCACCACCAGTCTCAATGTCTCCTACTGGTCCAGATCCTACTGCAAGATTTGATAGCCTTCCTTTGCTGCCCAGTACATCCACAAATTTGGTGCCATCAGCAGAGTTGCTGATCTGGTTTACCACATTATCATCTGTATCACTGATATAAGTAACAAACAACAATGGACCCAGCACCAGTCCCTGTGGTTTATCAGATGTCACAGGCCTCCTGTCAGAGAGGCAACCATCTACTACCACTCCCTGGCTTCTCCTGCGAATCCAAGTCCAATTTACTCCCTCATCCTGAATGCCAAGCGACTGAACTTTCCTGACCAACTTCCCCTGTGGGACCTTGTCAAAGGCCTTGCTAAAGTTCATGTAAACAACAACCACTGCCTTACTTTCATCAATTTCCCTGGTGACTTCCTCTAAAAACTCTCTCAGGTTTGTTAGACTCAACCTACCAGGCACAAAGCCATTTTAACTGTCCCTACAGTCCCCATCTATCCAAATGCTTGTATATCCTGGTCCCTTAGAATACCTTCCAATAACTTTTCCCATTATTGATGTCAGCCTCACTGGCCTATAATTTCCTGGTTTAGTCTTAGAACATTTCTTAATTGGCAGAACAACATTAGCTATCCTCCAATCTTCTGGTACCTCACCTGTCACTAAGGATAATTTAAAAATCTCTGCTAGGACTAGCAATTTCTGCACTTGCCTCCCACAAGGTTCAAGGGACCGCATTGCCAGGCTCTAAGGAATTATCCACCCTAATTTACCTCAAGACAGCAAATGCCTCCGCATCTGTAATCTGTGTAGGGTCCATGACCTCGCTGTTGCATTGCTCACATATAGACTGTGTGTCCCTCTCCCAAGTAAATATAGATGCAAAAAATCCACTTAAGATCTCCCCCATCTCTTTCGGCTCCACACATAGATTCTGATCTTCCAGAGCACCAATTTTGTCCCTGGCAATCCTTTTGCTCTTTATCAATGCCAGCTTGATAAAGTCACTAAATAGTTATAAGTATCATAGGAAATAACACACTAGACCACCGTTACACTAAGATCAAGAGTGGCTACTGGGATATTTCATGCCCACACTTCGGGAAGTCTGATCACCTGGCTGTACTTCTACTCCCTGAGTATAGGCAGAGACTGAAGTCTGCAGCACCAGTAGTGAGGACCAAGAAGGTTTGGACCAGGGAGGCACAAGAGTGTTAACAGGACTGCTTCGAATCAGTGGACTGGACTGTGTTCAGGGAGTCATCTTCAAGTCTGGATGAGTACGCCACAGTTATCACTGGCTTAATTAAAACCTGCGTGGATGAGCGTGTGTCTATGAAAACTTGCTGTACATTCCCAAACCAAAAGCTCTGGATGAACCTGGAGGTCTGTAGGCTGTTGAGGGCTAGATCTGTGGCATTTAAGTCTGGCGATCCAGTCTGTATAAGAAAACTAGGTATGACTTGCTGAGGGCTATTTCAAGATCCAAGAACAATTCCGAAAAAGGTTAGAGGTGACATCAGATGCACGTCAGCTCTGGCAGGGTTTTCAGGCCATTGTTTCCTACAAAGTGAAACCCAACATCACGAATGGCAGTGACGCTTCATTCCCAGATGGGCTCAATGTCTTTTGTGTTTGTTTGAAAGGGAGAATAAAACCACAGCTATGAGGATCCCTGCAACATCGAATGACCCTGTGATCTCCGTCTTGAAGGCTGATGTCAGGCTGTCTTTCAGGAGGGTGAACCCTCGAAAGGCAGCAGGGTCCGATGGAGTACCAGGTAAGGCTCTGAAAACCTGTGCCAACCAACTGGCATGGGTGTGCAAAGCTATTTTCAATCTCTCTTTGCTACAGTCGGAAGATCAAAAGGGCAACAATCACACCAGTGCCCAAGAAGAGCAGGGTGAGCTGCCTCAATGACTATCGTCCAGCAGCACTCACATCTACGGTGATGAAGTGCTTTGAGAGGTTGTTTGTGGCTAGAATCAACTCCTGTTTCTGCGAGGACCGGGACCCACTGCAATTTGCCACAACAGGTCTATAGCAGACATAATCTCAATGGCTCTCCACACAGCCTTGGATCACCTGGACAATGCAAATACCTCTGTCAGGATGCTGATTACTGACTACAGCTCAGCATTTAACAGCATCATTCCTACAGTTCTGATTGAAAAGCTACAGAACTTAGGCCTCTGTACCTCCCTCTGCAACTGGATCCTTGACTTCGTGACTGGAAGACCACAATTTGTGCAGACTGGAAATAACATCTCCACCTTGCTGACAATCGATACTGGCGCTCCACAAGGATGTGTGCTTAGCCCACTGCTCTACTCTCTCTACACCCATGATTCAAACAGCAGCTATAAATTTGCTGATGATACAACCATTGTTGGCAGAATGGGTTTCAAGATCTTTGAGGACCTAACCTGGTCCCAACATATTGATGTAGCTATAAAGAAGGCAAGACACCGGCTATACTTCATTTCTGGCTGTATCACTGGTGTGGAGGGGCTACTGCATAAGTTTGAAATAAGTTGCGGAAACCTGTAAAATTAAGGCTGATTTATACTTGTGCCTCAAACTTGCGCTGTAGCCTACGCAAGTGGGCAACGCCGTTGTGAGCATTTATATTTGTGCATTGGTGTGTCTGCATTGCTCTGCAATTTGCGCACGTCACGCGTGTGCACACACCTGCCCGTGCAAGGCTTCATGGTCATGGTAGTCTTTTCTGGGGTAAACAAGTTTGAAGCCAGTGTTTTTTTTTGTAAAAGCAAAATGTGTCCTCCATAATTTCGGAGGTCTGTAAAGCTTTATGGAAAGCATCGCAGCCAGAGTTCTTTCCCTGCCCTTCAGTTGCCCATTAGGAAGCTATTGCAGCGTAGGAGGAAATGCGATGCTACCTAGCGGACCAATCACAGTTGTTGCGGTCTGTGTTGTCGCGACGTGTAGTTACATTTTGGAAGAGGTGAGCGTCAAGCTACGGTGTAGGGATCCGCGTAGGCTCTGCGTAGGGTTTGCGGCTATGCCGTACCTATGGCGTCAATTTGACGCAGAAGTATAAATCAGCCTTTAGTTAGCTCTATCATAGGTACCAGCCTCTGTAGTATCCAAGGCATCTTCAAGGAGCAATGCCTTTGGAAGATTGTATCCATCATCAAGAATCCCCAGCACCCAGAACATGTCCTCTTCACACTGTTACCGTCGGGAAGAAAGTACAGAAACCTGAAGGCACATCCTCAGTGATTCAGGAATCCTCTGCCATCTGATTTTAAATGGACATTGAACCCATGAACACTACCTCATCACTTTTTTCTTCCTGTTATTTTGCACTACTTACTTTAACCTGCCTATTTAATAGACATTTATATAATTAACGTAACTCAGTTTTTTCTCTATATTATCATGTACTTCATTGTACTGCTGCTGTAAAGTTAACAAATTTCACAGCATATGCCGATGATATTAAATCTAATTCTGATTCTGATTAATACGTCTGTGCAAGCCCTGAGGATTCTCCTTCACCTTGTCTGTTAGAGCAACTCAAGCCTTCTTTTAGCCCGCATGATTTTCTTCTTAAGTGTTCTCTGACATTTCTTATACTCCTTAAATGCATCTTTTATTTCTTCCTACCTACACCTGCTACGTACCTTCTTCTTCTTCTTAACCAGGGCCTCAATATCTCTTGAAAACCAAGATTTCCTAAGCCTGTTGTTATACTTGCCTTTTATTCTAACAGAAACATACCAACTCGGAACTCTCAAAATTTCACTTTTGAAGTCCTCCCACTTACCAGGTATGCCCTTGCCTGAAAACAACCTGTCCCAATCCATACTTGCCTGATCTTTTCTGGTACCATCAAAACTGGCCCTTCTCCAATTTAGAATCTCAACTTGAGGACCAGACCTATCCTTTTCCATAATCATACTGAAATTAATGGCATTATGATCACTGGATGCAAAGTCTTCTCCTACATAGGGCTATGGGCTAGGGAAATTCAAAACAGTCTCTAGAGTAGGTTACACACATAAAAATTGCTGGTGAATGCAGCAGGCCAGGCAGCATCTATAGGAAGAGGTACAGAGGTAAAGGAAGAGGAAGAGGACTGTACCTCTTCCTATAGATGCCGCCTGGCCTGCTGCGTTCACCAGCAATTTTTATGTGTGTTGCTTGAAATTCCAGCATCTGCACATTTCCTCGTGTCTAGAGTAGGTTACACGGTTGGCACAACATTGTGGGATGAAGGGCCTGTAATATGCTGTAAATTTCTATGTTCTATGTTCTATGAACTTCTGTTACCTGCTCTGTCTCATTACTGAATAGGAGATCTAGTTTTCACACCTCTGTACTCGGGACCTTTATATATGGATAAAGGAAACTGTCCTGAACACATTTGACAAACTCTTTCCCATCCAGCCCTTTTACTGTAAGGGAGGCCCAGTCAATATGTAGAAAGTTAAAATTATTTTCTATCACAACTTTGTTTCTTGCAGTGCAATAGTCTGCAATATCTCTACAAATTAGCTCCTCTAAATCTGCTGACTATTGGATGGTCTACAATATAATCCTATTAATATGGTCATCCCTGCATTATTTCTCAGTTCCACCCATATAGCCTCAGTAGATGAGTTCTCCTGTCTGTCCTGTCTGGGCACTACCATGATATTTTCCCCGACGAGTAATGCTAACCCTCCCCCTTTAATACTCCCCAACCTATCACATCGAAAACAACAGAACCCTGGAACGTTGAGCTGCCAGTCCTGTCCCTCCTGCAACCAATGCACTAATGGTTTCAATGTCATAATTCCATGTGCTGATCTATGCTCTAAGCTCATCTGCCTTCCCTACAATACTCCTTGCATTGAAATAGATACAACTCAGAACACTAGTCCCACCATCCTTAATCTTTTGATTCTTGACCTTGCATGTAGGTTCAGCAACATCTTTATCAACAACCCCTCCACTATCTGCTCTGGTGCTTTTATTCCCACCCCTCTGCAACTCTTGTTTAAACCCTCTCCCCCAAACCCCCCCACCCTAACTACCTGCTAGGATATTAGTTTCCCTCCATTTCAGGTAGAAGCTGTCCTTTCTGTACGGGTCCCACTTTCTCTGGAAGACAGTCAATGGTCCAAAAAACCTGAAGCCCTCCCTCCTACACCACCTCCTCAGCCACGTGTTAATCTGTATCATCTTCCAACTTCCGGCCTCAGTCACACTTGGCGCGGGTAGCAAACTCCGAGATGTTAAACTAACTGGCCCAGACAAACTTGTGGAGGATATCAAATTTCACCCAAATAGGTGCAGAGAAAAGCAATTTAACCTTGACTTTCACCTTGAAATAATTCACGCCATTTCATAACGTTTAGAATGAGGATATGTTTCACACAGTTTGAGTACTTGGTGATTCATTGTAGGGAGCTGGGTGTAGTGCTGTTCAGAATAACAGGAGTTCCAAGCCCAGAAGCTTTCACATGTCTCAGTTCATTCATTTCCCACACAAGAGGAAGCTGCTTGGAGAGCTCAGCCAGCCATGCAATATCTGCAGAGAGGAAAGCAATTGTTGACATTTTGGCTCAAGACCTGACCTGCTGCAGATTGTTGACCCAAAATAACGAAAATTCCTTTCTCTCCACAGGTGTTGCTCAACTGATTTTCCTCCAGCAGTTTGTTTTTGAGCACAGAACATTTCTGCACAGAATCAGAATCAGGTTTATTATCACCGGCATGTGTCGTGAAATTTGTTAACTTAGCAGCAGCAGTTCAATACAATACATAATAATATAGAAAGAAAAGATACATAAGTAAATCAATTACAGCAAGTATATATATCGAGTCAAGTCGTCAAGTCAAGTCAAGTCACTTTTTATTGTCATTTTGACCATAACTGCTGGTACAGTACACAGTAAAAACGAGACAATGTTTTTCAGGACCATGGTGTTACATGAAACAATACAAAAACTACACTGAACTACATGAAACAACACAAGAACTACACTAGACTACAGACCTACCCAGGACTGCATAAAGTGCACAAAACAGTGCAGGCATTACAATAAATAATAAACAAGACAATAGGCACAGTAGAGGGCAATAGGTTGGCGTTAGTCCAGGCTCTGGGTATTGAGGAGTCTGATGGCTTGGGGGAAGAAACTGTTACATAGTCTGGTCGTGAGAGCCCGAATGCTTCGGTGCCTTTTGCCAGATGGCAGGAGGGAGAAGAGTTTGTATGAGGGGAGCGTGGGGTCCTTCATAATGCTGTTTGCTTTACGGATGCAGCGTGTGGTGTAAATGTCTCTAATGGCAGGAAGAGATACCCCGATGATCTTCTCAGCTGACCTCACTATCCGCTGCAGGGTCTTGCGATCCGAGATGGTGCAATTTCCGAACCAGGCAGTGATGCAGCTGCTCAGGATGCTCTCAATACAACCTCTGTAGAATGTGGTGAGGATGGGGGGTGGGAGATGGACTTTTCTCAGCCTTCGCAGAATGTAGAGATGTTGCTGGGCTTTCTTTGCTATGGAGCTGGTGTTGAGGGACCAGATGAGATTCTCCGCCAGGTGAACACCAAGAAATTTGGTGCTCTTAACTATCTCTACGGAGGAGTCGTCGATGTTCAGCGGAGAGTGGTCACTCCGTGTCCTCCTGAAGTCAACAACCATCTCTTTTGTTTTGTTCGCATTCAGAGACAGGTTGTTGGCTCTGCACCAGTCTGTTAGCCGCTGCACCTCCTCTCTGTATGCTGACTCATCATTCTTGCTGATGAGACCCACCACGGTCGTGTTATCGGAGAACTTGATGATGTGGTTCGAGCTGTGTGTTGCAGCACAGTCGTGGGTCAGCAGAGTGAACAGCAGTGGACTGAGCACACAGCCCTGGGGGCCCCCGTGCTCAGTGTGATGGTGTTGGAGATGCTGCTCCCCATCCAGATTGACTGAGGTCTCCCAGTCAGGAAGTCTAGGATCCAGTTGCAGAGGGAGGTGTTCAGGCCCAGTAGGCTCAGCTTTCCAATCGGTTTCTGAGGAATGATTGTGTTGAATGCTGAACTGAAGTCTATGAACAGCATTCGAACATACATGTCTTTTTCATCCTGATGGGTTAGGGCCAGGTGGAGGGTGATGGCAATGGCGTTGTCTGTTGAATGGTTGGGATGGTACACGAACTGCTGGGGATCCAGTGAGGGGGGCAGCAGGGTCTTGATGTGCCTCGTGATGAGCCTCTCGAACACATTATGATGATGGATGTGAGTGCGACGGGACGGTCGTCGTTGAGGCAGGACACTGAAGACTTCTTTGGCCTTGAAGCATATAGGAATGACAGCGCTGCTCTGCTATGTATATTAAATAGTTAGATTAACAGGAACAAGACCTTCAACCCACCATGTCTGCAAAGAACACAGAGCATCTGCAGTTTCTGTCAGGAATTGTAGAGGAGGCTTGGCCCAAGCTCAGAGCAGAGGAGTTAGTTTAGTGGTAAGCCATATCACAGGGGTAGACCTTGGGTGGCAAGCCAAACACAGTCCCCAGGCCGTAGTAGTTTGGCTGGGTGCCACCCGCGGTTGGCCTGGTGGCTGTAGGCATGATTGGCAGCTTGGACGTCCTCTGCCCAGTGCCCACTTCCACGCATTTGGGTAGCAGTGAAACAGAGCATTTCTGGACAAGACCTTCATCGTTGGCTCCTCCATGGGAACCAACAGCAGCCATGACCTACCCGTGGCAGAAGAGACATATACGTTGTGGGACAGTTCAGCCCAGGGCAGACACCTCTTCCATGTGGTGAAGCATTGCAGAAACTTCTCCAGCTGCTGATTGGCTCCTTCTGACTGTCCGTTGGTCTGCAGATGACAGCCAGAGGACAATCTCACTGAGATGCAGAGGAGGGAACAGAAGGCTTGCCAGAAGCAGGAGATGAATTGGGTACCCTCATCCAACGCAATGCCCGGAAGGAAGCTGTGGAGCTCGACCCACCTGTTGGAGAACCGGTGCCTGATGGATGTTTGGGGAGGGCAAATGAAAAGGGCTGCTTTGGAGAATCAGTCCACCATTGTCATGATCAGCGCGGCCTCATCGGAAAGTGGGAAATCTGTGATCAAATCCGTGGCGATGTGGGACCACAGGGTCAGGGGAATGGAGGAAGCTGCAGGAGCCCAGAGGACTTCTGGTTGGAGAAATTGGTCGGGGCACATTCAGGGCAGGCGGCAACAAACTGACTTACATCTGTGATCATGGTGGGTCACCAGAACCACCATGGCATGAAATCCAGATTCCTTGCGGCTCCTGGATAGCCGGAGAGGGCTGTGGAGTGTGCCCACTGGAATCCTCTGAGCGCTCGGCGGAAGGAACATATTTGCGGGTGTCAGATTTGTTGGTCGGAGCAGGACCAGGAAAATCTGGTTCTCTCGACCCCAGCTGACCGGTGTGAGGATCTTGGCTGAATGTTTGGGGCTCTACCTCCTTTTCACTTTCCAGCGGACGTTCACACGACATCCTGTAGCACCGTCCATCCCAAGTGCTGACTTGGGTACGCCTCGCACCGCTCTGCACTCTTCCCTCTCTTCCTCCCCTCCTCCTCCAGTGCCAGGTTTGCTTATTCTGGAGGAATTACACTCCAACATCACCTTGATGAGGGGCTGGGACAGACACTGTGCTGTTCCTCCCGTTCCCCACTCCACCCGCACCACCCCTAGCTCTGAGGAAGGAACATTGACCCAAAATATTCCCTTTCCACAGAGACTGCCTCACCTGCTGAACCCTTCCAGCATTTCTAATTGTGCTCGTAGTTAACCTTGTTACTGTATGAACACTAATGAATCCAGTATTTTGCCGATAAAGTATTTCACCTGTAACCTCTCCACTAGTAAGCAACCTTCAGATTCATGTTTTTCTTATTGGAGGTGATGGAACTAGCTGATCAATATTCAGCATGAACAAAATTAAAATAGGCAGGTAATTGCTCCAGGAATTTAAAAAAATGCAATGAGGAGACCATCAACCAGCAGATGGGATAAAAGAGTGCACTGATTACAAGAACTGGGATAAAAGCAATAACATACTCATCTTTGTCCTGGGAAGTATGAAGATAACACAGCCGATAATCAAGGTGTAATCATTCATTTTTTTGGAAAAAAACTGTTTTATATTTGTAAAGTCGATGCTGATTAGATTGGTTGTGCTTCAGTAACAGACAAGGGGTTATAAAGCACAGGTAACCCACATTCATTCCTTGCACTGAGTAAATTCATGCTGCTTGCTGTTTTAGTGCACACTCAGCTTTCAGACCTGCTGATTAACTGCATGCATCAGCAGGAAGCCCATCATGATTTAAAGGCAGCTTCAGAAGTGGGCTGTTCTGTGATTGATATACAGGCAAACCTGAACTATTGAATTTTGAGAAATGGATAGAAATCTGTGAAAGGACTTTCTCTTGAAAGCCATCGTGCAAGACAATGAAAAGAGGGACAAATCCTGGCCTAGAAGTTTATTTATTCCTAAACTGGTGCACTAAAACAGGGTGAGGCAGCCAGTACTTGCTGCTGGCAACTGTAGGAGACGGCAGTCTCACTTTCACATGGTGAGGTCATGATACCTTTTTCACAGCTCCGTGTTAGGTGGGACTGGGCGACACGCAGTGGTGTACTCACCTCTCTGCCTCCTGTGTTTGTCCTGAAGCTGATTTGAAAAGTGACAAAGAAGAATGAGAGTTTCCACTCCACAGAAGTGATTTTAAACATTGCCTTGTCTAGAGAGCAGCCCACAGTGCAACTCCCCACTGCTGCCATCACTTGGCAATGCAGCAGTAACACTGGAATTGCAATTGACCATTGTGGTTCATGTTTACTAAAGGTGCAACTCAAGGTGATTACACAAAAGAGAGATAGAGAGACAGAGAGAAAGAGAGTTGGTCTCCTAGTCAGAACAGATCCACTTCAGCAATGTGAAATCTTTTACCTCATTCTGACACAGATCTACTCTGGTTTCAGTCATTGTTGATCCAATCACTGTCGTGTGGATCTAGTCTTTTATGTTACTCTGGAAAGATCCATTCTCTCTCTGCTAATATAGATCTACTTTTAGAACATGGAACATAGAACAATATACTACAGTATGGGACCATTAGCCCACAATGTTATGCCAACCTTTTAATCTACTCTAAGATCAATCTAACTGTTTCCAGCTCCACAATCCATTACCTTCCATTTATCTTTTATCCAAGTACCTATCTAAGGGACACTTAAGTAGATCTAATGTATCTGCCTCTACCACCACTCTTAGCAGTAAGATCCAGGTACTCAACATCCTGTGTAAAAAAACTTACGTCTTACATCTCCTCTAAACTTCCCTCCACTCATGGTAAAGGGATGTCCGCTGGGATTAGCCATTGCTGCGCTGGGAAAAGGCTGCTGAGAGTACGCTGCAGCTGTGCATCTTATCTCCTTATATACCTCGATCACATTACCTCTCATCCTCCTTTGCTCCAAGGAGAAAAACCCTAGCTTAATCAGCCTTTTCTCATGAGACATGTTCTCCAACCTGGGCAGCTAAAAGCCCTCTACACTCTCTCCAAAGCTTCCACATCCTTCCTATAATGAAGTGATCAGAACTGATCATAATATTCCAGGTGGGTCTAAGCAGAGTTTTAGAGAGCTGCAACATTATCTTTCAACTCTTGAAATCAGTTTCCCAACTAATGAAAGTCAATACACCATCTGGTCAGCACAATGACTTTACAACGAAGTGTTCTCAATGTTATCTATCCATTCATCCATCCATTTATGTATTTATTTATTATTTTGTTTTTTTTGCATTTGTGCAATTTGTTATCTTTTGCACCTTTGTTGTTTGTCTTTATCTGTGAGCAGTTTCTCAGTGATTCTATTGTGTTTCTGTGTATTTACTGTGAATGCCCGGAAGCAGATGAACCTCAGCATAGTATATGATTAGATATATGTTCTTTGATAATGAATTCACCTTCAACTTTGAATATGATTTTTTAACCACCCTATCAACTTGCATAGCAACTTGAGAGATCTAAGGATTTAGACACAAAATATTGACCCGTGGCATTATCGTCTGGTACAGGTATTGCAAGTGAATCTTCTTCAACCCACTTTCATGGACGACAGATCAAGATATTTGGATGAAGAGTGTGTAATCAGTGATCAGTGAAGCAAGCAAATGTCACATGCCGTCTCATTACCACATT